>NW_027263969.1:600000-930030 GCF_045282275.1 Nakaseomyces bracarensis | reverse complement strand
ACAGCACCCAGACCCCACAGCACCCAGACCCCACAGCACCCAGACCCCACAGCACCCAGACCCCACAGCACCCAGACCCCACAGCACCCAGACCCCACAGCACCCAGACCCCACAGCACCCAGACCCCACAGCACCCAGACCCCA
Source organism: Nakaseomyces bracarensis (assembly GCF_045282275.1). NCBI lineage: Eukaryota > Fungi > Ascomycota > Saccharomycetes > Saccharomycetales > Saccharomycetaceae > Nakaseomyces > Nakaseomyces bracarensis. The sequence goes on along the minus strand of NW_027263969.1, from coordinate 929,885 downwards.
CAGCACCCAGACCCCACAGCACCCAGACCCCACAGCACCCAGACCCCACAGCACCCAGACCCCACAGCACCCAGACCCCACAGCACCCAGACCCCACAGCACCCAGACCCCACAGCACCCAGACCCCACAGCACCCAGACCCCACAGCACCCAGACCCCACAGCACCCAGACCCCACAGCACCCAGACCCCACAGCACCCAGACCCCACAGCACCCAGACCCCACAGCACCCAGACCCCACAGCACCCAGACCCCACAGCACCCAGACCCCACAGCACCCAGACCCCACAGCACCCAGACTACACAGCACCCAGACTACACAGCACCCAGACTACACAGCACCCAGACTACACAGCACCCAGACTACACAGCACCCAGACTACACAGCACCCAGACTACACAGCACCCAGACTACACAGCACCCAGACTACACAGCACCCAGACTACACAGCACCCAGACTACACAGCACCGAAATTGTAGTCATAATCTAATACTTACAACTGCATAAGCATTTATATGTATTCATATATGGTTTTTCTAACCTTGCTTTCTATATTCTTCTTTCTTTCATTGATTATCTTAACCCACTTTATTTTATTTTGTTTAAGTTTCCTGGTATCAACTTCTGTTTTCATAATAGTTTGATGTGCCTCTAATTTATTATCTAAATAAATAGATTTATTATTATTGTTCAATGTACAGTAACACTATATTCTATTGCTTCAACTATTTACATTTTATGAATATCTGGTGGAATTAACCTATTAGGAGTTAGTGTCACATTGGGTTCGATATTGTACTTTTTTGTAGTATATGGCCACATTAATTTTATTAATGTGATAGCTTGTATTAAGAATATCTTAGAGTACATCTTTTTATTCGATTGTATATGATAATGTAAAGGAACCGAAAATTTATTCATTATTAATACTAACGTTAACTTTTTTACATCACATGCTATGGTTGTCGTATTAATAGATAATATTGATCCTTTACAGATCCTTGAAAGCCTTTAGACGGGTAATGACATCTGAAAAATCTTTGCTTCTTAATTCCAGATGAGAAACAAGTATTTAATATTTTGGAAGTAGTTTTTCAGCTTCATGGTGAAGCATCCAAAAAGTGTCTGAAAAACAACAATTATAAATAACAGTTATAAATAACAAATACACTAAATCCTGTAAAAGTTATTTTTTAGCGGATTCAGCGACAATAAATGTTAAAAATGGAACTGCCAGTGTAATTTTCCCGCCACCCTTCTTTTGAAGATGCAACGTTAAATAACTGATAGACACAGACCTTCTATAAGTACTGTTGATTTGTCGATATAATTTCAGAGTTGTAATTCATAATGCAGATGGGGTTAATTGTTCTTAACGCTAGATCTAAAATATCAATATTTGACAGATTTGTGTTTGGAACTTCTAACTACCTCAATCATCATTCAATATACAGCTAGAAGATTATGAATTTATATTTCCTCTATTTTAAAAGCAATGGTTCTAATTGTCATTATTTGTTCAGCTGGTGTAGAGAATACTTCCATATAAGAGTTTATGGATGGCATGATGACATCTAGTGCTGGGTGACTATTATTCATAATACTACAGATACTATTCCTGAAGCACAACTACTGATAATTTGAAATTCCACTAAATCACTGGATTCTTTCTTTTACCGTTATGACAGTTGAACTGTTTCACTAAACTGTCAATTAGATATCTTGTAGAACTTGTTCAAGCTCTCGAAGTAGATTTGAAAAACAGAGAACTGCTTTAATTGTGTGTACATCTGTAAAGCCAAATAAAGATGATAAACTAGGGGATTTGATGGAGTCCCGGTATATTCACATGTACTGTATACCAATAACTCAGGTTTCAGTTGTTTTTTTTAGTTATTATCACTTGCATCAAAGGTAAATAAAAATTTCCCTCATAGCTAAAATATTTTGCCTTTTCACCAAAACAGTTTTTCTTACACATACAAAACGTATTGTTGATTAGTAATATTTTTGGTCTTGTAAATATATATGTGTACTGTATACCTGTTATTTTGTTCCTTTAAATTTTTACCGAACAAGAAAGTGTCATAAGTATATATATAGGAAATGTTTGAAGGTTGTGGTTTTTTGTGTCCTTTGGTTTTGGAATTTCCCTTCAAGAAAAATGTACTCTACTCTGTTAGTGTAGTTAAGAAGTTACTGAAATTATATTGCAAAAAAATTGAACGTAAAATTCTGTAAACAGATTTTACGATGTAATATCTTATCGTCCAACTTTGTTGAGTTGATAACATTCAGTCTATTGATATTTTGAAAGGCACAATGAAAAGCCTATAAGATTAACAAGTAGAGTTCCTAAATGAGTTCCCTTCCCACATACCCCATTCTTCACACACCCCATTCTTCATACACACCCCATTCTTCACACACACCCCAGAACTCAGAGCCGTGCTAAAGACCTTCTTGGAGTCCGTCATCAGAGACGCCGTCACTTACACTGAATACGTCAAAAGAAAGACCTCCTTGGACGTCGTCTACGCCTTGAAGAGACAAGATAGAACCCTGTACGGTTTCGGTGTTTAACTTCTTTCTTTCTTTTTTTGCTCTTTTTCACACACCCCATTTCACACACCCCATTTTTCACACACCCCATTTCACACACCCCATTTCACACACCCCATTTCACACACCCCATTTCATACACCCCATTTCATACACCCCATTTCATACACCCCATTTCACACACCCCCAACCTTCTAACATCTTACTTCCGACAAAACGTACTACTTAGAATTTTAATTCAATTTCGAACAATATATCGTAGAGTCCTATTATTGCAGTGTTACGGTTGGTCGTTCGATATCTTTTTAAAATGTCGAAAAGAAAAAAAATGGTAAATATACGTTTTGGTAAGAATTCTAGACTATTTTGGTAAATCTAATAAAACCCTCTTTGACGATATATAGATTAACTGGAATGTCTTTAATTAGTCTGTGGGGCTGACAGTTAAACAGAGAACAAAGACAGGGGTCTTGAAAGCGTGGGGGAATAATAATTGACCTCTGGGCATTGATTGCTTTTTCGAGATCAAAACCTGGTTCAGAAGCACGGCATTTTTCATATTTTTTGTTTTCTTCATACGTAGATAAACTGCTACTTGAAAGAGCCTCACTAAATCTTAAATGTATATAGAAGAAATAATGATTTGATCTTCTTTCCTTATTAACCTTTTCTTTTTAAAACTTTTCTTTAATATAAAGAATTAGTTCCAATAAAATTTCTACAAAAAAGTAAAGTAAAAAAATTAGAAGATAAAAATGGTTTAAATCATCGAGGATTTTATTTTGCCGTGGTTCAGACAGTCGCAGTGTTGCTAGTTGATATTTAAATTACTTCAATTTACTACTTCACCTGCAAATCGGAAATTACAATTTATCGAGTTTCCCCCCAAAATTCAGTTTAACATATATGTGCGTTTGTATCTCTAAAATATATTTATCATTATGATGTCAGAGATAATAATCTGGTTTTTATTTATTCTTCAAATTCCGGTAATTCTCAAATTTGTCCTGATTTTTTTTATGCCAGCGCATAACTCAACACACTAGGTATAATTAATGTTTCTTTTATCTTGATATTTTGTAAAGCACCTAAATGTTGTAGCCTTGGCAGGAAATTATTGTGCATCTATGTAGTATTATTCGGATATTAGAATTATATGATATCAACCTCACTGCTTGCCTCATATAATAATCAGCATTTACTATTCCCAAGTTCAATATAACGTAAAAAATGGCCAGAAATGCACATTATACATTGCTTACCTTATTATTTGTAAATTCCCATAATTTTCGAATTCTACTATAAATGAATTAATTGGCAATGGAGTATTCCTTTGTGCTTACATGTTTCTTTCACAAATTATAATAATGCAATAATGGAACATCTAGATTCCTTCTATTCCAATTAATCGCCATAACAATTTGCCTTTTCAGTTCTTGATTTGCGTACTCCTCTTCGTGAACTATCGCTCCCCTCCACATATAATAATACAAAAATAGAAAAGTAAACCCAAAATTATTTCAAATTATTGCTCTTCAACGAGTTTATCTATTTCAAGTTTAACTCTGGAAAATAGGTTTTTTATTTAACCTCTTGCCCATTTGTTAATGTTTCTGATCTTGTCCATATATAAACCACTTACTTTATTATCTTATTATAATAAGCAGACATCTTACTGTTATTAGTATAGACGCACATCAAAGATGTCTGATGCTATGGAATCGAAACAGAATACTGCCTTCAAGCTAGAAAACATTTTAAATCCAGAAAACGATGTCGCTTTCGAGACATGGATGACGCCAAGAAAAAGAGCCAAAACTGATAAGGAAAGAGAGATCAGAAAAATCCAGAAGATCTTGAGAAATAGAAGAGCTGCTCGAAAGTCCAGAGACAGAAAACGTAAGCATGTCGAGACTCTAGAAAAAAATTGCAGTGTTATGAGACAAATCATTGATGAACTTCAAGACAAAATTAACGTCGAATCTCTTCTTTCTGACAAAGATATGTGGAAAGTATACCGTCAATTAGAATGGCAAACAGATCTAGTTACATCTACCCCATCTGTCATGAACACTTACCCGAGTTCTGAACCTTTATTAGCTGTATATTGGGGGAAAGAACTCCATGATTGTTATACTACAGGTGAGAGCGATAAAAGTCTTCTAAAAGCATCCTTAGGAGGAAAAACACAAATAGGTACCAAATCTGAAAATAGTATATCTCAATCCATTGTTGTAAGAGATATTGGGCAGTTAACGCCGTTGACTACCGACAATACAACTCAATCTATTGCACCACATATCAATCTCTCGGATTGTAAAACTGGTGGAAGCTCCAATTCCATAATTGAATATACTCCTATATCTTTGTTAGTATCAACATCAGATAAAATCGATAATGAAACAACTCGACTTGGTTCTGTCTCCCGAACTCCAATACAATGGTTCAATCCTACTGAGTTTCAATTCACCCATTTGAATAGTGGCCACCAATCTTCTATTCCACCTACGATTATTAGTGCTGAGTCAAGTAATGACAGCATGGAAATTAGCGATCAATTCAGTATTGATCACCATAATGACTTTTTAAATGGTTTTCATAGCTAAGTTGCAGTGAAATCTGTTTGTGAGAATTGGAACATAAACCTGCACAACCTACAGACTGGTGGTCTTGTACACAAATTATGAAGAATTGTGATCTTTTCAATAAACAAAAAAAATCAATACTGATGTTGATAAATAGTGTATGTAATCTTTTAATTGTTACCTTCTTTTTGGTTTTTATGGACTACGTTTCTGTACGACCTATAGCCATAGTTGATTTTCACTTATAAATTTGAATGGACAATGTAGTTGTACAGACTTTTGAACGTTAATAGAACTGTATACAATGATACATCCCGTAGGTTATAATAAAATTTATTTTAATAAATCTTCTAATGCAATATTGTAATGTTGGAGATACACTTCAAGTAAGGACTGATAGTAATTCACTTGTACATACCGTCAATCGCTACCTAAATGTTAAATACAGAAAGTGTATCAATGCTTTTTTATATAGGCTACACCATGTGTTAGAAGCCTTTTGGTATTCATTGAATTTTCATATCAATAAAAATTGTTAATTTGAATAAACACAAAAACAACCATATTCTGGTGGTATTGAAATAAACTTCTTCTATATAATGATACTACAAACATCAAATAAAATGCTTCTTAATCCCTTGCATTTTCTGTAATCAAAGGAACGTACCTATTGTGAAGCTATGAAGTGTAACCACTATTACTTCGTATACAGTTCAAAAAACTACATTTTAGGTACTTTTGGCATTGAATTCTCCAGGACTTTTGGAATATATGGGCTGTTGGTTGAGTTGCCACTTTGCTATTCCTACCTACGCTACTGGCATCTAGTTCCACTCCGGCATCTATAACTAAAACGGGCAAGTTTTCGTTCTGTTAATTATTGAACATTTATGGACATTAGCGGAGTCCAATATTTATCTGAAGCAATTTCACTTATAAGTAAATGTTCAATCGTGAGGATCTGTCACAAAACTCGATTGTGTTGTCGCTATTGAGAACAATGTCGATCTACTACTGATAAGAAACAAAGAGAAGTGCCGTAGATAAGTATCGTGATAGATATTTTCCAGGTACATACATTCGAAACAGACACGTCTATCATGTTATTAGATTAAGTAAATAATGCCTCAAATAGAAAAAGGAATAGAGCAATCAATTGAATTTATTAATATTCCGTAATATATTGATAAATTTCCCACGTATTTATGAATATTTAATTATCATATTACTATTACTGAAAATGAAATTGGAGTTCATGACATTTCTTCCTCAGTAATTTATTATCGATCAACCTTTTTGGTGAATATAAATCTAATGTACACGTAGTATAATAATGTTATTACAAGTGCCTTTAAAACATGTCCAGAATTGTTACATATTCGACTTCTTAATGCAACGTAGATACTTTTCATTAACATTAATGATTGGAAACGAAATTGTACTCATGAAGTCAGTAACTATACTTACCTGAGCTATTAAAAACCCCATAGATAAGCTGGGAATGGATATATTGGTAGCGAAACTTTAGGCCAAATTATATTTAAAAAAAAAACGTAAGAGGTCGCTTTATTCTTATAATTTAAAAAACGTCTGCGCTTCCGCGTCATTCTTCTCATATATTTTTAAGAACAATATACAATATAACAAGTCCAGAACTAGTTTTTCTATTTAATTGATAGGATTTAAATTAGAATTTGTCTATGGAACATTACTCATTTATTATGTATTCCAATTTAAACAGAAATTTTTGACAGTTATGTTAACACATGTCATGTTCTACATATTTATTAAAAAAATTAGTATATGAAAATTTCTGCGTTATTTAATCTCAATCAGTTGAGAAATATATTCTTCCCAAAGTAATTTAAAAATGAATTTCTTTGGTAGTCAATAATATCGCCTTTTCGTGCTAGCAACAGATCGTTGATTGTTCAATATTCTTTAGTAATCTCAGTAGTAATTAGCGACGAGTATATTTCTACATACGATTATTCAGCTTCACGAATTACAATAATTACTTGATATGGACAGATGTTATTGTAACACTTATATTTTATATAATATAAGATGACATCAACATACGTAATGATATTAATTTACTGTATATATTTCAGAGCCAATAAAGTGTCGAAATGTCGAGAGTTATAGTATTTTACTTTTTACTTTTTACTTTTTACTTTCCACTCTCTTGTACTTCTCGTTGTTATTTGTCTTCAATAATAGCACATAATTATTTAGTAAAATCTGGTGGCAATTTACATAATATTTTGAGAGCAAAAAGAAATGCTAAATTAATAGCTCCATAAATATTGGAATTGATCCCTTTTTAGCATCATATGATGAGTGATGTAATACACCCTCAAATCATTTATTCTATGAAAAAAACTGCAGACTCGGCATATTCTGAGGAACGTTAAGAAAATCATACAAAGCTTCACCCATATAATAAATACAATGAGAATTAATCTCTAATATTGCTTAAATTGTTAACATCTGTATCTATTAACGGATTTTAAAATCAATAGAAGAAAGAAGAAAGAAAGAATAATAAGCTTGGTCGATTGAATTTATCAAATTTGCCCCTTTTTTCTTTTTCAGTACACTCATATTCTACTCAAATGATTTTATCGGAAATCAAAGTTTCTCTCAAATCTTTCGTTAAACTACTATATTTACTAGTCGTATTAAGGTACTTAATGATCCCATTTCTTTTTATTGAAGTCAAGTGGCGAAATAGATAGAAACGACTTCACAGTTGCCCCGCTTTCCTATCAACGCGATGCATTGGGAGTTGGGGGAGGAAAAGGCGCAAAAAAAAAAAAGAAAAAAAAGATAATATTGGTAGTGTACTCGCATTACCAAATTTCGAATGACGTTCAACATACAAAATTTTTTAGAGAGTAGAATTTAATGCTTTTTTTAGTATCTGTATAATGTTTGCCTACAATTACATTCACTAACAAATCCAGGGAAAATGTTGACCCTTATCAACGTTAAATAAGTATTTAGAAGATGACAACTATACATAGGAAAAGGAAATAAAAATAAAGGAATAATATACATAATAATCAAAATTGGTCATAACTGAACCAAAAAGTTGATGTATTTTCTCGTTTCAATCTGAATTATGTATGTTTTCTTTTTTTTATCGGTAATATTTATAAAAACCGAGTCAACAGAACCGTACTTCAATCACAATTTATGTTCTATTATGAATTATTTCCTTTCTAATCCAAACTGACAGCAATTATGCTAGGCAGGACTTGAGAAAAAAATTTTCTATTGAAAGGAAAACTATAAAAAATGCTAATGTTTGATATTAAAATAGTTGAAATCATGAAAGTACTTTATGAAAATAATATACTGAAAAGAATAAAGAAGAAGGATAAAGGAATTGTAAGGAATTATTATCATGTTAATACTTCAATTATATTTTTGGGTATATGTTCTTGTTATGAACAATCAATTCGTTTCTGCAGGAACAGGAATATATCCATATTATTATCTAAATGGATGCATGGGAAATCCTAAATCTAAAGGGTTGACTATGGAGCTTTATGAATATCCGTATTTAAACCCAATAGTTAAATGCCAAGATGGAACTTTAAATTGTCGTGAATATGATACAAGTTCTTTAGGAACTGAAGCTTGCATAAATGAAAAATTTAAGTTAGCTAATTATCCACGTTACGGCTTTAGGAGAGAGAACCTTATCGCAAAAGTAGAAGGAGTTGGTAGCCAACCTGGAGAAGCTGGAATACTTGATTTTGATATAAATGCCAACCAAAGCTGTGTTCCTCAGCTCAATAGTTTGCCTATAGCTTACAACTATAAAAATGAATTTTACACGACGAACTTTTCTATGTTATTATATGGCTACTTTAAACCTAAAATAACTGGCGATTACGTGTTCACTGCTGCTGGGGACACTGAGACTCTGATGAATATTGGTGAACCCAATGCCTTTAAGTGCTGTTCATACAACAAAACGGCTAATGATTTTGAAAATTATTTCTTGAATTCGATTGACGGCAGTACTGGAAATTATACCGCTCATTTAACAGAAGGTGTATATTATCCCATAAGAATATTTTACTTGAATACTGACAAACGAGCACAATTTAAATTTTCTTTCAGAATAGGTAACACTGAAGTCAAAGACTTATCACCCTATTTATTTTCTCTTGAAGATACCAAGGCAGGTTGCCCAAATACCATGCAATTTTTAGGAGGGTGTTATGTAGGAACAGGTGGGACTGCCACTACTAAAACAAAATATGCTACTGTAAATTCACTAACGACAATGACTACATATTACATGATATATCCGTGCGCTAACTCTGATATGCCTTGCTATCCTGAAATTTTTAACCCATGGGGTGAGCAGAAATTTGGCACACCATGTGTACCTGCTAGTGAAGTATTTACCGGAACAGGTTTCTACACGACTACAACGAGGCCAGGTATTGGAAGTTTAACAACTACAGTTGAAACAATAGCAACTGCAACATATACATCATATGAACAGGCAGGTTTATTACCAATACCCGAGACCATTATAGTCATTGAAACACCTACAACAAAACCTATTACTATAACGTCACAAACGTTAGGTACAAATACTATCGAAACTACTTACACAACAATATCCACATATACAGTGGGAACAGACGGTAAAACAACACCAGAAGTTATCATTGTAGTTGCAACACCAGAGAGCACCTACTCTCAACCACCAGAGAGCACTACTACTATTGACTACATCGGCACCACCGAGACAGATATCATCTCCTTCTTCCCAACAGTTGGCCCCGACGGCAAGACCCGAACAGGTTCCACCATGTACACACTGCTCGACACAGACACCTACTCTCAACCACCAGAAAGAACTACCACTATTGATTACAGCGACACCACCGAGACTGACGTGATCTCCTACTTCCCAACAGTGGGCTCTGACGGCAAGACCCACACCGGTTCCACCACCTACACCCTGGCCAACACCGACACCTTCTCTGAGCCTAGCGCCTCCACCACCGTCATCACCTCCGGCTCCTCCACAGAGACTGACGTGATCTCCTACTTCCCAACAGTGGGCTCTGACGGCAAGACCCACACCGGTTCCACCACCTACACCCTGGCCAACACCGACACCTTCTCTGAGCCTAGCGCCTCCACCACCGTCATCACCTCCGGCTCCTCCACAGAGACTGACGTGATCTCCTACTTCCCAACAGTGGGCTCTGACGGCAAGACCCACACCGGTTCCACCACCTACACCCTGGCCAACACCGACACCTTCTCTGAGCCTAGCGCCTCCACCACCGTCATCACCTCCGGCTCCTCCACAGAGACTGACGTGATCTCCTACTTCCCAACAGTGGGCTCTGACGGCAAGACCCACACCGGTTCCACCACCTACACCCTGGCCAACACCGACACCTTCTCTGAGCCTAGCGCCTCCACCACCGTCATCACCTCCGGCTCCTCCACAGAGACTGACGTGATCTCCTACTTCCCAACAGTGGGCTCTGACGGCAAGACCCACACCGGTTCCACCACCTACACCCTGGCCAACACCGACACCTTCTCTGAGCCTAGCGCCTCCATCACCGTCATCACCTCCGGCTCCTCCACAGAGACTGACGTGATCTCCTACTTCCCAACAGTGGGCTCTGACGGCAAGACCCACACCGGTTCCACCACCTACACCCTGGCCAACACCGACACCTTCTCTGAGCCTAGCGCCTCCACCACCGTCATCACCTCCGGCTCCTCCACAGAGACTGACGTGATCTCCTACTTCCCAACAGTGGGCTCTGACGGCAAGACCCACACCGGTTCCACCACCTACACCCTGGCCAACACCGACACCTTCTCTGAGCCTAGCGCCTCCATCACCGTCATCACCTCCGGCTCCTCCACAGAGACTGACGTGATCTCCTACTTCCCAACAGTGGGCTCTGACGGCAAGACCCACACCGGTTCCACCACCTACACCCTGGCCAACACCGACACCTTCTCTGAGCCTAGCGCCTCCACCACCGTCATCACCTCCGGCTCCTCCACAGAGACTGACGTGATCTCCTACTTCCCAACAGTGGGCTCTGACGGCAAGACCCACACCGGTTCCACCACCTACACCCTGGCCAACACCGACACCTTCTCTGAGCCTAGCGCCTCCACCACCGTCATCACCTCCGGCTCCTCCACAGAGACTGACGTGATCTCCTACTTCCCAACAGTGGGCTCTGACGGCAAGACCCACACCGGTTCCACCACCTACACCCTGGCCAACACCGACACCTTCTCTGAGCCTAGCGCCTCCACCACCGTCATCACCTCCGGCTCCTCCACAGAGACTGACGTGATCTCCTACTTCCCAACAGTGGGCTCTGACGGCAAGACCCACACCGGTTCCACCACCTACACCCTGGCCAACACCGACACCTTCTCTGAGCCTAGCGCCTCCACCACCGTCATCACCTCCGGCTCCTCCACAGAGACTGACGTGATCTCCTACTTCCCAACAGTGGGCTCTGACGGCAAGACCCACACCGGTTCCACCACCTACACCCTGGCCAACACCGACACCTTCTCTGAGCCTAGCGCCTCCACCACCGTCATCACCTCCGGCTCCTCCACAGAGACTGACGTGATCTCCTACTTCCCAACAGTGGGCTCTGACGGCAAGACCCACACCGGTTCCACCACCTACACCCTGGCCAACACCGACACCTTCTCTGAGCTATCTGAAAACCGTAATTCTATGGAAAGTATTCAATATCAGGCTGCTGGTGCTAAGGTTTCCAATAATATCTGTGTTTTTGCTGGAATTTTCATCTTATTATTGATCTATTAATATTGGCATTCTTCTCTTCATTCAATATTTCTTGAAAATTTCCCTTAAAATTAAGAAAGCTTAAATAAAAGTAATAATCTCAACGCCGAAATCCTATTCAGTAGCTTATTAAGATATTTTGTTCGTTTTTCTATGTGCTTTCGTGTAATCAACATGATACTCTCAAATTTCATGGCATATAAAGTATATATATATAATGCAAGTTAATATTTTATATACTAATAAATATCCAGTATTAATAAATGATCTTATATATATAGTTGAACAGAAAGTAATGCTTTTAAATTTTTTATGAATGCTAGATTTGTTAAAGAAACTAATAAATCTTATCAATCACTGGTGATATATATAATGCAAATTAATAAGGAATTATATAGCAGGAAAAAGCCAGTAAAGTCTATGTAATGAAAAGCGGTACCTTACTAAATCTTCTAGTTTCCTTGTGTATTTGCTTTTATAGACTACATATTTTTTCGTAGTTTATCCGGGCCATATTTTTTCATATATAATCCTATTTTAGTATTAGTGTTAAATAATATAATTCACATGAGGATATTTACTGATGTGACTGGGTATTTCCAAAGTGACAACTTAAGTAGGTCATCTTAAGTTGCTTCTTAATCAGGTGAATTATTCTTATTGTATTCGAACTGTATCATATAACTACTTTAACTATCATGCATTTTTTTTTAGTTATCAGCACCTGATTTTATTTGTTGTTAACAATACCACTAATGCCACTCCATTGTCTTATTAAATGCATGGCTGAGAAAAAAAATGAAAAGTAAGGAGGCACAATCATAAATGTCAATTTTTTATAAAAAATAGGAGTTTAGCTATTATTGCCAATGCCAAACATATATCTCATCTTTTTAAATTTGTCAAGTAAAAATGAGCTAAATGAGTTGTAGAAAACATAGAATTCTCATAGAGATATTTTACTATGCTACCTTCCTACACATTTATATTTAAATGTACATTTACACGTTTATAATTACCTCTATATATCAGACTTTATCTCATTGAAAACTTAAAAGGATATATATTGATCTTTTTTTGCTTCTGTCAATGCAAATGTTATAGGTAATTAGGTTTTCAGACTTCTAAAATTCTGGCACTGTTTTTTAAAATTCAACCACTTGCGTTTAATGGCAAACTCTATTGCTTTCATGTTTATTTAGTTTACCTTTTAGTTTTTCCCGTTCCTGGCTACTGTGGTAGTAAAATTAATGTACCAAAATGTAATCTATTATTCTTCCTCTAGCGCATTATTGAAAAAAATGTGTTAAACTTTACAAAATAAAATTACTCGAAGATAAGGCGCCTCCTGGTGAAGAAAAACATTTAAGTAATATAGATCACAATCATTAAATAAAAATTTAATATCAAATTTATTGCAACTTTCTCATAACATTGAGATTTCTATAGTTTCCGAAAAACGATATTAAATTCTGAATTTATTATTTTATTACAATTTTTCTATTAAAGAATTATATAACGTATATTGCTGTACTTCGTATTATATCAACTTCAATTGTATTGTATTATTCCTTACACTTTTTTGGATTGTCACAATATTATTCTTATCGAAATAAACAAAAGTTCTATATTTTCTTACTTACCATCGTATTTAATACGAAATCAATTTTTTTGTTTAATTTCATGAATATCTAGAAGTCTTCTTGACTTTGTTCAAAGATAGTGGTCGATTAATATATAACCATAGATGAAGTTGCTCTTTACAGTTAATAATTGATAAAAATACTAAACTACAATACTTTTCATTTTCTTATTTGAAAGTTGTCATTTATATTCTTCCTTGATATTTCATTGCCTAAATTTTCCTGATATATTTATTCAGCCATTCATAATTCCTGTAACATGCTAACCCCGTAGTTTTTCATATATATCTGCGTTTAAAAACGCGAATCACATATGTACCCACATGAAATCATTTTTTAAGGGTATTTTCTCGCTATCTTATATCCTAAAGAATGATTAGTTTATTTATTCACGGGTAATCTACTATTTTTCTCGTTGAACATTATGTACGGCGATAGTTAATGATAGGGTTGATAACCATATGAAAAATGAGTTGTACCTCATCATCATTTGTTAGCTGAATTATAAAAAACGTATAAGCAAAACGACGGCTTTTATATAGAATTGCGTGTTTAGGAAACACTCGATGCTCAACATAAAAACTCTTTTTCGCTATTCAAAAATAAAAACCATTAGGGATAGGGATAAAAAAAGAACATACTCCTTTGTTTTACATCTTTACAACATGAACGTTCAGTTAAAGTCCATATTCGATATAATTGCTAGGAAGTAAAAAGTAAGAACATAAATATATTTTAATAATCAATAATAAAGTGCCGGTGTTTGGAGTATTATATTACTAGACCAATAACCAGTCATTATGCTTAAAGATAATGTTTGTCATAAACATAGACATATTAAATTGTCTGTTATTCCCATTCATCAAACTTTATTTATATTTATTTAAAATATTCCGGAGGGAAACACCTGCATTATAACCATTTCTCAACCAACATTATTTGAAAGCAGAGAAAACACGTATTATTTATCGTCAGCTAACCTAAGAACCTCAATAATGTGTTCTCCGATAACAGATACAATTAACATCATATTTTCCAATAACTTACTAGCGTTATATTTCTACTTGTTATATAGCCGTATATTCCATTTACAGAACAACAAAAAGAGGAGCGATATAAGATAATATTGTATATCGGGAATATTGGGAAGCTACTAGAGTGTAATAGCAATCCTTCTAATCTAGAAAGATCCAAGTCTACACTTCGATGAAGTCGATTGATATCATTTTAAGATAGACACACTATTAAATGTCTCTTAATCATATTTTCGATATGATGTCAATCGGACTCATAAAAAAAGATATTTCACTATAAGTTATATGTTGCACTTCACATATATAGCGGTCCATATCATTCATCAGTATAATTCCACCAGTTGCAGAAAAACTTATCACATTTTATTCGTGAAGCCAATTTTAACCATGATTTTGAAGTTACCATCCATGCTAATATTGAAGGATTCACTTCTATGTACTCAAATTGGATATCATTTACGTTCAACGCTAGCCCAAAAGGTATTTACCATTTGTTTGTTGATTTCACTGCAAATGTAGACAATGAATATCTATAACTGAAAGTCGAATTCACTGTAGTTTAACATGTTACTGACTAGGTAAATCTGCAGGTATTATAAATAAATGAACTTTTTTCAGCTTTTTTAGCAATAAGCACATATCAGTTATTATAAACTATTAAAAAAGAGTATAGCAATTTATAGTAAACGGCTATCTGATTTAGTTTTTACTTATTTGTTGTGATTAAGTTTGTAGTCCAGAATTGAACTTCTTTTCTTGTATGGAAGAGTTTAAATTTTACCCTTTGAGTATGCCGAGTAGATGATTTTTGTTTCTTTTCGATTTGACAAAAACTTTGACCTAGTATTTGATACAAAAATATTCCTATTAGCAATAGAACTTACCCCCTAGGTTTTTACGTATTTTTTTGGTTGGTTTTTGTTTCTTCCACCTCAAAATTCCTGTCATACAGTAGATTATGTCGGACTGATCACAGCTTTTAAAAATCTTTCCATAATTCATACGGATAATTTGCTGTTTACTATCAAACTTTCATCTAAGTTCAATATGAAATAACACCATACATCAATCGCATACTCTATCTGGTCACCTTACTGTTTTTGCTTAAGGTAACGAACATTCGCTGAAAGCTGATTAAGTATATCTCTTTCATTATTTAAACAGGAAGCTTTTCTGATTTGTATTGCATTCATTGTTTTGTTATTATAGCCTACATACAGCAGATGTAGCAGATAGCGCAGATCTCAACCCAAGCCTTTTTCATTACTAGCGTTTTGGTGGTATTCTTTATAGTTTCATCATAATGCTCATCATATCTGATTTTATGCACAAAATTCATCTCTCCGTTTATAGTCTTTCGTCATAACTGTTAGCTTTTCCGCAATTACTTTAACTCGATTGGTAAATGGTCAATGTTATTTGTAATAGATAAAATTTAGCAAATCCATTTGGAAAGATCTCGAAGATCTCTTGTCTTTGTGTTAACATTTAAAAATATCAAAGTTAGAAGTTTCCGATCGAATACTCTCTTGCGATAAGAATTCATTTTGTCATTTTTTCTTCGTTTTTCGCTCTTGCTGAGGGTGCCGAATAAAAAAGCGAGGAAACTTAAAAAAATTTCCGCCACTCGCTTATTGAAGGATAAAGAAAAGTCATGGTCAATCAATATTAGCTTTTTATGAACAGATTTGCAAATATAATAACTAAGGAAGAAGAAAAGTAGAAGTATTTACTTATTATCTAATGAAGCATTTATAAAAATTAGGAACCAAAAGGGCATGTGACCATTGGGTTACATTTCTTCAGTCCTATGATTGTCTTTTTTTTTTGGATAAATATTGGATCGTTGCATAGAGTTAAAATGTCTACTTGCATAATGTGCTTTGAACTATTACTTACTTGAAGGATCCCAATTAAACATAGAAATGGATATGATAATTGCTGTTGCTGAAACACACTATTCGCCTCGGACCTGTCAAGAAGGGATATCGTAAGATTAATTATCCTAATCTTGTGGGTATTTCAGGAGTGTAATAAGGAAAATGTAGGTCTAAAGATAAAAAAAAAAGTCTTCCAGAAGGAAATATCGCGCTATGAATTGTTACCACAAGCTGACAGTACAGGAACAGGGCCGACCGTGCTCATGGGGCTCAATTTGTCTGTGGATCCGTTGACGCTAACGGGCAGAAGATCAATGATGAAATAGAACCAGCAAATTTTCGACATATATTTGGTACCCCAATTAGATTAGGCGGGTGCTCTGGAATACTCAAAGTCCTAACATCTCTGTCCTGTGGAATTTGATAAGATTAAAGACTGGTGTAATTGGACTGAAGAGTCAAGGTATTGAAATACAACCAGTTTTATTACCTCTTCTAGGAAACTCTGATATTGTTGATCTGAAATTGAAGTGCTTTCTCGATAAAAAAACGATCGTTTTGGCGCTGGAAAATTGGCTTTTTGAGTTGTCGGAATTGTGAGCTAACCCTTACTGATCATCTACGATCTTTTTCACGATTGAAGAAATTAGTTAACTCCAAAAGTGTCGTGAAAAAAACGTTGTTTTCACTGTTTCTATTGCTGAAAATATTATCAATCAATGAAAACTGCTTGAAAGCTTGACAATCGGTAGTTTGTATCTTGTACTCACAAATTAAAATATTGAAAGGCTGATACTGCTATGCGGTGCTAAATTTTTCGCATTTATATTTATTGTTTCTTTAATTTACAGTGTTTTGTAAAACAGTAATATAAAAATGTTCATTAATGCATTTATGACATATTTAATGAGTAACATAAAATTGTTGATATGGGTATCATATCTTATCTCTATTGTATTACATGTAAGATAATAGAGATTATATTATTATGGCTTATCTTTTTACTCTTTTAGTGTCTACCAAAATAACTATTTTATGCAATAAAAGAACTGTTTTCTGTTATTATGAACACTTCATAAATTCATACATATTATTTAGTAAACCATTTTTTTTTTAGATATACAGTTTTATAGAAGAATATTCTTATTGGTTTTAATTATTTTTAAAACAGTATTCTAGATTCTTTCTTGTTTCAGCAATACAGGATTAACTGTACACTTTTAACTGATTTTATTGGTAGGAAAGGAAATAACTTACTAATCAACTAGCAGTGCTTCGTAGAAGGATGAACTGATTGATATCTTTTTACTTTGTAGAGTTTATGATATTCACTGCCAACATTTTTAACAGCTCTTTTTATCGTTTTATTATGAAATTTACAGAAATAGCATTCCTTATCAACTCCATTAATTAAGTAGTTCAATGGATAAGCTATTAAACAATATTAGGGGATAAAACAATTTGACCCTAAAAGTTATTTGTTTGTTTACCTTAGCTTGAAATCAAACACTAAAATCTTATTGACCAAGAAATGAAGATAGGTTTGATATACTAAGTTTATATTGTTTGCTGTTTTTCAGTTTTTAAAGTTAGGGAGTATTAAGGTATCCCTTTTTAGTATTTACAGTACCGTAACTACTAATTTTTTTTTGTTAAGGATGATTTTTATTTATTGATTAATATTTGTTTTTCCTATTACATATTTTTAACATTGTAACTATTTAACATTGTCTAGAAAATGTGTAATAAATTAAGTAGCATCGTATTCTAGTTCAATATGAATATATATATCTATTATGAACTAACAAAAAAAATAAAAACAACTAATTGTTATAGGTGTTATTTTTTTGATATAAAGTCTTGTTTGAGGAAAATTCTCAAGCCAGTACCCTTTTTAAAGTCGTTGATTAATGAGGTTACAAAATTCTTGGTTTTTATTCTCTTCTTTTCATTTACTTTACTTGGTATTAGAGTTTAGGGTAATGTATACAAAATTTTAGAGATAGTATTTAACGTTAACTAAAATTTTGTACCGTTATTGCTAGTCAAATTAATACTACGATAGTGCAGTAGTACCACTTGATTTAGTAAATTGTTTGATTTTAGACTATTGGCTTTTAACATTTTCTATGGGAAGGCAACTATGTATAAATAGATTAGTTGACGGCTAGGTGCATTTGTTCTTTAATGAAGGAACCTAGAATGCTATCAGTATAAAAAGATGTACCAGCTCTGATATATAATAAACACATCAATTCCCCAGAAATAATTCAGTGAAATAACATCAACATTTTCGTAATTCAATAGTTAGTGAGGGTTAATAGAATGTTCTGCAGCAAGGCAACTTATTAATTAGATATTTATTTTTTGCGGTACGGCTACGAACGTTTTTTGTCGTCTCGATGTTATTTCGAACAAATATAGAAATTAAGACCTCGTTGTTACTGGAGATGAACATGCCGTATTCTTAACTCTCTTCTTCAAGATCTTTTTGCTAATTAAAACTCCTAATTTTTAGGAAGTATACTAGCACTAGTGGCATCTTGTAAAATATATTGAAGGATTTATTCACATAGTGTAGGATTTTATTATTTACTGGAGCTCTTTTTAGCATTAAGAGCCGAACAAAACTCTTTATTTACTAGTTTGGAGAACATAACAACACTTGGAGTGCAAAAATAAGAAAGGTAAATATATCTTTAGTAGGTATCATATTTGGTTGTGACGTTATAGGAAATAAAAACTTTATGTTTTGGTATCCTTAGAAGCAGAGATATATTTCCATATGGGCAAATGTAGGCAAGCATACATTCTATTATCGTATTACGTTAAATTAGAAATACCATTGAATAAAAAAAAGGCGTTATGCAAAGGAGATATAATCAATCAACTTTCTCTTAGGACGTATACCTTCTCTGAATTGCCTTTTAAAAAACCTCCCTAAAACAAGGGGGAGTTGAAATATTGTCAGCCGCAAAGAAGAAAAATAAAAATAAAGGAAAAGAAAACAAAAAAAAATACATAGAAAAAACTTGTGATTTTTTTTTTCCTTCTTGATATCTTAAATCGTCTCTCTGTCAGATTTTAGCTGCATCATCAGTTAATAGTAACTTTTTTTTCTTACTTTTTTACAATATGAACAAAAATCTACTCGCCGTTTAATAATAAACTTATTAAGATTCTCTATTTTCTTATGCTAAAAAAGAACTAAATTCTATAAATTGGTTTGAATATGCCATCTCTCGTTATTTTGTTCAAAATTAATTTAATTATATTGTTTAGTTCCATTTTTAGATAACATTATATGATTCTTGACTACAGTTTTCCTTCATTTACTCCGATCTTCATTATATTAAGTTATATTTTATCAGCCGTTTAGGAAAACTTTTCCTTTTTTAATAAGGCAGTTATAATGTGAAGATTTGTTTATTCTTAGTATAAGTTCTTTACCTTTTAATCTATATTGACAGGGATTTAGATGCAAGAAGCGAAATGTAATATGACGTTCTAGCGCTCCCGTCAAACCTTCAATTGCCTATAATTCGCGTTGTTGTTCCTCTAAATAGGAAATGAGATGAGTCCAAATCTTTTAGGACCGATTTAGACAGATTAATATGATTCCAGATTTTAGTTTCTATCCTAGGAAAATGGAGGAGTTTGTTAAGAACGGTGTAGTTAGAAATAGTTTAAATACGTTTCAATATTTATCCCCTTTTTAGGGAGAATACGAAAATTCTTCGCGTTGTGCGGACTACACTAAACAAGTTGATGAGGATAGAATTACCAATGATTATGGTTTCCTCAATATTATTATCATATAGATAGACGTCATACTAGATTTTCTTGGAGCTGGATACGGTGCCTTAAGCTAAAAAGAAAAACGTAGTCATCAGGTAAATCCTTTGTTTATTTTTTCCGGGTTGGATATTTGATATTTTTTTTTTATTCTACGCTTTTGTTTTTTAAAAGCTTTTATCAAGGAGCTAAATAGTTTGTTCTACTGCATAATTTAGTCGTAAATCATGATTAACAAAAGATTTTCGTCGTGTTGGGGTAGCAGATAGCAAAAGAAAGAAAAAATTTTAATCGGGGATTGGCACCAACCCTCATGACAAATTAAAGAAGGTCGTAAGCATTCGAGCCAGGAAGAAAAACAAAAGTGAAGCGGGTCAGACAACGTGAGAATTCAAACTTTTAATTTACGCATGCTTTTACTCCCGTTGCTGCGCAGATACTATCCTTAATTAATTTAAGGGCAAAAAATGATAAGCATTAAAAGCTATGTTTTTTTCTGCAATAAGATATAGGTTATCTGGTTTTATATTTATTAGGGGAAAAGAAGAAAATAACTTCTACGAATTTCAAATGAACCCTGTTATCAAGTTTTCTAGACATATCTTAAATTCTTTTCACTGGTTTTTAAAGTAATGAATACACGGAGACCTTTTTTAGGAAAAGGGCTAACATATTTCAGATAAGTTTATGAAATTCAGATATTCTCGACCATACTATATTGCGGGAAGGGGTTAATTAAGATACTGGAAGGTAAGACTAAAAGTTTGACAGTTCTTAATCTAATTTGAATAAAAAACACTGTTGGAAAAGCAGGGAAATGAGAAAATGTGATAAATTTTTGTTCTACAAATTCTTTTCTTGTTATCAAACGAAGATAGGTAGAAAATTCTCGAATCGATTTTTAAGTTTGGTGCATATAAACTTTGTTTAGGCATAAATTATATTAGAAGATAGAGCTACGTCACTAACACGTTTGTATTCATAGTTTCTAGTATTTTCATTTTAATCAAGCAAATCTCGAAGCAAAGAAGGATATTTTGAAATCTGTACAACATCTCCTTCCTTATCTAGCCTAAAATTTTTGGTTTAAGACAAAGCTAATATAACGGCTGTTACATGGTAATTTAAACAAAATGGAAAGTCATAGGATATAATTACAAAAGGTGTATGAAAAAATAAGGATCGTCTACTTAATATCCTTTCAGAAGACGATATGTGCTCCACCCTAAATTTGGATGTTTTATCAACATGTAATAAGTTGTGCAGGTTAATTTTAGTTATCATGATAAGCCATCTGATAGCTATAGTGTAATTCCACATATTTTACTTTTAGGGAGTTAAACAATTTCTAGGAAAAAAATCAAAGTGTTGCTTTCGGAATGGAAAATACGATATCACAAAATCATATAAAATGGTCAACAATTTGAAATAATTTGGGAAAATATTTTTATTGCGACTTCAAACAATCAACAAAACAACTAACTCAATAACTAATATAAATATAGTCATGAAACTAACAGTTTCGTGGTTTTTAATAATTTTTTTAAATGCTTTTGTGGCATTAGGTGTGCAAAATCCTTATCCTCTAGGTTGTTCGCCCAATACCGCACCAATATCTAATGGTTTAAACATGGAAATTTATGAATATGACTACATAAACCCATATATTAAATGTCCTGATAATGACAGTTATGAATGCAGGGTTTATCCACCGGGACAAAATCCACAACCATACTGTTGGGATTCTGCCTATTTGGATGTTAATTATCCACGTTATGGCTACCAGGAAAATCATCGTATTGCAAAGGTGGAAGGTGTGTCTGGTTCACTTAATTTCGATTTCAGACCTACCTACGGTTGTAGAGCGGTTGCATCTACACTTCCATCTGCTTACAATTATGCTGAGCAACTTGATATGACTAACTTTACCATGATCTTATACGGTTATTTTAAACCACGGGTATCTGGTAGTCATACATTTAACGTATACGCCGATGATTTATTATTCCTGAATTTCGGTGCTTCCAATGCATTCGATTGTTGTCAACAAGATAGTACGGCAGATAATTTCGGTGATTATCAAATATACTCAGTCTGGGGTTCAAACACCAGCGTAAACTCATTGACTGTGAATCTTGACGCAAACATATACTATCCAATCAGAATGTTTTTTAATAATCGTGACTATCAATCAACGCTTAGAATTTCTTTGACGACACCAGAAAGTACCGAGACAGTTATAAATGATTTATCCCCCTATTTGTTTTTTGTGCAAGATAGTGAAGGTGGTTGTCCAGGGAATGTAGATTATGTTACTAGTTGTGTCACTGGAGGTACCACTAGAACTACCAGTACCAAGTATGATACAACTACTCCTCCTTCTCAACCACCAGTTACAAAAACGACCTACTTCATAGAAGTACCATGCGCAACTTCTTCTCCACTATGCTCGTCAGGTTTTTTCTATAATCCTCTGGGTACAACTTGTGTGCCAAATGCAAATATATATCCACCAGACGGATTTAATACTACAACTACAAGGCCAGGAAGTAATAGCTTTCCTACAACAGTAAGTACCCAAACAACATATAGAGTTGGAACAAACAGTTTAACAACTCCAGAAATAATATTCATAGTTGAAACACCAACCCAAGAACCTGTCACGACTACATCCTACACACCTGGTACGGACAGTGTTCCTACCACCGTCTCCACGCAGACCACCTTCACAGTTGGCACTGACGGCGTCACCACTCCAGAGATAATAGTGATCGTAGAGACGCCTACTCCAGAACCTGTCACGACGACATCCTACACACCTGGTACGGACAGTGTTCCTACCACCGTCTCCACGCAGACCACCTTCACAGTTGGCACTGACGGCGTCACCACTCCAGAGATAATAGTGATCGTAGAGACGCCTACTCCAGAACCTGTCACGACGACATCCTACACACCTGGTACGGACAGTGTTCCTACCACCGTCTCCACGCAGACCACCTTCACAGTTGGCACTGACGGCGTCACCACTCCAGAGATAATAGTGATCGTAGAGACGCCTACTCCAGAACCTGTCACGACGACATCCTACACACCTGGTACGGACAGTGTTCCTACCACCGTCTCCACGCAGACCACCTTCACAGTTGGCACTGACGGCGTCACCACTCCAGAGATAATAGTGATCGTAGAGACGCCTACTCCAGAACCTGTCACGACGACATCCTACACACCTGGTACGGACAGTGTTCCTACCACCGTCTCCACGCAGACCACCTTCACAGTTGGCACTGACGGCGTCACCACTCCAGAGATAATAGTGATCGTAGAGACGCCTACTCCAGAACCTGTCACGACGACATCCTACACACCTGGTACGGACAGTGTTCCTACCACCGTCTCCACGCAGACCACCTTCACAGTTGGCACTGACGGCGTCACCACTCCAGAGATAATAGTGATCGTAGAGACGCCTACTCCAGAACCTGTCACGACGACATCCTACACACCTGGTACGGACAGTGTTCCTACCACCGTCTCCACGCAGACCACCTTCACAGTTGGCACTGACGGCGTCACCACTCCAGAGATAATAGTGATCGTAGAGACGCCTACTCCAGAACCTGTCACGACGACATCCTACACACCTGGTACGGACAGTGTTCCTACCACCGTCTCCACGCAGACCACCTTCACAGTTGGCACTGACGGCGTCACCACTCCAGAGATAATAGTGATCGTAGAGACGCCTACTCCAGAACCTGTCACGACGACATCCTACACACCTGGTACGGACAGTGTTCCTACCACCGTCTCCACGCAGACCACCTTCACAGTTGGCACTGACGGCGTCACCACTCCAGAGATAATAGTGATCGTAGAGACGCCTACTCCAGAACCTGTCACGACGACATCCTACACACCTGGTACGGACAGTGTTCCTACCACCGTCTCCACGCAGACCACCTTCACAGTTGGCACTGACGGCGTCACCACTCCAGAGATAATAGTGATCGTAGAGACGCCTACTCCAGAACCTGTCACGACGACATCCTACACACCTGGTACGGACAGTGTTCCTACCACCGTCTCCACGCAGACCACCTTCACAGTTGGCACTGACGGCGTCACCACTCCAGAGATAATAGTGATCGTAGAGACGCCTACTCCAGAACCTGTCACGACGACATCCTACACACCTGGTACGGACAGTGTTCCTACCACCGTCTCCACGCAGACCACCTTCACAGTTGGCACTGACGGCGTCACCACTCCAGAGATAATAGTGATCGTAGAGACGCCTACTCCAGAACCTGTCACGACGACATCCTACACACCTGGTACGGACAGTGTTCCTACCACCGTCTCCACGCAGACCACCTTCACAGTTGGCACTGACGGCGTCACCACTCCAGAGATAATAGTGATCGTAGAGACGCCTACTCCAGAACCTGTCACGACGACATCCTACACACCTGGTACGGACAGTGTTCCTACCACCGTCTCCACGCAGACCACCTTCACAGTTGGCACTGACGGCGTCACCACTCCTGAGGTCATCATCGTTGTCGAGACGCCGCCACCAGTAGGTCCAAACACCGACCCGCTAACTGGCACCAGCAACATCCCAGGTACTGACACCGTCCCACACACCGTGTCGACTATCAGCACCTTCACTGTCGGCACTGACGGCGTCACCACTCCTGAGGTCATCATCGTTGTCGAGACGCCGCCACCAGTAGGTCCAAACACCGACCCGCTAACTGGCACCAGCAACATCCCAGGTACTGACACCGTCCCACACACCGTGTCGACTATCAGCACCTTCACTGTCGGCACTGACGGCGTCACCACTCCTGAGGTCATCATCGTTGTCGAGACGCCGCCACCAGTAGGTCCAAACACCGACCCGCTAACTGGCACCAGCAACATCCCAGGTACTGACACCGTCCCACACACCGTGTCGACTATCAGCACCTTCACTGTCGGCACTGACGGCGTCACCACTCCTGAGGTCATCATCGTTGTCGAGACGCCGCCACCAGTAGGTCCAAACACCGACCCGCTAACTGGCACCAGCAACATCCCAGGTACTGACACCGTCCCACACACCGTGTCGACTATCAGCACCTTCACTGTCGGCACTGACGGCGTCACCACTCCTGAGGTCATCATCGTTGTCGAGACGCCGCCACCAGTAGGTCCAAACACCGACCCGCTAACTGGCACCAGCAACATCCCAGGTACTGACACCGTCCCACACACCGTGTCGACTATCAGCACCTTCACTGTCGGCACTGACGGCGTCACCACTCCTGAGGTCATCATCGTTGTCGAGACGCCGCCACCAGTAGGTCCAAACACCGACCCGCTAACTGGCACCAGCAACATCCCAGGTACTGACACCGTCCCACACACCGTGTCGACTATCAGCACCTTCACTGTCGGCACTGACGGCGTCACCACTCCTGAGGTCATCATCGTTGTCGAGACGCCGCCACCAGTAGGTCCAAACACCGACCCGCTAACTGGCACCAGCAACATCCCAGGTACTGACACCGTCCCACACACCGTGTCGACTATCAGCACCTTCACTGTCGGCACTGACGGCGTCACCACTCCTGAGGTCATCATCGTTGTCGAGACGCCGCCACCAGTAGGTCCAAACACCGACCCGCTAACTGGCACCAGCAACATCCCAGGTACTGACACCGTCCCACACACCGTGTCGACTATCAGCACCTTCACTGTCGGCACTGACGGCGTCACCACTCCTGAGGTCATCATCGTTGTCGAGACGCCGCCATCAGTAGGTCCAAACACCAATCCGGTCCAAGGCACAGGTGCAATTAATGATACATTATCTATTATCGCTATTGGTACAAATAGAAGCCCTATATCTGAAGCTGTAGTTGTCTTACAAACATCTGTAACAGGAACTGGGGGATCAGGAACAGGTGGTAGTTCTGGATTGAACCAATCTCTAAGACACTCACTTGCTGCTCAGGCTTTTAGTGCTACAAATAGTGTTCAAGAGTTTGTAACCACTACACTAAATGATACTTACACGTTAGAGCATACCATACTGGAAACGTATTTAGGCTCCGGATCGCAGTTACACATTCAGTTTTGCAGTTCGATAGCCGCTATTTGTTTCATGTTGTTACTTGTTATCTGATGAGTATTTTTTATTTTCTATTAGTAGTAACCTTAAAGAATTCTTGACTAAGAGAAATAATCTAGTATTATATTTTTTCTGTATAGCTTGTCTTCAGGTTCTATATTCCGATGTCAAATATGACAAAATTTGCCGTTCTTTATTTAAATAATATATATAGTAGTCTATATATAATTAATATCTATTCTAGTTTTTTCAAATTCAAATAATAGATACAAAAAAAAAAAAAGCACGCATCTTGGCAATTATTGTCACTAACATTCTTTGCTGAAAATATAATATAAGTACAGCTAGCACCCCTATAGTCG
Organism: Nakaseomyces bracarensis; assembly: GCF_045282275.1. Taxonomy (NCBI): domain Eukaryota; kingdom Fungi; phylum Ascomycota; class Saccharomycetes; order Saccharomycetales; family Saccharomycetaceae; genus Nakaseomyces; species Nakaseomyces bracarensis. The sequence goes on along the minus strand of NW_027263969.1, from coordinate 903,057 downwards.
AGTATAATGAGGGGAAACTAACTTTTGTTCATCATATCGATATTTGAATATGCCTGAAATCAGTTCATTAATAGATGTTATCGTTCGTAATTATCCACCGGAATATGGTAGTATATTCAAGAAAAATTGAATATTCTTAAAAACCACAATAATCTATTTACATCATACTCGCTTACAGGAAACTTGATTCTACGTGTTAATAGTTGAATGAGAACAGTCAACTGAGTCAAAATATAGCTTTATTTGAAGGAGAAGTAGTATAACTGAAACAAAACTATCTGGTAACATGTTAGTTACATCTTTTTTCATTCTTCTGCTAGGATTGCGATAGCCTTGCCTAGCGACGAAGCAAAGCTTTGGGGGTTGTATCATTACCTAAAGTGTAATTGCTTTTATTATTCTTATTTTTAAGTTCGTTGTTCATATTTTTGACAACTTTAGAGAGTAGTAAATTATGGTAAATAATAATCATATATATATTTATAATATTTGTTCTCTTTTTGTATTTAGGGTAATAATGATCTCAGCAGAGATATAGAACCCGTACGTATCTGATATTTTTTATTTTTAGAGCATATTTAGTTTAATGAGGTATTTACTGTTATCAATAAGTGACAAATATAGACCTTCATGCTAGGTCTAACTTCACGCAAAACATTTTGTTGTATGATATAAGAAGATGGAATTGTTTATCTTTGTGGTTTTATGTAAATAACGAACATGATATGTATTCATGCTACTACGACCAATTATTTAATGAATCTGTTTTGTCTCACGATCAAAATTGAACGACTGCAATAGGTATAACTAGAATCAAACACTAAAAGCTCGCAGATTACTAATTGTCAAGAATCGCCCAGTTAATCATCTGCCCAAGTCTCTCACCTTTCGAAGTTACCCACAATTCTTTTGAAATTCTGACTGATGTTAACAATCTCATTTTAGACATCAATGGTCCTGTGATTTCAAAGCTGATTTCCAAACACTGCAGAAATATACAGGATAAAATTCTATGAAATCTTGGGATCCATTGCTAGACAATTTTATAGAAGAAACAATCAGTGATACCATCTCCCAAAGAGGATGTTGAAATTTTTCACTACTTCTTGCCTAGATTTTGCTCCTGCATAACAGTAGAATTCTTTTTAGTCGATGAGATGATTCCTTTATTAAACATGCTATAGTTTTAGCTCGGAGAATAGAGCTCTGAAAACTAACATCCAGTTAATAAAATATGCATTGCTCGGGATAGAAGAAGATTCTACACTCATTGTTTAAGCTGCGTAAGATTTTTGCATGTAATTCAATTAGTCATTGAATGAATTAAGAATAAATGGAACTATGACTAGTAAAATGAAATATCACACTACACGTTATTGTGAATGCCGTATTACATGGATCCATCGTCAAAAGCCATATCTCACGTTTTTCGCAACCCCTACAGTACTTTTTAATTTTTCTTTATTTTTTTTAAAAAAAAAAGAGATTGCAGCACCTGAGTTTCGCGTATGGTCACCCACTACACTACTCGGTCAGGCTCTCACAAGCTTAACTACAGTTGATCGGACGGGAAACGGTGCTTTCTTGTGGATATGGCCGCAACCGAAAGGGTGTGAATATCCAAATAATATATCGACCTTAATAAATAGTTTGGGCTATTGTTAAGAGCATGTTTTTCTTTTCGATTGGCGTACCTGTAGGTAGAATGGATAGCTCACTTTGATTGTTTCACCGGGAAACAGATATGGCCTGTCTTAACACATTTATTACAATCATTTAGTCTGTGCTACTATCAATATCGGATTAAAAAAACTACCAACAATTAAAGGGCATATGTTATGATATAAAAAATATAGATATCTTAGGATGTTCCTATTTTATGCTTAGGGAAACACGTGTTTGGATTATTTGATCAAAAAGAAATTATGATAGTTATTACTATTCAAATGATAAAAATTAATAGAAATATTTGTCTACATAAGTATATCACAATAGCTAAGATAAAAAAAAAAAAAAAAAAAAAAAAAAAAAACATAGTAAGGTACTTATTGTGATGTACGAGTAACTCTTACTTTCATAGTCTATAAATCTAAACCGACAAGTGCGTTATTGGTGAAGACAGATAATATATTAAACAGTTATAACTAATTGTAAAACATACAGTAATAAAATCTATGGATTTAATGTTATTACAGGTTGAGGAACAAAATTATAGGAAAATTTGATGTAATAATTGTATGCCTCGTTTACAGTTCTTCAATATTGTAGATAATAATTGATTTTTTGTCACTAGGATATGATTCAATAGTGGCTCCTGAAGAAAAATACCCCTGTTCACAATATAATAAAATAGACATAATTAAAACTCTAAAAGTTTCTATACTATGTTTTTCTCCTAGACTTTAAACTAGTAAAATAACTGTATATTGTAATTGATTTGCTCGATTTACAAAAATCGTTGGTTAGAAACTATTGACTTTAGACTCTGTTCTACAAACGTAATATACGAAGAAAAATTAATACATTATTTAAAATAAAGAAATGTTTACGATCACTTCTTTATTCAATGATATGCTTTCAAGCAAAGGATTCTTTTTTATGCAATCAACTAACTGTTTAAAGATAAACAGTTGTTTACTTCTGCATTGAAGTGATATTTGCGTTCTAAGAGAAAATCCGTTTTCCTTTGATCTAGGGGCGATATCCTTTGATCTGAAGGCTTGCCTTATCTTTAATAGCATCTTTTTTAGATTTTCTGTTATAATTAAAACTGCTAATTTACCTTTTTTTTCTTGAATTATTTTTTGACTTGATTTCGTTTGTAAAAATTTGTCTTTTTGTTCTTATTGATATGTCGACAATGTTAACATTAACCATTTCTTGGAGCAGTATAATAATTAGCTATAAATTTCCTATAACAATAATAATGTATCCGTATTGATATTGAGTATATTTCTATTTTTTAGAATTTTGTTAGGGACTCGAGCATTTAGCGGTTACTGTCAATGATCAGTGAAATCAAGTATATATACCATCGTAAATTTCTTATGACTACTTTTCTATGACCATTCAAGCCTTTATTATCGTATCAAAAATACAAAATAATTAGGATATTAGCTTATTTGGTATTGCATTTGTTTTACACAAGAAAGATTTTAGGTTCGAGAAATGAGTTTAGTATGCTAAAAATATTAATTAGCTATTATATTAACCTCTTTATAGGTGAGGAGATATTCTCTATTATATTATAAATATCCGTGAAGCAATAATTATATATGACAGACAAGAAGAAAGAACAAAGTAAAAAATAAAAATCAAATTCCTATGTTGTTAATTTTTGGCTAACTAACAAAGTAAAACTTGATAGCCCTTTTTAATTATGAAAACTAGCATCAAAGAAAAATGAATGAATACATATTAGAGCTTCGATTCTTATTCTGTGCTCAGGATATATCTTTTAATATTGATACAGAATTTTTTTTCACAGATAGTCAGTATTAATATTCTATGGTAAAAAATTCACATTTGCCCATGAAAGAATTAATTATGAGAGCAACAAAAAATAAATAATATTATTCTAGATTTACCGAACGATTGAACATCTTCTCTTTATAGGTACATATAGTTAAAAAAATGTACAAGTGATGTTGTCATGAAACTAAATTACTGAGTACGAATGAACTTTGTATTCTTTTTTTTCCATTAAAATAACAGATGTGTCTGTTTAGTAGTAAATCGAAATATCAATGAAAGTTGAAGGAATTTATGGGGGAAAGTGTCTGCAACTTAAAGAGCACAAACTTTAACAAAAATTGAATAGCAGAATATCCTTACCCCGCATTGTTTCCTTAAAAATGGATTATACTGCCTCCAGATCTAATGATTAACATATACTTTCTATTGTAACGTATTTTACTTTTTTGATGGTGGGGCAAAATTCTATCGAGGTCACGGTTGCTTATTGCGGAAAAACTTCACGAATGAAATGCCTTTTTTAACGGAAAAACTAAGAACTAGCAAAACCGGAAAAACCCGACGGAACGGAAAAAAGGAAATATTTTTATATTGTACTTAAAAAGCTGTAGGAAGTGATCAAATTTGAATACAAAGTGGAAAAACTTGGAAAGCACAATGGTATTGGCCCTTTGGATCTTTAAGGGGGACAGAAAGTTTTTCCGGGATTTAACATTAAGGGCGTACAATGAGTTGCGCTATTATTGACAGAGAAATTAAGGGGGGCAAGCCATACAAAGGGCCCAATTCATTGCCCCACCTTATTACATGATGGAAAATATAAGAAAAGTAATCCCGTTGAACAATGGTCAAAGGACCATTTATCTACATAATTTTCAGTGATACTAGTTGTAGATGTTCTACTTCAAATTAAGGGATGAGGACAAATAGCGTAGAATATAATGTTGCCAATTGGGATCCCTGTCTTACCTTCATGACGTATAATTAAAAAATTCCAGGAGGTCAAAAAAGTAACAAGGAAAAAAATCCCTTTAAACTAGATATAGCTACTACACTGATATACTGAAGGAGATACTACTGACTAAGCGTGGTACAACATGCGTACTGAATAATACGAGGGCTTCTGCGACTGCCTAAATGTGTATTTCTAGTAAAACAAAAGGAGTATTCCAACCATTTCATGTGGGGGACAGGTGCAAAAAAAATTAAGTTGTAAATAATATGGGGGGCATCCTTTGGTTGCACAAAGGGATAGGAAATACTGCTGAAGTTTTCTCTGCTTCTCACTTTGGATCCCCACATAGATAAATATTTCGTACTTTTGTTATCACACAACCTCTCAAGAAAATAAATAACTGTTGACGTGTGCTCCCTCCATTCATTAGTACTTTTTTCGGAAAAACAAGTCCATTATTATAATTCAGAAGGAAAAAATATTCTACACTCAAAGGAGGGAAAAAGAAAGGGTCTGCTCGGAACCGTAAATTTGTGCAATGATAAATATACAATTGGCGTTCTTGTTTGTTGTTTTGTCTTACAATCCTGGTCTACAACCTCTACCATATATCTCAATTGCTTTGTTTTAGTTAATTAACTAAAACATGCGCTCTTCATCCCTTCCCTCCCTTCTTCTACTACTTCCCCTTGATACAACTTCTATATGTGCCCCTCCTCTCCACCCTTCTCTTTTTCCATAGTAAATACATTTATTCCCTCTCTTACACTCCCTGTTTATTTATCGAATTTCCCTCATCCGTGTCGAAAAGTTAGCTCAATTCTAGAAATAACCTGGGGTAAAACGAGTCTTGAATAGAAAATATCAAAAAAGGAGGGGCAATTCTATTTATGAATAATTTACTGTTTTTCCGTTTATTAAATAAATTATTTTTAGGATGCTAGTAGATTGAAAGGAAAAAAAAAGGTATAAAAGGGAACAATTATTTCAAATTAATTTCAAAACTTTCTTGTATCTCTCTATTTATTTTAATTATTTTTTTTTATCAAAGTTAATAAAAACAATAGATCAAGGACAATTAGCATATATTTGTTTCTATCTAAACTCACATAATCGAAAACTACATATAATTTAAAAAAATGGTTCATCTAGGTCCAAAGAAGCCACCTGCCAGAAAGGGTTCCATGGTTGACATGCCTCAACAATTCATGGATCAAATCAAGCTGTTCGAAGAAATGTACACTGTTGATGCTGACACTCTAAGAAAGATTGTTAAGCACTTTATCACTGAATTGGACAAGGGTTTGTCCAAAGAAGGTGGTAACATTCCTATGATTCCAGGTTGGGTCATGGAATTCCCAACTGGTAAGGAGTCTGGTGACTATCTAGCCATTGACATGGGTGGTACTAACTTGAGAGTTGTTTTGGTCAAGTTGGGTGGTGACCGTACTTTTGACATTACTCAATCCAAGTATAAACTTCCAGCCTCTATGAGAACAACTCAAAACCACGAAGAATTGTGGAGTTTCATCGCTGACTCTTTGCAAGCTTTCTTGGAAGAACAATTCCCAGAAGGTGTCAAGGAAAAGTTGCCTCTAGGTTTCACTTTCTCCTACCCAGCTTCTCAAGACAGAATCAACATGGGTGTTCTACAAAGATGGACCAAGGGTTTCGACATTCCAGGTGTTGAAGGTCATGATGTTGTTCCATTCTTGAAGGCTCAATTGGATAAGAGAAACTTGCCAATTGAAATTGTTGCTTTGATTAACGACACCACTGGTACTTTGGTTGCCTCTGCTTACACCGACTCTGAGACCAAGATGGGTGTTATTTTCGGTACCGGTGTCAACGGTGCCTACTTCGATGTCGTCAACAAGATTCCAAAGCTAGAAGGTAAGCTTGCTGATGACATTCCAGGTGATTCTTTGATGGCTATCAACTGTGAATACGGTTCCTTCGATAATGAGCATGTTATCATGCCAAGAAACAAGTACGATCTAATCATCGACAAGGAGTCTCCAAGACCAGGTCAACAGACTTTTGAAAAGATGTCTTCTGGTTACTACTTGGGTGAGATGCTGCGTCTAGCTATGATTGATATGTATGAGCATGGTTTGATCTTGAAGGGTCAAGATGTTTCAAAGTTGAAGCAAGCATACATCATGGACACTTCTTACCCATCTAAGATCGAAGATGATCCATTTGAGAACTTGGAAGACACTGATGACTTGTTGCAAAAGGATCTAGGTATCCAAACCACTGTTCAAGAACGTAAGTTGATCAGACGTGTTTGTGAATTGATTGGTACCAGATCTGCCAGAATTTCTGTCTGTGGTATTGCTGCTATCTGTCAAAAGAGAGGTTACGAATCTGGTCACATTGCTGCAGATGGTTCTGTCTACAACATGTACCCAGGTTTCAAGGAAAGAGCTGCTCAAGGTCTAATGGATATCTATGGCTGGAAGGGTATGAAGCCAGAAGATTGTCCTATCTCTATTTGCCAAGCTGAGGATGGTTCTGGTGTCGGTGCTGCTATCATCGCCGCCCTTTCTGAAAAGAGAATTGCTGAAGGTAAGTCTCTTGGTTTGCTTGGTGCTTAATGACACTGTAATGATATAGAAAATTGCATATGATTTCTTATGCAAAATTCCATCTCGATGACATTACGATTTAAATTTTTTTATTCCATTGAAACGATATTATATCAAGATAAATATATTATATATTATATTAGTGTAATTTTATATTTACATGACTTGTAAAAAGATTTTTATTTTAAAATTGATTTTTTAAGTAGATTTCCTCATATAGAAGAAGTAAGAAAGGAAATTGAAGAGGCGCTAATATAACAATTCGTCATTAAAGGTTAGTCCATATCTTTACACAAAGATTGTATTCATTGCAAATATAATACATATTGAACTATTAAACTATACTTTCTATGTTAATTGAATAATCAAGAGTTTTATCAACAATATCTAAGGCTTCTACTGGGGTTTCAGCGGTTGCTTCCTCTTCGAATATAATATAACCACGACTAATTTTCCAGTCTCTTTCTTTAGCAAAAGACTCTGTTTCCTTTTCATTATTGAAGAAAAGCAAAGCTTTTATGCTAGACAATGGTAACTTATCATAAGCAAGCTCGGTGTTTCTAGCAATTTCTTCTCTTACTGCTTTCATAAGAGTTTTAGTAAATACATCAAATTCAGGAACTTTTGAACCCGCTTCTAATAAGTCCCATGCCTTTTGGTATGAGCCCTCCATTAGCCACCTATCGACTTTAATTGGGTATGAAAGTAACTGATCTTCTTCAATATTCTGGATATGCTTGTCAAAGAATTCTAATTCGCTATGGAATTTCGTTACGTCACCATCTGACAGCAAAGTCAGTAGATATAAACTAACAATTTTTGACCTCTCTTCAGAGTTATTTAGAACATTTGAAGAAGAGAAGTAAAACATCCTCAATTGGGTAAAGAAACTGTAAAAGGATTCAAAATCTAGTACGTGGATACTGACCAAGGCTCCAAGCTCTAGTATTTTCCTTGTCAGCGTTAAGTCCTTTATATATTCTGGGCTATCTTTATTTAAATCAGGAATTAAAATACCATTTTTAATAAGCTCGATCTTTATGGCAGGCAGGAGTTTCTTGCATACTTCATAATCCTTGGATGTGTATGATTGATACAATTTAGCTGATAATTCTGAAAGGTTGGGTGCCATTTTCGTAGTATTTCCCTTAGTTACGTTATGACTTGTATTCTAGTAATGAAATAGTATTCTTTAGTTAACAGCTATTTCAAAAACTATCAAAGGGGTCTTAATTGGTGTCTGGATATTGATGTAATTCTTCACTATTTAATCAAATTGGTGGCAAACAGTTATCTCACATTCCCTTTTTTCACCCTTCGGCTATCATCTGCCAAGTTTCGTGCTCAGTTATATATTTAATAAATATATATAAAATAATCATATAATTACTGGTTATACAATATTTAGTGGATAGTTCACATTAACGCAAGTTAATTATATTTGGTTATTGTATGCTAATATTATATGTGTAACTATTAATAGCACCCGACGGAATAAATAGTTTCATTTTGATATACCTATGGGAAATTGAATACAGGCAAAATGAAATTGCGTACATTTTATGAGCCTTATCATCATTTTATTTAGTTATCTGAAAATTGCACAGAAATTCTGACCTTCTCTGGGCTACCTCTGGAAAGTTTTCTAATTTTCTTTTGGAGTGTGATAATTCTCGAACGTACTGAGGCACTAGTCTTTAAGTCATCTTTGCTTATCCTTACTATAACTTCAAATTCTCTGTGTGCTCCAGTTTGGAGAGATAAGTTATCCATTTGGTTTTCAAGTGCTTCGTCAATTGTTCTACTGTTGCTTCTCTTTGGTGTGTTGTGGTCACCAGTCTGGTTTGTTTGCACTCTCTTCTTCGTGACAACGAAATCAAAAACGTTGTCACGAATGTTACCACCTGGGTGAACACCACATATAACATACATAATAGTACCGATATATTTTGTCCACCAAACTATCCTTTTGGCTTCAACTCTGCTGTGATCATTATACAATACGTCTTCTAAAGAACGCATATATTTCTCTTCAGGCTCAGGAATATTTCCACCCCATCTATTACATAGAGCAATCCCTATCAGTGCTCGTATTTTGTGTGATAGACCATGACAACCTGATATAATACCTCTTGTGGCAACATGTAGGGCTGCTGTTGGTTGAAGTTCTTTGGGATATGACGCATGTATGAAGGCCAAGTTGCAGAGAGCGGGGGCTACACGCTTATATACCACCTCTGGAATTTGATCTTCTGGTAGGGCTGTTTTCAAAAGTTGTAAATATTTATCTGCTAAAAGAGGTGCGTATGGCCTTGTTGATATAACAAGAGGATCCTGTGCCCTTATATCCCTTGGTAGAATTGAATACAACGTACCTTCTCTCACACCACCTTCACTGAAGTAGATGGTTGTAATTCTTGGCAGGACCTCGAAAGCTGCACTCATTAAAAGGGCAACGGCTGGTAATTGAGATCTTCTCTTTTCGGAAACCTTAAATACCCTATTATTACCTGGTAAGCGTTTCTTCAGGAAAAGATAATCAGTTAAGGAATCAAAGTCGTCTGAAGAACAAGAGTAACCGTTAATAATTGTTTGTACTGGGTAATCCGGATCCTGTGAGATAAGCAAATGGCCCATACCTCTTAGTCCACCACCTCTTGCCATTAAGGTGAACCCGCCATTTTTCTTTGCTTCCTGGATCATATCGTTAGGAATACCTATCTCGTCTACAGCTTTTCTGAAGGCCTCTCTGATTTCCACGAATAGAGCTTTCCTGTCTTCTGTCTTGCTTCTTCTTGTCAAGGCACTAGAACCGTATGGCAAAGCTACTGAGGTTGGGGACAGAGTTATCTCACCGTCTACAGCTTTCAACCATGACAAGTTGACAGTACCACCTCCTAGGTCAAGGTACAGTCCACTCACAGTGTAGAAAGAGGAGACCACACCGTATGCATCAATTCTTTCTTCTTCTGGTCTTGAGAGCAGTTCAACATCCCAACCAGTGCTAGACTCAATGGCATGGATGAACTCATCACAGTTAATAGCGAGTCTCGTTGCCTCTGTAGCGATCACTCGGACACCTGACTCTGCGACACCGAAGTCCTCACATATCATCTGAAACCGCTTCATAGCAGATACAATTTCCTCTATAATGTCCTCTGGAATGGGGATCTGCTCTCCGGTCTCGCTATCGTATTGTATTTCATACAGCGATATGCCGAGTCTATCCTTGAAGACACAAGGCATAATCCTGGCATGGTGCTGTGCCTTTGACGATATACTAAATCTAATACCATTGGAGCCGATATCTACCACTGCACACAGATTCCTGGACACAACTTCAGCCTCGGTATCACTATCCGACAATACCGACATCTCTTACTTCTTTTCGTTTCCTCTCTATTATTTCTATACCTTTTATCTGTGGTATTTTCCCAATATTTTCAGCAATAAATACTAACTTCAATGATGTGGAGTATCTACTACAATTAGTATTACAATGCAATATAATATATACTACTCTACACTACAATACACATTGACTCTCGAATGTCTAGACACAGTCGTTTTTTTAGCTCCTTTCAGAGAGAAATGTCACACATTTTTACAAAGAGACAAGCCGACAGACATTTACATAGTGAAGCATAGGACACATAACATACCAAAGCAGTAGCCATATCATACATAACATATCAAAAGCATTATCATATAATACATAACATAGCGTAGGTATACATACGTACATGCACACACTTATCTTGCGTGAAATATCTTCTCGAATATTATGCATTGGTTGTAATCACATGCTTTTGTACCGTAGACTTGATGTGGTCAATAGTAGTGAGTTACTGGAATTGGTGGGGGGTATAACCCGGATAGAACATATATACGGAGACTGGCCTCTCTCTCTCTGCTCCGTGCGTCGATATACACATGTGCAGTTCCCGTATATCCGGATAATGTTCGTATATCACTATATCAATTCGTATACAACTACAATATTCTCCCAAATTTTTTTTTTTTTTTTTCAAAGGGCGTGGTGAGAAAAAGGCATTGCGTGGTAAGAAAGGGAGAGAGAGAGAGAGAGAGAGAGAGAGAGAGAGAGAGAGAGAGAGAGAGGGTGTAGGAGAGTGTAGTTTGGGCATTGGGAATTGGCTTAGTGTAAGGTAGAGAGTGAGAGAGAGACATAGCAAGAGATAGAGATAGAGACTGACGAGACAGGCGAGAGGTTGTGCAAAAAGACACCAAATATAAAATCTTAAGTACTGTTCTTAATAGATTCATCAATTGAGATTAAGTGTAAACAATAAGTCTACCTTGAAAGAGAATTAGAATTCGTGTTTCATTCTGTGGATATTTTTTTGTTTATCTATTTGCAAAAAGGAAGATTATTTGCTTTGATCTCACCCTTATTGAGAACTTAGGTACAATTGCTAAAAATAGCAAATAATAATAGTAATAATAAAAGAGGAAAGAAACTAAAGATGGTTGTTTTGGCAGCTTCTATTACTACTAGACAAGGTAAGCCCTTGTTGTCGCGTCAATTCAGGGAATTGACCAAGGAGAGAACCATGGAGTTGTTATCTAACTTCCAAGGGCTGGTCTCTAATATCTCCTCTGATCACACGTTCTTGGAGGACGAGCACGTCAGGTACGTCTACAGACCCTTTGATAACTACTACATCATCTTGATCACCAACCGTCAATCGAACATTATCCAGGACTTGTCAACGTTGAACTTGTTCTCTTCCACCGTCAACTCATACCTGACCAGTTACGATGAGTTGGAGATATTCGAAAACAGTTTCGAGATCTTGAGTTCCTTCGACGAGATTGTCACTATGGGGTACAAGGAGAATTTGAGTATCTCTCAAGTAGAGACATACTTGGCCATGGAGTCCCACGAGGAAAGAATCCAGGAGATCATTGAACGTAACAAGGAGATTGAAGCTAATGAAGAGAGAAAGCGTCGTGCTAAGGAGATTTCCAGAAGAGAACAGGAGAGAAAAATGGGTATCTATGGCTCAGATTTCGATACCGCAAACTTGGTTGCTAATGGCCAAAATAGATTCATGGCCAGCAACGATCCTAACGTTACTAATGCATTGAACAGTTATTACAGTCATGCCTCCCCTGCTGCCCAACAATCTTACAGCAAACAACAACAACAAGGTACTATTCAGGATTTGGAACACGACGCTCCTTCTGGAGGCTCTCTATCTGCAGCACGTGGTGGTAGAGGTATGAAATTGGGCGGTCAAGCTTCTCACACACAACAACGTAAATTGATGACACCATCAAGACCATCACGTAGTACAGCTGGTGAACCTGAAGAAACAAAGCCTCATAACAATGGTATTTTAATTACTTTCAAGGAAACCATAAATGCTGAGATCACTAGAGATGGTGTCGTTTCTTCTTCTGAGTTGAAGGGTGTCATGGAGCTACGTATTAATAACCCAGAACTAGCACAAGCTCAAATAAAGCTAGCAGACTCTGTTGCTGTTAAGGATCACTCCTATCAGTTCAAGACGCATCCTAACATTGATAAAAACGCTTTCACAAGCTCTAAAGTTATCGGTTTAAGAGACAGTAAGAAGTCATTCCCATCTAACGACAATAGTATAGGGGTACTAAGATGGCGTAAAGTTGGTGCTCCAGATGACAAAGCATTGATTCCGCTAGATGTTTCTACATGGGTTTCTCCATCTAGTGATAATGACGGTATGTTCGAAGTTACCATTGAGTATGAAAGTAAAAAAGATATGGAGGATATACTATTCAAAATCCCAGTTTACACTGAGAACGTAAGCATAAATGAGGATATGAACGATAGCAATGCTGAAATAATCGGTATTGATGATGAGGAAGGTATAACTATTAAGGTTGGTAGCTGTGCGGCCGGAAACTCTGGAGTTGTTAGTTTGTTGGTTGAAGCAGAGTTTGAAGATGCACTATTCCCACTGGCTGTGGGATTCACTCATAACGCTCCTGGTGCTGATAGCATGGTAGGTGTTGACATTGACACCATTGTCAGTACAGAAACTGATGAAGAGCTTCCATTTGATAAGCTTTCTGTTGTTAAACCAGAGCAATACGTGGTAGTCTAGAAAATATGTAAAGACAATAAAAATAAAAATAAAAAGGTAATAACATATAGATAGCGACGTATATGGCCAGAAATATAATTGATGTTTACAGGAGTTCACACGGTGCGTGATAAGAGGCGCTCATTGAATTAAACTCTGTAGTTATATATTAGACTTTTAAAATAATAAAGAGAGTAAAAATTTTTTTTTTTACATAACAAAGTGTATTGAATATACCTGTAGGAATTGAAGAAATAGGGAAAACAAACAAACATCTATCGAGCAGCAATGTCATTCAATGCATTGTTAACACACATGGTGATCAAGTACGACTCTTAATGCCTCATTAATATAGGTCAGTGATCCAAAGATCATATTCTACAATCCGGGTAACCTATTATTAGAAGCAGGGTAAGACAGACCAAAGAATTGGAAAGCCATGAAGCCCGTCCCCCAGTTGAAGCGTTTTGCCACTTCAGCTGTACAATGCAAGAGCTATGGAATGAGTTGTTCAGGTTTGAAGGGGTTTTCATATACTTTAAAGCTGGCAATACTATATTTAAAATTTCGGTATTTGCACCAATTGGTCGAGTTTAGTTCAATAATATTATTTTTCTTCTAATTTAGAATCGTTTTCACAGATAGTAACGAATTTTAGGGAGGCAAGAACTTGATTAAGGTCAAACAGAGAAGAAAGGTATAAAAGAAGTTAATCTAGTTAAGAAGTAGTATATAGATATTCTGGTATTAAGGATTCTAAAAGCTAAAAATAATAGAAAGAAATATTAAAATAATAAGAAGAAGAAATGAATCACGATCCATTTAGCTGGGGTAGACCCTCTGATGAGGTGTATGGTAAATATGACCATGCCATTGCAGAGGCTGGTTTCCCAAAAATGAACACCCAAGATCCTATTGTTACTGGTACCTCAGTCATTTCTATGAAATATAATAACGGTGTTATTATTGCTGCCGATAATTTGGCCTCATATGGTTCATTATTGAGATTTAATGGCATTGAAAGGTTAATTCCAGTGGGTGAGAATACAGTTGTAGGTATTTCGGGTGATATATCAGATATGCAGCACATTGAGTACTTGCTAGATGAGATGAAGGTTGATAACAACTATGACAACGCTTATGCCGACGATGAAGAAGCTCTTCAACCTAGTTACGTTTTCGAGTATTTGGCTGCTGTCATGTATAGTCGTAGATCAAAGATGGATCCACTATGGAATGCCCTTATCGTTGCAGGTATAGAGAAGGATGGTTCTCCATTCTTGAGATACGTGAACCTGTTGGGTGTTACTTACTCTTCGCCAACATTAGCCACTGGTTTTGGTGCTCATTTGGCTCTTCCACTATTAAGGCGAGTGATAGACAGGGAAACTGACATAGAGAAGACAGACTTAGAAACCGCTGAGAGTACTATAAGGGAATCTATGAAAGTTCTTTTCTACAGAGATGCTCGTTCTTCTAAGAAGTATTCTTTGGCTATAATAGATAAGGATAAGGGCCTGATTTTCAAGCAAGGTCAGGAAGTCGAAAACATGTCATGGAGTTTTGCCAAGGATATCAAGGGTTACGGTACTCAAAAGGTCTAAATTAAATGCAACTGACTAATATCTCTTTGGTGAGATACGAAGTTCTACAGGAAAAAACGGAGGGCCTATCTGTAATTGCTTTACACCATTTAGGGCAATATGTATACAAAATAAATAAGTACTATAACCACACTTTTCACTATTGATGTCAAATTATATAATATGGTTTCTTTCTGATAGTCTTTAAAGCCAATTGCATTCTTATTGAAGTGGATTACTGTGATGGAATATGTACTATATATAAAAAATATAACTTTAGAGTAGTAGTAAGACCTTGATATTTACATTCGAGCAGTAGAGGTTTCGCCGAAGTTGGATATATAAAATATATTATTTTAAAACGAATATGGATTAAGAACGAGATAACGACATAGTATCAGTTTAACTGTGAAAAGAGTAACTACTCCTTTTTTATTGACCATTTCCATATAAAAACCATTCTCGTTATATGTTAACTTTGTTATTTGACTGTAGTGCTTTTATTCTTGCGGTTGTGTAATGAAATTAGATGTACTTAACAGTTCGGTATTGACCATTGTTTGTTGATTCTGTATCGCGTTGTTTACTGTTGTGGTGTACTTCTCTGTATCTTGTGATCAATAAGCACCTCCAGAGTTAATTGATTCTAGTTCAGCCTCGTCTATAGGTTTGTATTGGAATCTAGCGGGTAGTTCAGCGGTGGAGGCCACTTCGTTTTCCTTCAGCGGTCTTTCAGTGTACTGATACTTGCTTCCTGATCCAACAGCTGAGCTGGCATTAGGATTCTTGTAAGGGAAGATCTGGAAAGGTTTATAGTTCTTGAGGAAGTCAGCCACGGGAGTGGCTTGTGCAGAACCTGGCATCAACCCTTCCACTGTGCATGGGTGAGGCAAGACTTTATCATGTTTTAACACTGGATGTCTCGTACCGACAAATTTAATCATGGGCTCATACGCCTTTGCTAGTCTTACTGCTGAGGGGTTCATATCTGGTATCACTGGCTTTTGAGTCTTGGAAAAAGTATCCACAATTTGAGTCACAGACTGCTTTAATCCTTTAATGAACGTCACTTTTGCTAGTTATAAAAAAGGTTTTTATGTGCGATTCTACTTAACAGCACAGTCCTTTTCGTATTCAAGATGTTTTAGCAATAGAGAGAGAGTGTGTGTGTGTGTGTGCTTTAATCTATATTGAAGAACTAAATTGAAAATGGGCCCTTATTTTAAAGTTGCCCTCTCTACTGCAACTTCACTGCAAAGCACTATTTACCCAGGGTGGTATTGTAAGACTTATCCGAAGAACAAAACGCTCTAAGATCCAATCATATCGGAGTATTTTTATTTTTAAAACAATAGTATGGTGTCTATATATTATATATGAGTTTAAGTACTATTATATTAGGAGATTAATGTAGTATTATATGTTAATACTATAAACATAGAATAGTAATTTACCTGCGTTCCCCAGCAGGCTCTTCAATAAAATATTATACTATAATAAAACAGTCCTTTATTTTGTTTAATGTTTAGGTTGTGGTACTTGCCTGTTAACAACTGAACCCTGCCCGCATTACCCGTCCAACCTAAACGTAACACATAAATACATAGTAACAGTGTACGTATCCATCACACCACCATATACGTGTAGTAACATATATTGGGTAAGGCCGGGTAATATATCACGTGCAACTACGTACAAATGTACTGGGTTTTGGGGTGCCGGGTAAGTAATAGTGTGTCCCTTTGGCAGCAAAAAGAAAGAGTGTGCAATGTATTTCGTGCGTGTGTTTCTGTGTACGGTATTTTATTATCTATTGATCGTATTAGTCAGTTCAAAATGCTTAGAAGAAGGCGCAAAAGAGAGGCGTGGGGAGGGGATTTTACTAAAGGTGGAGGGGAACCTTTTATTTTAAGGCGGGTATTGTATTTGTATATAAATATAGGTACTATATAGACTCTGTAAAGGGCTATGGATATTGATATAGCGTTATCTATAAGATATTCTACGTTTCGGATAACACAATACTAAAGATTTACAATAACACAATACTAAAGATTTACAATAACCGTTATGAAGTCGTCGTTTAAGAGTGAGTATCCCTTTGAGAAGAGGAAAGCGGAGTCCGAAAGGATTAGTGAGAAGTTTCAGAATAGGATCCCGGTGATATGTGAGAAGGCGGAGAAGTCTGACATACCAGAGGTGGACAAGAGGAAGTATCTAGTGCCTGCAGACCTGACGGTTGGTCAGTTCGTGTACGTGATTCGGAAGAGGATAATGCTGCCTCCAGAGAAGGCCATCTTCATTTTTGTGAATGATACGTTGCCTCCTACCGCATCACTTATGTCGCAGGTGTACCAAGAACATAAGGATAAAGATGGGTTCTTGTATGTTACGTATTCAGGCGAGAATACTTTTGGAACTCTATAAAAAACAAAACAACACAAAACACAATACAATACTAAGGAGTTTTCGTGTGAACAATAGAAAGAGATGACATATTTGTATTAGTTCTGACTTAATGGTATTTGTCATGACAATACTATTGAGACATTCCTGTTCTCAGATATCTGCTTTCCTTGTCCTTTTGTTCTTTTTTACTGCTGGACAGTATAATATCCAACAATTCTTTAATAAGTTCATGGAAGATTGATTGTTTTTGGTATCCTTTTAAAATATATCAGACCAAGAAATAAAAAATGGAAAAGACTGAAGACAGGGTTCTATTAGTTTGCAGAGATATCTCCGACGTTTACTATATCAGATTAAAAGGCGTGCCCGTTAGTAAGCTTTTCACTGCTCTGAGAAATGTGGGGTTAACCCGTAATATGAATATGAAGTATATAAATTACAAATGCTAACCTAGATATATACTCTGTAGAGCCCTATTAATACATTATGTATTAACCTATTATAACCATTTTATTGTATATTTACTCTCAGAAAGTACCGCAGCTCCCTTCACTTCAAAGCTAGCCTTTTCCTTTTTCCTGCCCACCAGCCAAACCTGAAATTCTCAGCTTGGTGCTCTGTTTATCAGCTAATGCAATATGAGTTATGCTACAACCTCAAATTGAACCTGCAATAACTCTAGCACTTCTGGATACATATATCGGATAGGTAGACAAACAATGTACCGTGCGGTTCTCAGTCGGTCCCAGTGGAGGAATGCATCTACCCTTTCGAAGAATAAATTTGCACTCGATGACCGGTATAAGCTGAAATGTGGGCTCGAGATTCATACGCAGTTGAACACTAAGCACAAACTCTTTTCATTTTCTGAAAACAGAGCAGAAGACCTGGCAACCCCGCCAAATAAGGCTACGAGTCATTATGATTTGGCCCTACCAGGCACGCAGCCTAGACTCAATTACGAAGCAGTATTGTATGCAGCTAAACTGGCCACTGCCCTCAATTCAGATATAAATTTGGTTTCTCAATTTGATAGAAAGCATTATTTTTATGGAGACCAGCCGCAAGGATACCAAGTGACTCAACATTACCAACCATTTGCAAAGAATGGGTACCTGAGATTATTTGGTAATTACGAAGACATCAAAGATAAGGAGAAAATTATTAATATAGAACAGATTCAAATTGAGCAGGATACAGGGAAATCTCACTATAGTGGATCTTCAGAAGAAAATCACAGTCTAATTGATCTCAATAGGTCAAATGTTCCTCTGATTGAGCTAGTGACCAAACCTGACTTTAATGATTTACTTCAGATCAGAGCTTTTATAAAGAAGTATCAAGACTTAGTCCGTAGACTTGAAATTTCCACAGGGAACCTTGAATCAGGATCAATGAGAGTAGATGTAAATATATCAGTGAATGATAATGCAAGAATTGAACTGAAAAACCTGCCGAACACATCATCCATAATGAACGCAGTAAAATATGAATATATGAGACAAGTTAACATAATAGAAAAGGGGCTTGAGAAAATAGAGTTAAGAAATTCGGAGACTAGAGGATGGACAGGTTCAGAGACTGTCAAGTTGAGAAGCAAAGAAACTACCATAGACTATAGATATATGCCTGATCCTGAACTTCCACATATAACTCTCTCATCCGAGGTAATATCTAAAGTTTCTGATTCTTTACCAAAATTCTCTGATGAATTGTTGCAAGAGTTGATGAGCAAACCGTATAATCTATCGTTAAAGAATGCTAAAATTTTATGCATAAGTGGAAACCAAAACGAAATGTATGATCATGAAGAATTAAGACAATTTTATAAGGATGTGTGTAATAGATTTTCTGCACAATATGCATCGGAAGGCTTAAAGCTACCCTCCAACTGGATAATTCATGAGTTTTTGGGAAATCTAAACAAATTACAAGTGCGACTATCTACAGTTTCGAAAATACTCACACCTCAAATCTTTAATGAATTAGTGGTTTTAATTAAAGAGAGGAAAATTACTGGCTCTAGTGGTAAGCTACTATTATTTTACATCATCGACAGTATTAAGAATGGTACTATTATGTCAACACAAAAACTTAATCTTGAAAAGTTAGTAACAGAACATGAACTAGAAGCTGTGCAAACAATTGGCAATGATGAACTAGAAGCGATATGCCAAAGCATTTTAGCGGAATTAACTGATAAAAGTTTTCTTTCCAACTTGATTTCAGGAAAGAAGAAAAGCTCACTAAAATATTTAGTTGGTCAAGGTATGAGATTGAGCCAAGGGCGATTGAATCCACAAAATCTAGAGGACACCTTTAAGAAGATCCTGGATATAAAATGGTAACGAATAATCAGACATTAAATAGCATACAAATCATGTAATTAATTATATCATATTCATAATACACATTCATAGATATTTATATTAATTAAACAAATAAAAACAATAAATTACAAAATACAATTCTCTTGAATGACTAAAAAATACAGAATACAATATTACGATAAAGGTGCCATATCTGTCTTATGCAAAAACCAAACAAACGACATAGCATGCGAAATACCAGTGCAACTAACAAATATTAAAACAAATCCAACGATAGAGATTATAACAAAAAAAATCAAACAATGTTTGTCCCAAATAAAATACACCCCAATGAAAATTAAAAAAAGAAAATCCCATAGTATTAGTATTAATAAAAATAACCGTTTTATCAACTCCAGACGCTCATACCATTATTCCAAATTCCAAGACGATTACTAGAAGTAGACGAAGATGGTAAGTCATTATTTTCCCAATTTATAGAGGAAGAGCCTTGCATGGGCGACATGGAGTTCACCAAAGAACCTCTAGTTGATTGCATATTAAATGGCGACTCTGAATTTTGGCCCATATTAGAGTTTAACGTAGATTTACCTTCCAAATCAAAAGCTAATGAAGAGGAAACAAGAGGACGCTGTTCATCAGTGAATGGAAAGGAAGAAAAACCAACATTTGAGTCAACCCCTAAAGATAGGTTGCTAATATCCTTCGATAGTTCTAGTGAGATATCATTAACATTTCCATTGGTATCATAATCAGATTTTGGCATCAAATAATCATCCAAATAAGTTGATGTAGATTTTTGGGTCATAGATTGGTGATGACCGTTAATACCATCATTTGAGGAATAGTCATATTTAGAATTAATCTGATTTAGAACTGCATTAGGAGCTGATGAGCTCGGATTGTTTTGAAATGAATTGAATAGTTCGGTATACTCATTTTGTGAAACACCACCACTACCAAATGCTTGAAATCCGTTACCAATGTCGTTTTGAAAGGAGCCAGGAGGCCCGTTTTTAATGTTTGACAGAGGTATAGAGTTATCAATTTTGTTGTTCAAGCTGTAGTAAAATTGCGAGTAAACCTGTTTCAATTGTGCTGCTGCGATAGGTTGGTTTGTCTGTTGTTGAGCGAATCGACCCTTTTGTTGATTATTGGAGTTTTGAGATGGTACTAACCCTCCATTCTTCAAATTATGTCCAAAATTTGCACTCGGATTATTTCTGTTCAAATTTCCTATGTTAATATTACTATTAGCTCCACTACTATAATTGCTATTATTATTCATTCCCCTATTCTTATATAAATTCATATTGTCAACAGAAGTTTGGCTTTGGATATTTTTGTTACCATCAGGCCTCTGTTGAACAGACATGGAGTTAGAGGCGCGTAGTTTGCCCTTATAGTTATTCTTATTACGCTGATAATCTATCAGGTATCTATCCATGTCTTCGTTTTGAGACAAAAAAGGTACACTTATAATTTTACCAGGCATGTTCTTATGAGTTTTATGTGATGATATCCTTGCTTCTAATTCCACTTATCCTTTTAAGCAAATTATATTATATGTTTAAATTACTATTTTTCAAAAATAAAATATTATTAATTTATGCCTCATCAAACTTATAATAAACTAATATGAGTACTACTTCCTTGAGGGGTTCAAATAAATGAAATAGAGTTTTTTATTAGGAATTCCTAGTCGATGATACTAGCAATTTTAAGAGCTCTTCAACTAATTGAGATTAACTTGAAATTTGAAAAGTGCTCCTTCGATTTCCTGCAAATATGATTGAGCTAATTAAAGATTCTGTGAACTTATCCCGCAAATCAAACAATGTATAATCAAATTACTGTACTCATCTCATCGTTATTTTTTATTTCATGAAATTTTTTTTTTCAAACTCGAAGCGTGGACGATAAAAAAATTTCACACCGAAAAAATCCGATGCTCTTTACGTAACGCGAATCAATAACTGTTATTAGTGACTTCAAGTAGCACATACGGTTATCTCATTTAGTAGAGTGGTTCTAGTTGTACAACCATGGATTGTCTCCAACCATGTCTTATCGTAGTTTAATTTCACGCAAAAAAGTCGAACCACAGTAACAGTGGGAATGGATATCCTTCTAAAGCCATTTGCATTGAGCTATGTCCAAATTCTTCTATTTTAAGTAATATAATAAAGTATAATAGATCGCGCACTTCTGGCATTGCTTTCATCTTTATTGGACAGCTGAAACCTTGTAGTAGATGATCACTCTTTTACCATGGACTTACAGTATACTATTAATTCTTAATTAGCTTTTCAATAATAAAATAAAAAAAATATTTTTTATAGGAAGGCCCTATAAGCCGCTTTGAGATATCTAAAATACCATCTACTCAAATTACAGGATTAACTCTAATTAGTCTTTGGTTTTGTAATGGTTATTCTAGGCCTCATTTGGTTTACTGCAAGCAAAAGTAATAAAGTAGCATTTAAACCGATTAGTATAACACTGGCTTTGCAATTTGGAGGATAAGAATTCCAACAATATTCATGAGCCAAGTACCACATTACTCCAAGAGGCATTGGTAGTTTTGACCAGAATAGCAAACAAGGTAAAGTCCAATGGTACCAGGAAAGGAATTGGTAGTGTAATGAGCGGGAAAAGATAATGCCGATGAAGTTAGAGATTATTAATAGAAAAGGTACCACGAATTTATTATCACTTACCAATATACGCTTAAACGGTGATTTTAAAGATTTCATAGAATCAAGAGGCAACCTTGGATATAGGAATAGTATGGTAGCAACTATAGCTATGAAATGAGAGGCAAGCAAAACTGTATGAAAGACTCTATCTTGGAATGCATCCTCATCTAGGAATTGCCAATTAATACTCCATTTATGCATAAATTGTCTATTGAAATCGAAGGCACCCTTAAAGTATTCATTAGGATACTCCTTCAAAAATGGTAGAGCAACAATAACCTGCCAAGCCACCAATGTTATAATTGAAATAAAACAATCTAGTAAACATCCTTCCGAGATCAGGTAAATACTAACTAAAAAGCCAGGCAAAAATAGCAAGGCATTCATTTTAATTGAGACTGCAATACTGTACGTCAAGGATACAAGAAATGTCACAATTTTAGAGTAGCCAAATACTCTCTTTGACCTTAAGGAAAATAAAGTTACCGTGATTACCATAAAAAGAGTAGTGAAGCAGTCATTGAACAACCTTAGTACATAAATGGAATGTAGTCTCTTAGATAGTGAGGCCAGTACTACACACCATGGTGGTAACTCAAGAGTATAATAACAGATGTATTGAACTATCAAAGTTAATAGATATAGAAATCTGAAAATATGTTGACCTTTCTCTATATTATTCATATCATTTGTAAAATAGTTCATTACACGGTAAATCAAAACATGGCCTGCAGGATAAACCAATGGTCCTGTACCTCCTCTGATTTCCAAATAGTTATAATTACCTTCCTGGTAGATCATTGCGATCTGTTCCATATAGGCCTTGTAGTCAATTTCTGTATAACTAGTACTTGAAATAATCAATTTTAAGAGAACTGACTCAAGCAGAACTAATATCGGCATCAAAATAATGTTTCCATCTGGAGAATAAATTATGTATAGAAGCCCATTCTTGATGTCCTGTAAAGGAGTAAATGGAGGTCTGACAAACTCTTTCTCCTCAGTAATTCTAGCCGGTGGTACCGACTCTGTTTTATTAGTCATTTATATTACTTTGCAATGGAAAACTTCTTCCTTTTCTAAATCTTATTGACCAACAAATGCAGGACAGATAATAAACAATAGAGAACCTAAGAATGAATTGAGCAAGATCTTAGCAATTTCTAATAAACTCCTCAAACAAAAGATGGAATTGAGATCAATTATCGGAAAAGTAATTAAATGTTTTCCCTTCATTTTTATGATGAGATGAATTTTTCAGAGAGGTCGCCCTTTAAGCCATGTGACTAAATTTACTTGTAATCAATTACCTATAGCAAATTAGATATGAAAAGAATATCAAGTGTTAATTTGGAGTACACGAGAGTGACTACTCTGTGATGTATATAATTTCTATGAAAAGTCCATTACAAAGGGTTTATAATTAATTCCCTAAATGCAAAAATTACTAGGAGTCATCAATTTCTAAAAAATGACGAATTCTGATGACAGGACTAATTATGCAGAAATTGGTTCCTGAACACCAATAACTCAGGGCATCTGACTCAATTGAGAGTTTTAAACCTTGGAAGTAAGTTCCCTCTCAATCTCATCTAATTTAGAGTCAATATCAGTAACATTTAAACCAATAAGCCTCTTGTACTTATTTATATTAGTTGATGATGTGGACCTACATCTTTCGTCTCTAATTTTATGCATCATCAATCTTCTTTTGAACTGCAATATCGACAACTCAATAGCATAGCTTAAGGAGGCGTCAATATCTTTAATTCCATTGGGATGGTCAGAATTAACCTTAGATTCCTCAGTTTGTATTAACATAGCCAATCTCAAGGCTTGAGAATTTTCCATTCCTTGAGTGAACATCTCATTAGTCTTTTGAACTATATTACGTAAATGATCAGTACTTTGTATTAGTTCAACATGAGACTCAACACCATCACTTTCCTTCAAGTTATGAATCACAGCTTGTTTTTGTTTTGAAGTTGACTCCAAATGCTCCTGGATTTCTTCTAAAGCTTTCTCCGAAATTTCAAGTTCACTTTGATATTTCAAGAATTGAGATTTTAAGCCATCTACCAAAGTCGCGGCAGTTACTCCAATTTTTTCTGCCACTGTACAAACATCATATTCAGATGTAACGGGGGACCCTTTCACATCATCGTTGAACATTGCACCCGAGGGTGATGCCATAATATCCATAATAGGTATTGGATTTTTTAGGTTGGATGAAACATAAGTCCCATTGGCAGGTTGCAGTTGCTGTTTCCTCGGAGAAATTGGTGAGTCACCTAGTATTTTAATTGGTGTGGCCTTTGTATTCTTTATTACTGACGATGTGACCAAAGATTCCATTTGGGACAAGTCATCCATAATAGTATGTAGACCAGTGGTATCTTGCGTGTCCAGGATATTAGGATCGTGCATGCTGTTGACTTTTGGTGTTGAGTATTCTCCATTTTTTTCATGGGTGTTCCTTTCCTGCGGTGTTCCTGAATCAATGCCAGGATATCCATCATCGTTATATATTTTTTTGTCTCTTTTCCTTGCTTTCTCTTTGGATTGAAAATAAGGATGTTCTGTATTCGTTTTCGGTACACTCACAGGTCCACCTAGAGTATGGTTCATCATCTTCATTGGTTCTTGGTTTTCCCCATCGAAATAGTATTTACTATTTCCATCTGTAACCCCACTGGATGGTGCTGTAGGTAATGCAGTGGTGGCAGCCGTTGTTGGAGGAACCAGATTGAATCTTGTTAGGATGAGCGCTGGTGTCTCATTATTAAAATTACTGATGGTCATGGAAGCTCCTAGTTGGCACAGTTTATTACACAGCTGCAGATTCAAATTCAAAGCTGCTAAATGCAGAGGCGTATTGCCCATATTATCCTGATAATTTAAGCACATACGAAGTAGGTTTTCGTCACCTTGAGCAAGATTGTGAACAATATCATCTAAATAACTTAAAATCACCTTTGGATCTTTCGTTTTATTAACGCTTAACTCTACTAAATAATGGAGCGGGAGCCTGCCATTCTTGTCTGGAGTTATTAAGCAAATTTTTAGCAAAGATATTAATTCTGGAAAGGCTCCATTTTTGTAGCAGTTATTATAGAAGACTGCTTTTGTAATACAGTTGAAGCCTTGGGTATTGCATAGAAGTGCATTTGCGTTCAAACCAATCAACAACTTAACTAATGGTATATTTGCCATGGCTGAAGTCCAATGCAAAGGTGTATGTCCTTGGTCATCAATTTGAAAGTTGATATTTAAATGAGCTGGCGGATGGTATAATCCAGATGGTAATGCATAGCCTGGCCTCATTGAATTCTCTTCTGAAGATAGGACTTTCAGGAGCATATCTTTGTATTTTTCAATTTGAGCGTAATCATCATCATGTTCTTGAATACTCATATTATATTGTAATGCGTTGTTCTCATTAAAACCGTAATGTTCAGGCATATTTGCAGAATTGTAATTGAAGTTCTCATTTACCATTTGATAGCCTTGCCGTTGTTGCATTGCATTATGATCTTTTGGTATTTTGTATGGCGTGCTTGACTCCTCCGATTTTACTTTCCTCTTCCGATACTGTCTCTTAACAGGCTCTTGAGCAAATTGGCCATTGACATGCACTTGTTCTCTATCATCTTCGGGTATGTTGTCCAGAAACTCCACCTCATTTAGATCTTTAACTTTTTTACTTTTACTTCTTTTCCTTGTAGCTTTCTGTACCTTTGACATATCATTTACAGTAATGGAAGGCACATTAGATTTCATGTTCCCATTTTGATTAAGGTCTTGACCTTCAGGTACGAATGGAACAAATGATGTAAATCCTCTTTTATTCTGCCCTTTTTCGTTTTGTGATGAGACATTAGTTGGCACTGGGTAAAATTGCAAGGGCTTCTGAGTCGCCGAATAACCTTGCGCTAATGGCGTCTCATTACTTTTCATTTGAGAGATGGCAGAATATGACGCATTAATAGTAGCATCCGTATCTCCTAGGTGATTCATATCGAATTCACTAGTAGGAATTGAAGTCAGATGAGATTGCTGTGGGGTTCTGAAGATCATATTTTGCAAGGGACTAGGATTAGGCTGTGTGGTGCTCTTCTTATTTCTTTTCGAGTAGGAAGTTGAGAGTTTACTAGCCGAATTCGCATTTGGTTTCTTAGGGGTCTTCTTGTAACTTGATGGCGATGTAATCTTTGTACCAGGAGATGTCTTTCTTAATACAGAGTTCTTATGTCTCTTCGGTGGTGGATTGTTTGGATCTAAGCGAAACGAGAGGATGGTATTCACTACTGGGTTGTCTATCTTGTATTTCTCTGTCATAAACCTAGCCGCTTCAATCGGTACCCATGTACCTTGAAACCTACCGTACCCACCTTGAACCTTTTCGTGTTTCATGTTCGTCGATTCCTTCTCCAGTATCTTTGTTCTTTGAGTCTTTGAAAATTGAGCAATCTTAAACACTTGTGTTACGTTTATCCAGTCGTCATTCGTCCTCCGCATGACAATATTAGACTCTTGCCCTCGGATATAGCACTCATACACATCAGTGTCCGCATACGTAGCAACTTCTATCACCGGCGTAAGACCCGACGTAGTGTCCGCGGCAGCAGCCAACGCTGTCGGTATTGTAGTCATCGGATGGGCTCCTATCATCAGATAATTGGGATCAGACATGTTCCTTCTTCTTACTTCCGTCCTACAATTTTCTTTTCTCCTCCCTTAATTCAATTATCTTAGACTTCGCGTATAAGTCTCTGTAGATAGAGTATATTTTATCACTTCTCTACCCTCTCACTATTTGTAATTGAACTGAATAAAGCTCAAATGTCAAATCAATAATTAGAGTTCAATCACTATACCACGGTTACTGCCAACAAAACCCTTCTTTTTTTTTTTCTTTTCGTGAGTCACTTCAAATAAAGCTAATAAGTGTACTACTATCGTATTGCTATACCTCTTGCAGATCCCCCTCTCTACAATTCAAACCGAAACGTATTGCCCTTAAAGAATTGACATCCTTATCCCAAAAATACCACATATCGTTATATCTGGGCCTACCATCGAAAGCTTAACAGCAACTGTGTTTCCTTTCGTCAAAGTGGAAAGGGAAAAAAGCAATACGCACAGCAAATCTTTTCCTTCTCTTCCACGGCTGTTTCTTAGGGAGTTATGCCCACACATTTTAAAATTTAAAAAAATTGGTTTACCCGGACAATATACGAGCTGGGTGACGCGTCAATTTATACTGAGAAATTTCCTAATTAGGAAACCAAATTAGGCGACAAAATTTAATATAGAGGTATTAATGGATCACGTGGTGACGTACAAAAGCACATATACATATACATTTATATACGCACATATATAAATTATATCTCATTGATGAAAGATGCCCGATGCTAGCGTGGGTTCGTCTTCGTCTTCCGAGGTTGCGTTCATTTCTATAGTTGTATCTGATTGGTAGGGGTCTACATCGCTGTCGCTGTCACCTTCGCTTTCCTGGCGGGCTCTGTTCTCCACAACGTCCTTGGGAAATAGTTGCTTGAAAGTAGGGTGAGTTTTGAATAGTGTAGATAGCTTCGGCAGGTGGCTCTGGTGAGTAGACATCATACGGGTCCAGCACTCTGTGTTGACAAGCATATCCACATAGTCCTGTGGGAAGTTCTGGAACTCAGTGGTCAGGAGTTCATCCAGTTCTTCGAACCTATCGAACCTGTCGCTTGACAGGAGCAACTCAACGAGGTTGTGCCACTGCATACTCGAACCATAGTTGGCAAACATGATACAGTTCAAGAAGCTCACTTGCAATTCGCTTAGATAATTATTAAGGGATCCAAGCATAGATGCACGCTGTAATACCACTTCGTAGAGGTAGTAAGACTTATCGTAGAAGTCATGCATGCGATGCTCGGGTCTGAGAGCTTCATTGCTTTTGAAGTTAACCAGAGTGTAGTTGAGCGGATTTTCATTCTCTGTGGTCCCGTCTATATGTGTCCTGAGCCTCTCAGACTCCTCTACCGTGCTCATTGATGAATCCATATGTGCGAAATGGGTCCCCTTGGGAACATCATATATCCGTGAGATAGTGTCCCACTTCACATAGTTTGTTAGCTCATCCCATATGTTATTTTCATCAATACGCGGATACTGTACGAGCAATCCTCTTTTCTGCAACTCATGGAACCTAGCATCGTACCGTTCCTCATCGGTATCCTCAAATAACTCATATTGTTCCGTCTCCGTGTTGTACGTACAGTAGTACAATTGACCTGGATTCAGCCAGTACCCGTATCGCACACCTTCTCCATGCTGGAAATGTATAATATCCACATCCTTCGACCCACTGTTAATGCTATGTATACCTCCAAAGGGCTGGCCAGCTTTCACATGAAACGAAAAATGATTGATCCCAATATCTACTTCACACTCAATAGCATTAAATAAAACATGGTACATCCTCCTGATAGACTTCCATCCTATACAGAATAGCACTTAGTCTCTCAACTACTCCTTATTTCAGTCCAAAAGTAATCAAAACCCTAAATCTTTTTAATATATCGTCTTTTAAGGTCTAAAGGGCATCGCTTCTCTTAATTCCACCTCTGTTGTACGGCAGTATCTAAGCAGTATTCTAAAGTTCAATGAAATTTCAATGAAATTTTTTTTGAAAAAAATGGAAAAATTTTTTGTACGCATTTACTGAAAAAAAAAAAGTATATAAAGGGCATCACAAACTCGATATTCTCATGGATTTTCTATTAGACCCTATTTTGATTTGTATTAAATGTAAGAGAAGAAAAGTCGTATAAGGGACTACTTCCCGATATGCCGTATGGACATGATAGCGGGTGCTAACATATACTCTAACGTGAGTCCACGTTTCTGATTTGTTACGGACAGCTGTTATTTGTTTTTGTAGCCTTAAACATAATTTTTTGTTTCTTATATGATGAGAAAAAATATTTACACAGACCTGTACTGAGATCTCATTTATGAGCCATGCAGATAACTATATTATTGCCTTTTTTTCTGACCACATACAAAAAATATATATATTACTTTAGCTTAAGATGTACTTGATAGAGCTCTCTTCTACCTTGTCATGTAAACATTCAATAACTTTTCACCTCTTAAGGATCAGTAAAGATCAAGTATAAGCATAGAGTGCTTTTCGGACAAAAAACAACAATTGAATGGCTAGTAGTTGCTTTATATTACCTTTTAAAAGAAACCGTATTCTTATAATTAGTACAAAGTATATGCGGAGAATAATTTAGTTTTTAATATAATTTTTTATTTTGTGGTTTATTATATAGATATGGTGAAAACGATGAAAAGATATAACGTGCGTAATAAAACAGTCTAAGAAATATAGAAGTTTAGAAAGAAAATAAAGATAAATCAGAATGCAATTAAGCGTGACGATTTACTTATTTCTTAGCAGTCAATCTTCTCAAGTAGAAGGCCAATTCTTCACCTTCCAAGATGTAACCATCACATCTACCGGATTGACCTGGTCTAGAAGAGATACAAGCGTACAATCTACCAGCAGTGAATTGAGAGTCAACAGCAGCTTCAACCTTAGCGTTAGCAGCTCTGGCGGCCCACTTTCTTTCAGCACTCTTAGATGGCTTGGCAATTTCTTCTTCCTTCTTCTTCTTACCTAGAGATTGACCGTAGTGAGCTTCGTACCATTGCTTGAATGGGGTAGCATCAATTTGGACAATAGCGGCCTTAGTCAAAGTGTTGGTTCTGACCAATTCGTTGTTAGATGGATGGTAAACGACACCAGCGATTCTGGTCTTCTTGGCAACACCTTCGGAAGCCCAGGAGAAGTTACCAGTTTCAATTCTCAAAGCTCTGAACTTCTTGTTACCACCTCTAGTTCTGACAGAGTGAATTCTCTTAGCACCAATCTTGGTGTTAGCTGGTTGTCTACCCAATTCGAACTTTCTCTTCTTTCTGAATTGAGCACGCTTAGCACCGGTGGCGGCTCTCTTATGACGAGAATCACGAGAAATACCCATTTTGATGACTGTAATAAAAGTTTATTGTAGTATAATTTATTAAGACCTTTTTTCCTCATATTAAAATAATGAAATAGTCGCCTCACAACTCTAGATGTTAGTTATTCTATTTGTGTCAAACATTAATTTTAAGACGCTAGAATATTCTATCAATCCATTATCTGAAGTTCAGAGTTGGGACACTTCGTTTCATATTATTTTAGTAGGAAAAAGAAATTATGATAATTAATAACAATAATAAAATGTTAGTAAAATAAATTCCACTTTCTAGGTTCAAAATGCAAGAACAAACTGGTATTAGGTATATTGTAGCAGTGTACATTTATCTCATCTGTAGAACTTTATGGTTACTTTATGTATAATCCACTGTGAACTTTTATTCAAACTATCGTATAGTAGTTTAGGATATTCCCTTGGCGTATTCTTTTGTTCTGTTTTATTTCTTTCATGTTCATGTTGTTACTTTGGTTGTATAAAACACATCTTTAACCTGTTTTCCAATTATATATCTTGGATATTATTATTCTGGATGAATTCCTTGTTCTCTAGATGCGCACCACTTATCTTGCTTAATATTCATATATCAATTAACATACATTATTGTTCTGGTGTTTTCTTGGTCTGTATCGATCTTGTTATGAGGAATAATAGAAACTAAAATTCTTATAATTATACAAATATCAAATTACAGTAATTGTAATGGTCTTTGATAATTTTTTTTTTTTTCGCAACTAATGGAGTGTTGTGAGAATTGGTAGGTTTAGAGAGGTAAGCATCTTTCCGGTAGGTCTATCCTTGGGGACAGCTTACGAGCCTCTGATTACCACTACGGGTGCTACTGAGGACTACAGAGTAAACAGCCTATCTTTGCGTCTTAGGCTCGGGATCCAAGCCCTCCTCCCCACTCCAGAGCGAAAAGCGAGTGCGTGCTACGCCAATGCCCAGATTCACTCTCGGCTGGAGAGTGAGCCGAGAGTCCACTAGGCTGGTAGGATGAAGCTGTTAGTTACTGTGCACAACTGGCATCCTACTCCCTAGCTAGAAGGGTGATGCCTCTCTCTCTCTCGCTCCCATCCACCCTAGACTAGGTCATCTATTGAGTAACAACTGTCACTAATTGGGAATTGGTTGGTAGTACCACCAAGTTCCCCTCCAGTCTATGTTCGTCTGGTACAGAAACGGGGTGGAATGCCTCTTGTTGGGATGAGATGAACTGCAAAGGGCCCATACGCCCCTCAAAGATTCATCCCCTCGGGACAAAAGCAAAATAAAGCCAAAACAGAACAAACAGATGTCTAAAATAGGAAAATTGTTCTCGAAAAAAATGTAACTTTACTCCATAATAAAATGCACGGATGTTTAAT
Source organism: Nakaseomyces bracarensis (assembly GCF_045282275.1). NCBI lineage: Eukaryota > Fungi > Ascomycota > Saccharomycetes > Saccharomycetales > Saccharomycetaceae > Nakaseomyces > Nakaseomyces bracarensis. Next base: position 871,518 of record NW_027263969.1, on the reverse strand, counting down.
TCATCAAATCTTACGAAACAGTCATAAATTATTTATCTCAAGAAAGAAAAAACAAAAAATTACATTTACCCGGAAATTGACATGTGATTTCTTACAATTTTCATTCTTTCTTTTTTTTTATTTTTTTATTTTTTCCAGTTCTTTTTTATTTTTCAGAGGTGTCAAGAATGGCAATCTCCATCTTGCGATGAGCTATCGCATATGGGATAGTTGAAATGGGCTGACTAATCAGCATAATAGTCATATAAAACGTCACAAGAGCTCCTTATCTTGGGTTAATAATTATATTTAGTATCAAAAACACTTAAAGATAGACCATAGAGTTGGTGGGATTACAGATGGCTACATATGATCAGATTGAAATAGAGGATATGACTTTCCACCCGGAGTCTCAGCTATTTACATACCCATGTCCCTGCGGTGACAGATTTGAAATATTACTGGACGATATGTTTGATGGGGAAGCTATAGCTGTTTGCCCCAGTTGTTCGCTTATGATCGATGTTGTGTTTGAAAAGGAAGACTTGGACGAGTACTACAAAGAAGCTGGTATTGCTCCTCCTGAACCTATTGCTGCGGCTTAACGCAAGAAAAACATTTATCAGAATAGTAAAAAAATATAGCCTTTGGGAGTTAATCTACCTGGCTTAAAACAAGATGCGGATTCTCCATGTTGCTGCGACAGGAATTTATGATCATTCCTTAAGATCTCTTGAACAAAAAGCTTATATATAGTTTAAAATTAAGAAAAAGAGTGCAATACTAATGTGTGACAAAAGAGATTGCCATTATTATTTAAATAATTAGGTTTTAAATATTGCCCATTAAATTAATATTCATTATAGAAATAATACCAGTTCATAACTTAAGCCTTTTAGTATCTGTCGTCAAAAAGCAGTTCCAAAACAAAAAAAAAGGTATCAGAAAAGAGTTACTAAAAATAAGGAATGTTATATTAAGATATTACGTTAATAAAATTACTAAAAAATACGTAAATTACTTGTTATTGCATTAAATAAAATAGAAACTGTTCATGAATCATTATCTATAATAGTTTTTCTTTTTATAAAAACATAAAAAATTATCAAACCTGTTTTATTTTTATTAAAGAAAGGAAGGCCATTTGCACCAACAATACTGAATTGAAATAAGGACCAATTATTATAATTTAGCAGAGTAACAATCAACTTCTCATGAAGCTAAATAGCCTTGATTTTCTTCTTGTTGATTTAGATTTTTTCTCTTTATCGGGTTCTGATTGTACAATGATCTCTGGTTTAATTTTTATCGGGGGTTCACTTGTTGCCACATTATTTGGTATATTAACCTCATTTGGCGACGGCTCCTCATCTTCGTCTTCTTCTTCCTTGATTATTTTTGGTGACTTGGTTCTCAACCAATCATCATACTCTATTAGACTATTAATATTCTTTTCGTAATCAGCCTTATCAGCGGTTTCACCGATTTCCTTATAAAACAGGACATATGCTGTCGACATTGTCGTTGCATCACCAGTGAATTGCAAAACAGAACTTTCATTTATTGCTTCAATAGTTTCATCATCAAAAAGCAACCAACCAAACTTATCATGTTTGCATAATGATATGTAATGTCCATGTTGAGGACCACCTCCCATATGGACAACTATACCAGCCAGTTCGTATCTTTTCGAAATTGAAGGGTTGAAAGTCGAACATACATTAAGCTCCAAAGGATAGTATATTTTGTTGAAAAGTTTAATGTTAGAATTTTGTTGTTCAGAGTATTTAAACCGTTTTAAGTGCAACGCAAGTGTTTTTGGTAATTGTTTGAGACCAACAACTCTTTCTGCCTCCTGTAAACCACAACATTCGTCACAGTAGAATTTATTAGGTCCTTGTAACATTTCTTTTTGATGAAAGCTCTGCAGGATTGACTGTATATCAATTTCTTCATCATCCTGCACCTCAATTGGAAAGTCTAAGAAAGGTTCATCACGTGCTGTGACGTTATCACAAGTCAAACACTTGATTCTATTAGTTAATGTACCTTGAAAAAGATCATTAACGAAATTCTTTGTTGTTTTACTGTTTCTTCTTTTAGAATCAGAATTAGTAGCCAACGATTTGATGTCATGATTTGTGCATTTATCTAAATAATCACTCAATTCATTTAGAAGAAAATTAAGAAACTCGTGAGCATCTTGATGCATCATAGAACTGAATAGTACATTTTCTCTTTTAAGCATTTCTATAAATGCAGTAGGGGATACAATACCAGTTAGCTGTGAATGCTCCGTAATACATTCAAATATATCTTTTAAGCCATTATATAGATGCTCTTCTGTAGATTCATCAATCTTGTGGTCTATATTTATAATTGGTCCATTTATTAAGGCCGATTTTTTTCTTTGTTCGTTGCTGAGATGTTCAGATTTTAAATGTATACTATTTTCCAAGATCTGTTGGCTCTTTTCAATGGCAAAAGTGGTAGGATAATTTCTACCAACGATGACCTTTTTAGTATGAATTCTTTCTACTTTTTCTTTAGAACAGGATTCAGCGCCTTGTAGTATAGAATTTGGATTACCTCTTTCATTTGATCTTACTCTCTTGACCAAGTTATCGTCTGAAGGATTGACAACTCCTTGGCTGACACCAATGATATTATCTTGGGATTTTGAGTGCTCAGGATATTGCTGCAACCTTTCTGTACTTTGACCAGAAAGAACTTTATTATTGGCGGTTGGCAAGTTACTTTTTGATCTATCTGAAGAGTTTAAAGAAAATATCGGTTTATTATTTGCTGCATTATTTGATGCTACTGACGGCACAACGCTGACAGCGGAGTTAGATGGCCTTATAAAAGTCTGGTTCCTATTAGATTCAAAGCCAGGCCTATTTTCAAATTGTTCTTCTGTGTAGTACTTAGGCCGCAGTCCCAACATCTCCGTTTTTCTTTTCCTTCCTTCATTATTGGGATTCTCGGGGTATGCAAGTATATTGAGTCTGAACTCCGGTAGGTTATACAGACATTGTAATACAGAGTTACAATAACAAGTGTTACCGAAGTTTTCGTAACCGAACACTTTATTTGAGCCATCTCCATATGGAATCAGTTCGTTCTTCTCGGTGTCTAGATTTGTTGCATGCTCTTGTAGTTCGTGAGGGAGACTTTCTTCGGATGAGTTCAGGACAGCATAATTGTTACTTAAATTGCTCTTTGACAGTTCCATAACTGGTGGTTCTACTACACCCAGTTTGATATTGTTCGACTGAATGTTTCCAAAGGAGTCCTTCCTGTACTCATTAGTATTACTCGAGGTCCTAAATGGCCCGTTCCCTATACCATTACTATTACTATTGTTGTTATTATTTGGCACAGATTTTGAAATAGTCGAATTACTCCTACCATTAGCCGGTCTCAACAGATCATCCTTTATCGGCGTCACCGGTGCTGACTTACCGTTATTACTGTTCTGCTTCTTTTTAGAAGAAGGTAACCACTTCTTCAACATAATGTTTCCTTAGTTTTTTTCTCGTATATTTTATCAGTTTTTTCTCAAAAATTAGTTATTAGCAAATATGAATAGTTCTGAGCTAGATTAGATTATTTTCCTCTTATCGCAATAATGAATTAGCTTTTGCCCTAGTTCGTATGTTAATCAGAAACGAAAGATAGGAATAGTGATTCTAACCAAAACAAATAATGCTTTTCTTTTGAAGGGTCTAACGTACTGAAACAGTTCTTTCAGATTAATACCTTGTATATTTCCCCTTCTCTCTTCAATGAAATTGAAAACCTTATACGCTTCGCCTCCCTTTCGCTTTTCTTTATTGTTCAAACGTAAATCAGATGGGGGTGGAAGCACTATTCAAGCAAAAGCAGTGATAGTTAATACAAAGAGCTAAGGACAATGGATTCAGAGTTGAATTTGATCTCGAGAAAATTGTCCAACTCTAATACTAATAATATCTAGAAGCTGAAAACCCTAAGGTATCTCTGTAATTCCCACTCTTATTGAACTTCCCTACGCTACGCCTACCCCCACCACTAACTCTCCCCGCAGTTTCTTAACTTTTGTGAGGATAATAAATTAGAAAGTAATTGTATGGGCTCTCACGAGCACCAAAGAGCCCTGTGTTATCCTTGTATTGCTTAAAATTCAAAGAATTTTGTTACTTTAACTGACACTTGTGCGGGGGTCTCTGTGACAGTAGCGACCATTAGAAAAAGAAAAATACTGACGTCATTTGGTCGATAGCCACATTGAAAAAAAAAATTATTTTGTAGATCAATCTACGATAACGTATATTAATCAAATGTATTACATTATAATAAGGAAATACAAACGTATTGTACATTTTAGGTATTACTATTTGATAACAAAAAAAAAAAGATATTAAAATAGGTAATGGGAATAAATAATTTAGTGAAGAATAATAACAAATTATAGTGATATGCTCACGAATATTATATCAATAGAATAATGTTTTATTTTTTTTATTGTAATCTTTAAGGGAAAAACATAAAAAAAATAACCATAATAATTTACTTCTATTTCTCGTTCTTAAATAAGGGAAAAAACAATTAATTACAAGGTCATGCAAAATTTAAAGGAGAAAAAAGAATAGAAAATAATAATAATAATAAAAACAATTATTATCATAGTTCGTTTGTCGTTAAAATTTTGGTTCCATATTCATATCAAGCCACCCAAAGAAATCGTCATTACCCAGGTTTCCTTCAATCCAACCAGCACTTTGTTGTTGGAAGAAATCTGATAATTGGTTTAATTGTAATCTACTATTTGTAGGTAACAATTCTTCCGATTTCTGTTTACCGTCTGGGTTGTTTGCATTGGAATTTCCGGCAATTGGATTCCAGTTTTGGAACCCTGCTAAATCCTTAAAGCTCTTGCCGTTCTTTGGTATTTCTGGGACGGACATAATGCTAGAGGCCGCAGTACGAGGATGCTGAGTAGGGGGGAAACTAGTTTGTCTCTCCATCGAAAGATCATTAGAATATGTATTCAAGTCGTCCTTAGAAGGTCTAGGGAGTATAGAGGCCTCTAAATTGGACGTTGTTTGATCGTTGGTACCAATGGTAGCCATAGCACTGCTTGGCCTCTCTATACCATTTGACTCTGATCGGATTATCGAATCAATCATTCTTGGATATCCATTGCCATTCTGCCCATTAGTGTTGGTATTTGAACCAACAGCCATATTTTGCAAGCCTAAGAGATTGTCCGTATCCAAACTACCATTCTCATCAAGCATTGCTAAAGGAATTCCGTTGATTGAAACTGCATTACCATTACCAGACCTATTATTTTCAGCCTGTTGTAATGCGCTTCTTGTTGGGACAAGAGTAGTAACAGTAGTACCATTTGGTGTGGTTTTGGTAACAGTTTTGAAATCTTCTTTTGATATCTGGTTATACAACGGTAACGGATACAGTTTACTTTCCAAGATGTTGCCAGGAGAGTCACCACCCCTTTCCTTCCGTTTTGCCTTCGCGCTGGCTAGCGCTTGTTTGTTATATTCTAGGTCAACTTCCCTTCTCCGAGCTTCATGCACACACCATACTAAATCATAAAATAGAGAGCCAGTCAAATGTGACCTCATTCTGGAGATTATACCTTCTTCTTCAACCAAAACCTCAGGATGAGTAATTAAAACGAAATTCAACTTCTCCAGCATACTAGCTGTTCTAGAGATATCATTTTCAACAGCTGTTGCCCATGCTGATAATTGATTTCTGTAAAGTCTATGGACAGTTACGATAGATTGTCTAGCCGATTCAAAACATTTGTCAGAAAGAGCAGGGCTTAGCTGTAATTTGAATAAGATCAATGCTGCATATGTTGCACTTTGTCTTATATAAATAGGCAACTCAACTAGTTGTTGATGTTTCAATAATTTTGTGAGTAAGGTTACAATTTTTGTTGCGGCAACGTATGCATCATTAACATATTTTAATTGATCTTGAATAGGAGTCCCTGGAAGAAATGCGAAACAATAAATTGTCAACTTGACGTAGAGGTAATAAATATTTATGACATCATCAGTATGAAATTCATTCCTCATATCCAGTTCCTCAAGTTCTTTCTCTAAAATTGCAAGTGCATCAGCTCTATAAGCCGGTTCCATCATACCATCTGGAGTTGTTACACTAGATCCCATAATTTTACAGAGTTTACATTGAAAGTCTGCTAACAAAATTAAGGATTTAAATCTACTTGGAAGATCGATTGATCTATCATGACCGCTGGTGTTACTATTATTTATATTTTGTGCAGATTCTTTCATAGAATAGGTGTTATCATGATTTCTGTTACCACCATTTTTATTGGAGATCAACTCATCCTCTACAGTAACAGCAACCTTAGCCTTTTCTGTCAAATAATCTGGTTGGGAAGTTGGTGGAAGACCAAGTATACTTGACCAACAAAGATCGGCGAAAAAAATCCCTAACCATGTCCTTGTCCTCCATTTTTCGGCATCTGGCATTGATGTCTGAGTTCTCGTAAATTCATATATAAATTCACCTCTGTGGAGACCAAGCTGATATGACAATGTTCTAGCTAATCCTACGAACCTATATGAACAGTCATCGAGAACTTTTTGATTTGGCAATGGCCAAATACATAAGATTAACAAAGCCTGAGAAATATGAGTTGAACGTGGTGTTCTAATCCAACATGTTTCAATAGCCAATTGTTTGATCAAAGATGCCAATTGTGTATAAAGAGTGGGCTCCGGATCAGACAAGGATGCCGTTAATATTACTGTCCAAAATAGTAATTGTGATTGTCCGTAAAGTTCGGTGGCTGAACTTGAAGTCAAGATTGGGAAATATGGCAGATATTTTGTTACAAAAGTTTCGTGTAGCTCATCAGCTTTAGTTATAGGAAGTCTAATATCTCCTAGCACAAACTCATCTATATTTGCATGAGGGGAGGGCAATGGATCCATTGTAGTCGTGGTAGCCACAATAGGGGACCTTTTGGCGCTAATCTGTCCTACTTGTTGTAAACCATAATCATTCTCAATTATACTATGTGGCGTAGTCGACTGTTGTAAGGAGGGAGATCTAGCACGGCTAACCGAAGGACTAGAAGCCAATGGAGTACCCTTATGAAAAGTCATTTGCAATAAACTCGAATTTAGTTGGCTTTTACCTGCATTATTAGTAGGTGTTGAGTCGTTTAAAATGGGAGGTAATATTGGCTTATTTACAGAGTTCGTATATTTCCCATTAACCAAGCTGTTTCTTGTTCCGCTTATTGGTGCTGCACCAACAGAATTAGGCACTGATAAGATAGGAGAGTTTGTATTTTGTCTAACTAGAGGATGTTCCCCAGCCAAGTAAGTTTGCACAGAAATTTTGGCATTGTTGGGAGATGAGAAATGATGATCATGATTTGGTGTTCCTGTTGTATTAGATGCAGGGGAGGAGTGACTGTTAGTAGAACTATTCTTATTGTGATGGTTCGGATTCTTGCCCTCTTGATAATAGCCAGGAGGGTTATGACTCAAAATATCCATGATTTCTCTACCTTCGTGGTACTGAGATAGTGCTCTTGCCACAATACCCTCGTTACGGATCAAGTAGCTAACCTTATACTTGAGATCATCAACTTCATGTGCCAACATCTGCATCATGGAACCCTTCTTCGGCCTGAACTGAGGATTGATCTCGCAATGGAAACCATTTTTCTCGCATCTTGTACAAGGAGCAGGGAAATTCTGACTCGCATCGCACTTGATCTTGTGTTGTCTGCAGTGCGTACACGAGGTCACCGGACGGTGAGTAATAGGATGTATAGCACCATTTCCAGCAGAACCATCATCTGGAGAACTTATTTTACTAGTGTTCTCCTTTTTAATCTTCTTCTTAGGGCCACCTTCCTCTGACAAACTCCTCTTAGATTTCTTCGGACCACTTTTCCCATTCCCATTGGGTTGATCCATTTTTCTTTTATTATTTTAATAGATTTTAATTTTTGGGCTTGAGTCTCCAAAATGATATACGAATATAGGCAAAGCTTCTTAATTTTCCTTCTTAGTGGTTTCTACCGACAAAAAGTATCGTCCTTAATATTTTTATCTTCTGGGAATATACTTTCTATTGCTGTCTTGTTAAGTTAGTTAGTGTTCTTCCCTCTTTTTTTCTGAAGGAGTAATAGTCTTATCTTTCAACTTTTACTTTAGTATATTCTACTTGTGTTTTTGATAATTTTTTTTTTTTTAGTTCTTCATTATCTAAATGGATATATCGATTTCTATTCGTGAAGATGCTAAAACCTTACCTCCCTTTTAGCGAAAAGGGTTCTCACTCTAACTCACACTCTCACACTCTCTCACTCTTCCCATTTAGAGAGTATTTGAACAACAAGTATAGCTACAACCCAGCTTTCCCTCCCTCCATCCAAAAGAAAGGTCCCTCCCCAGTACAAAAAGGCCCAAGAGTTCCAATCGCCAGTTGCCAGTCCCAGTACTGCCAGGCCCAAATACTGCCAGTACCAGAAGCACCAGCCCACCTACACGTTGTAGCCAGTAGCCAGTAGCCTGTGGCCAGTAGCCAGTACACAAATCCCTGTCTCCTTCTGTGAGGCCTTCTGTCTCTTCAGCGAGTAATGACTGCCTCTATCCCCTAGCACCGCTAGCCTCAAGTAGCATTGCCATTAGTACAGTTATTTCTCTGTCTCCGTCTCCTTGTCTCTCTGTCTCTTTCTGTCGCGGTCTCTTTCTGGCTCTCGTCTCTGTCTGTCTCTCGTCTCTCAGCTAGTGTCTCTCTCTTCTTTTTCTTCTAGCAAGGGTTTCCTCGGGTTCTACGCGGATCCATCTGGCAGAATTTTTATTTTTCAGTAATTTCTTTCTGTCTCATCTTGCCACCCCTTACAAGCTTAGACCACACCGTTAAGCTTGGTAGTGCCCCCTCCTCACTGCCGTCGATCGACTTCATTACATTGCCAGGTCGTAAGTTAAGCATTGCACAGAGAATGTCGTAGAGGTGACTCTATAACACCGTTCAAAATATATCACGCACAGAGGTTTTTTAGTAAATGTTTGTAGTTGTATTGCGGGGTAGGGAGAAGATTTTTATTTCTTTTTATTCAGACAGCACATCACAACACGCACCCCCTAGAGAGAGAGAATATCCGTAGAGAAAAATCCAGGATACACTCCCCTAAAAATAAAAATAAGTGAGCCATTATGATAACAGGATAATATATGACTTGTCCTGCTATTTCTTACCCAGGATAGAGGTTGCACAGAAATATTTTTAGAAAACAATTAAATGTCACACCCCCACCATATTCGAATGCGCATTTTCGTGGTGGGGCACGACAGCCTTTTTTTCTTTCTTTTTTTTTTTGGAAAAAAATTAATGGGTCGATGACCCGTTAATGATGAGTGTCACGTGCCGCATATTCATGTATTGTCTGTTCTGTTAATTCACTAGTTCAATATATTAATTTGTTGAATATGTTTTATACAGTGAATGGAGTTGATAGGATTTTCTTTTTTGTATGATATTTGAATATTTCTTTTGCTTAACTTTTTATTATTTTTTTTTTTGAATCTAATTTAAACTTAAACTGTGGGATGAAAGCGTTGTTTCATTATTTGTTAATTTTATTTATAGTAGGAATTTAAAAAAGAAAGAAAAGAAAAAAGATATTAAAAAGTATCTCAAAAACAGACTTCATACTACTCTTATTCTCTTCTATTTTCGTCTACCACCGGTTTTTATTTTTATTTTTTATAACTTCGTGTAACGTAGATAAGACTTAACAGTCTTGAAGTCTCCGAACTTCTGCTTGGCGTCTTCATCCGAGATCTTTGGAGGGATAATGACGTCATCCTGTGGGGTCCAGTTGGCACCTGTGACTACACCGTTCTTGTCAGCGGCCTGTAAGGCATCGACCACTCTTAGTACTTCGCTGGTGTTTCTTCCGACCTGGGATGGGTAGGTGAAGATAACTCTGATCTTCTTCTCTGGGTCAATGACGAACACGGATCTCACGGTGACTAGGGAGCCGTCGTTGATGTTACCGAACCCTTCCTCGTCACACATGTCGTACAGGAATGCGACGTTACGTTTGGTGTCTGCGATGATTGGGAATCCGAACTTGTCGATCCCGTTCACTTCCTCAATGTCCTTGATCCACTTGCGGTGAGATTCAGCATCCTCCACGGATAGACCTAACAATTTCACGTTACGCTTATCGAATTCTGGTTTCAATTTGGCGAAGGCACCCATCTCTGTGGTGCAGACAGGGGTGAAATCGGCTGGGTGGGAGAACAGGATACCCCAGGAGTTGCCCAAGTAGTCATATAGGTTGATACTGCCGTGAGAAGTATCAGCATCGAAGTTTGGGGCCTTGGAGTTAATTCTTAGTCTTGGCTGCTCAGCTTGCTTGTAATTAGTCTTTTCAGAGTAAAATCTATAGCTTTGGGAAGCCAATGCTGGGTTTCTAACACCTAATGGGTTAGATCTCAAAACACTTCTTGAACATAAACGTAAAACTGCAGACATTATTTAATATTTCTTCTATCTATATCAAAAAGAACCTTTATACACTCTTTTATGGTAAAAACAAGTAACAAGAAATTATTCTTCTAAAAAAAAAAAAAAAGCATCTCTCTCGATTGAGTTCCATTGCAAATTTGTCAATCTCTTTTATATTTCGTAAGTCCTTTACTCTTGATGGAAGTAATGTCTGCTTCTACTCACAGCCCACCCCTCAAATCAAGTGGGCCAAATGTCCAAGGGAAAGCAATTGTTGAATTGAGAGCTTCTATTAGAGAGGATAAAGAAGCAACTAAGGGGATATCATTCAAGACCCTTTAGCCCGACAATTACGCAATGACATCTCCGACGTTCCAGCCCACAGTGAGAAATAGCCGAGGTTCTGGAAAAGCACCGTTTAAGGCCCAAGAGAAGGCCCTAAGACCTTATTCTGGCACCCACAAATAAACTGAACTAACCCGAAAAGCTGGCGATGCGACAAACTGGAAAAATAAAAAAAAAAAGCGAGAAAACGAAAAAGTGACAAACTAGAATGGCTCTCGTCACATATTGAGTCAGGTGACTCTTTGATATTACTTTTGAAAAATATTATTATTTCTATATAATGTATCTAATAGAAATAAATAATTTAATAAAATAAAATAAATAAAAAATAATGCTAAATCTATCGTAATCTGTTCTTTTTTTTAAAAAGTTGTTTTTTTTTCTTTTCAATGCATATTTGGTAACATTAATGATTAAAAGTAAGACATGGAAATGAGGAAAAAGAGGGAGCTACATTACGATGCAGTCGTTTTTCTTCTTCTTCTTTTCCTTTCCCTCCCTATTTGTTGTTGGCAGATTGGGCTGTTCACTTTTAAATTGGGTATTCTTTATGACTCTTACATCACTCTGAGGTATTGAGCGGTGTATCTTGCTTGGTGCAGGTGGATCAGGTGACTGAGCAGTACTGCTAGGTTGTGAAAAATAAGTTACTGTAGGTGGAGAGACTTGGAAACTGGGTACAGATGCCTTGCTGTTATTGATATTATTATCTCCAGATTTATACGGATTGTTGTCCTTACTGGAATCCTCCCATTCGTCAACGCCCTTATCGATTCGTGTAAAAAGATTTAGTGTATTGACACTATTTGATTTCTTGTGTTTTCTTGTGTTGGCTGGCTTGGTCTCATTCAATGATTTAGGCTTATTATTCATCTTATTGATAGCTCTGCTATCATTATTCTCCGCAGCCCTAGCATACCATTTCCATGCATTATCGAGATTTACCTCACAACCTTTTCCGTGCTCGTAGAAATAGCCTAATGTGAATTGAGCCTTAGGATATTTCAGAGTTGCAGCTCTCAGAGCCCATTGGAATGCTTCATTTTCGTCCTTCTCAAATGCTGGTTCGGCTCCAACTAGGTACCATGCACACAATCCTAACATCGCTACAGGATCACCTTTCAAAGCAGCCTGCGTGTAGTAATGAACGGATAAACTGGTGTCCTGTGGTAAGAAGTCATCACCAGTTTCGTATCTTTGACCCAGCAATGTACAAGAGGGCGTATGACCTAAAGTTGCTGCCTGTACGTAAAGCTCCAGAGCGTATTTTTCATCTGGAATGATAATGTCTATGTATCCTGTTTCGTAGATCTTAGCTAATTCGTAAGGTGCTGCGCATGTAAGCTCATTTGCTCTAGCCGCTGCTCTAGATAACCACTTAATACCATTCTGTTTTGTGTTAACGTCATTAGGTAGTCCCATCCGACCATGGTAGGAGTATAGACCTAGTTTATACATAGCAGATGGATGATTTCTGCTAGCGGCAAATTTCAAGAAATTAAGAGCTTTCCGAGCATCTCTCGTGGTACCTAGACCTTCTTCAAAACAATGTGCAGTACGGTAAGCACTCTCTACGTGTCCATGTTTTGCAGCTGCCTGAAAAAGAATGAAGGCCTCTTTGTTATCAACTTTTCCGAAGACCCCTGAGGAGTAAGCGTCACCAAGCAAATATTGTGCATCTGCATATCCCTTCGCACTCAGTTTTTTCAGGTAACTTTGGGCTTCTTTTAAGAACTGTTTTTTGAGTTTCAAGGATTCTTCTTCGTCTTTGCTCTGGTCTAGAATATTCGATGATTCGATAGTCAATGCTGTCTGTAGCATGTATTGAGCATACTGAAACAACAAATTCGGATCCTTAGACTTCTTAACGTTCTCCCTATACATCTCAATTGTCTTCAGTCTTGGAACCAAGGGGTTCGAGTGACTGTTATCGTTTTCACCACTATTCAAGTACTGACTGACAACTCTATGTGAAAGATCTGCCACTGATTCATTTGTTGAAGTCAGCTGCGTATCATGACTCCCGTTCAAAAGGTACATGTGAGAAAGATCCACGGAACGGGACCGCAGACTCCTTAGATTCGTACTGCTGTTGTTCTTCTTATGCCCACTTTTGGCAACACTTATAGCACTCGCAGTGTTATTGTTGGAGTTCGTGACAGGAGTTTCAGACACTAAAGATGTAGCAGAAACATTATTAAAACTGGTTGTAGAGTCAAATTCAGGACCACTTATACTTATATCTTCTGGCATCTCGGGTCTCCTGGGAAGTGACGACGACGCGCTTATAGTATCAGTATTATCCTTGATAACACTATCAACCTCAGTAGAAACCAATTGCTGCCTATACGGATGGCTCATTTTCTATTTACCCTTTCACCTTTTTATATTAAGCTAATCTATAGAACTTATATTTTCCCCCTTGTCTGAGTATCTTCTATTTTTAGTAATAGTTGCCGTAAGTTTATTTTTATTATCTTATTTCTTATTTCTTATTATTTACTTTTTTACTTTTTGTTCAATTTCTAATCTTACCAAGGATCCAGAGTACCAAGGGGGGGCTTTGAATTAGGTTCAATATAATTATAGATCTAGTTTATAGCCTATAATGAATTTCGATTATGGTTTAACCCACACAGAAACGCGTCATCCCAAAAATAAAATATTTTAAATTTTTTTTTTTGCGGCATTCGCGCCTTTTTCTTTTTTCTTTCTTTCTTTCTTTTTATTTTCTTCCTCAGCAGAACTAATTTTTGAATCACAAAGGCGGGTAATAGTAGTGTCCGGGGAATAGAGTATAATGGTGTACGATTCTATCATCGTGTGATCTACGTGTATAGGTATATATATATATAAAATATACTGGGGTATGTGTACAGTTAATATTATGTCAGTATTATTGATTAGTTTTTTTGTGTGTATATACAAGGGTGTTTTTTTTAGTAAACAGTAATTTATTTTGTTGCGCTTTCACGTTTCTTCAACTCTCTATCGAGGATCATCTTCAAGATGGCATCCTCGCCGTACTCTTCCTCTTCGATCTTTTTCCACTTGGTCTCGAGTCTATCTCTCTTCTCTTTGTTAGCCTCGATGGCACGCTTCTTAGTGTCGGCACTGGCCTGTTTCAAACACTGTGTCAGGGCCTCCTTCTCATTGTTACAGAGACCTAACATACGCTTGTAGTACTCCTTCTGGTGACATTTATCTAGCGCTTCAATATAATCCAGGCAAGCTATTATTTATCGTCAAATAACAATGCAACATTTTATGAATCATAAATGATGCATTGTTATTTCCCTTGTTAGTATTACTTATTCAAAAGACATGGAAGACATGGAGTAAACATAAAACATACAATGAAATCTCTGGGCCTCTAGTTGTGGATGCATTCTTAATATAGATGTCTTGTATATGTCGATACCTTGGTGTGTTTGATTATGACTATCCAATATATTAAAAATACATTCAACCTCCCTCTTCTCATATAGTCCTCACAGACGCTTTTTTGTTGTTCCGGATCGTTCTCTGCGCTATTTCCGTGGAACGGAACCTTTTGCTAACTTCTGCTGTTTATCACAAACGAATGGCTAATAAAGCACCTACACGTCTTATTATATTAAGCAGAAACCAAACTAGAACAACACAAGATAGAATGCAAGAGTTGGATCTTTATAGAGAACGGAGGAGGACTGAGATGGTGCGATTCTTTGCGGCCGCAGGTGTGACGTTGGTGAGTTGCCGGCTACTGATGATGAAAATGGTACCTCCGTCGGTGAACAAGTTAGTGTTGAGGCCCATTAGCTTTATGACTAACCCTGCGCTGCGCGCAGGGGTTAAACCACAGAACGGTAAGGATATAGCTGCGGGGCTCGCATACACTACAGGTATCACCTCTGGGCTGATTGCAATGGGGCTGTTTGGAACTTGCTGGAATAACGATATAGTGTCAGCAAGTGAGTTCCGCGAATGGATTCGGTTTGATAAATAGATTATAACGGTAGTTATACATGGACATGTAAATAAGTAATTCATCAGCATTAATAGTAGAATACCAATGATATCATATAGGACGAAATGTGAATATGATTTGTGTGTGGGGAGGGAGCATTGGCAGTGGCAGTGGCAGTGGAAGGGATACCAACTTTGCACACACACACACACACACACTGTATGCGTATACACCGAACGAAATAATACATAACATTACTATCAACAGACCAATTGTATCATTATGATAGAATCAGCTTTCGGTATTACATTATTCCTTTGGAAGTTGTTAGATTAAAAGCACAAAGAAAACGATTCAGTAGATCATTAGATAAAAATAAAATATAATAACAACATGAGTGAAGGTGATGAAGTGATTCAACAGTTCATGTCGTTGACTAATACATCTGTTGATGTAGCTAGGGAGTATTTGGAGCAGTATGATAACGATTTAGGTGGAGCATTAAATGCGTACTATGCCTCTCAGATGGATCCTCAGGATGATGAAGCTGATGGAGAGAGATGGGGGTCTTCTAGAGAATCTCCCAGACCAGTAGAACAGGCTGCTGAGCCAATTGGGTCTTCGGAGCCTGTCAAGTATGATAGAAAGAAGGATAATAAGTTTATGAGTTTTTCGCAGATGGTTAAGGACAATGGTGGCGAAGATGACGAAGATGACGATGATGCCAACAGGAATACTTTTGCTGGTGGTGAAGCCTCTGGACTTGAAGTTACAGATCCTAACGATTCGAATAATATTATCAAGGACTTACTAGAAAAGGCAAAGAGAGGAGGTCAACAATTACCTAACGAAGAAGGAGATCAACCTGAGCACCAATTCTCGGGTAAAGGCTATAGACTTGGATCATCTGTTGATGCTGCAAGCCATGTCGTAGAGGACAACGGAACTGACCAGAGAAGAGCTCCTGAGAAGGTTACTAGGGAAATTACCTTTTGGAAAGAAGGTTTCCAGGTGGGTGATGGTGAGCTATATAGATATGATGACCCAGCAAATAGTTTCTACCTGAATGAATTGAATCAAGGTAGAGCTCCCCTGAAGCTGCTGAACGTAGAGTTTGGTCAGGAAGTGGATGTTAATGTCCATAAAAAGCTAGAAGAATCTTACCAACCTCCTAAGAGGAAAATAGAAGGTTTCCAAGGCAAGGGTCAGAGATTGGGCTCTCCAATCCCCGGCGATGTTGAAATTTCTACTGAGCCAGCTACAGCACCTGTTGCTAAAGAAGAAACTAAGCCTGACATTCACGAAAAACCTAAGGGAGATACATCCATCCAGATTAGATATGCTAGCGGTAAGAGAGAGGTCTTGCACTGTGATGGTTCTGATACTATTAGCTTCTTATACGATCATGTCGCTGAACACACTGATGATAAATCTAGACAGTTCAACCTAAATCATGCATTCCCCATCCAACCAATCGAGAAATCTCAAATTTCTGTAAAGGAAGCTGGTCTTGCGAACTCTGTGGTTGTACAAAGGTGGATTTAATGGGATTTTCATCAAATGTTCTAATGACTCGATTTTTTATAATACAAGGATAGATATTTCTATATTTTGTTTTATTCACCTAACTTAATGTCAAAAATTTTCATTAAAGCAATTCATTCTGTTGTGAAATTATTTTAATCTTAATATAATTTGCTGTATAGCAGTTGTGTTCAATAAAAACAAGGAGAGTATATAACAATTAGTATAAACCAGGTATAAATATTGTTCATTTATATCTATAAGTACATCTACTAATAGATGTTTATACAAAAAGCGCAATTCAGTAGAGTTTTAGATCACCAGTGATTTGATCCAGAACTGCTTTTGGAGCTGGGCCGATACCTAGAACAGTAGCACTTCCGGCAGCAATCTGAGTTCTACCAGCGTCGTGGATAACTGCTGCATTGACACCGAGGGAGATGGCCATAGCGTATAGCTCGTCCATCTTCTCTTTATCAGGACATTTCAAAGTAATCTTTGCTTGTCCACACCTTAGCCATCTCTGAGTCATAACTGGGTTGTAAGACCTCTTGTTTGGGTCCGTGGCAATGTGACGGAAACAGGCCAACGCCGCATGTGCACATTGCGCTGCAATTTTACCCTTCTGCATTCCAAGATCCTGACGGATAACGAGCGCCATCCGGACTTCTCCGGGCACATCATTCAAAGTCAGCGATTCAATCTCCTCATCACTATCATCAGAGTAGTCCTCCTCATCGTCATCCTCCTCATCTTCCTCATCAGCATGTTGTTGCTGTTGTTCGAGGGCCTCTGCTTCCTCTTTACACTTCTTGATGACCTCTTGTTGTTGGGCCTTTTTAGACTTACGAGGGCTTTCGACATTGCTCAACGTACCCAAGTAGTAACCAGCAGCCAGAGAGGTAATAGCCACACCAAAGAAGGACGGTATCGCGTTAGTCATTGGATGTTTTGCTCACTTTCCAGCCGAGCTTGCTGCGAGTTAAAAATTTTCATTACAGCTACAAATACTTTTCTAATTTTTTTTTTCAATCAAGGGCATCGCAAAGCGTTGTTACATTATAAGAAGTAGTCTAAATAGCTAAAATAGCAGTTTCCTTATAATTAATAAATATAAAAGCGGGATGATAAATAGGGCAAACCTTATGTAGAGAGTATCAGTTGATATTATAATGTTAACTTGGGGTATGGGAGGGGACAAGTGAAGCAGGGGGGGAATGATAAGTCAGATGATTATGCTGATAACAGACACCAAATAACTTTGATATAGTTAATAAACAGTTTCTAGTGTATAGTGGGGTTGAATGATCTCAACGTATATCAACCTAAATTACATAGTTATAGATATGTTACCGTGGAATATAAAAAGAAAAAAGTGGTTATAACGCAGAAATGGGCGTAGCAACCAAGTGTATTCCGTAGTTAAAGGAGAGAGCAAGAGGGAGAGAGAGAGAAAGAGAGAGAGAAGCAAGAATGACTCTCGAGCAACGAGAGGATCTGCATAAAACCAACGAAACTGTGAAAAGGTTTAGATATGGAATGAGAGGGGAGCACGAGTGGTGTTTCGAGAGGTTAGGGAAGGGAGTGGACAAAACACGTATCGGAGATTAGAATTTTATTTTATAAAAAGGCCATAAATTTTGAGCTGAGAAGTCGGAGAGTCTATTATATATTGACCGAAACCATTCGTGAATTAGCTATTTAAATTATCAGACTAACAATAGCCAAACGGGGTCTTTTGTACTGAAAATATTTCTTTATAAGTTTAAGAACGAATATCCTACGCCCGCTTCAAACATACTTGTAGATAATGGGTCAGATTCTGTCTAATCCTGTGATTGATAAGGAGATAGAGTTTGGGAACGATGATTTGACTGCGTTCGCTGTGTGTGCGATGCAAGGATGGAGGATGTCTATGGAGGATACTCATGTTACTAGGCTGAATCTAAATGACAAGGACTCTGACGCGGACCATATTGCTCTATACTGTGTGTTTGATGGTCATGGAGGGGCTTCTGTGGCGAACTTCTGTGGGGAGAGGATTGAGAACATAGTTAGGGAGCAGAAGACTTTCCAGACGGGCGATTTAGCCCAGACCATAACAGATGCGTATTTGGCAGCAGATGAGGAGCTTCTTGGGCAATCTAGCATGAGTGATGATAGGAGTGGGTGTACTGCAACATCTATTCTAATCTCTAGACAGAAAGGTGTAATAATATGTGGTAATTCTGGAGATAGTAGAACTGTTTTATCATCTGCCGGTACTGCGAAAGCACTGTCATTTGACCATAAGCCAACTTTACCTGGCGAGACTGCGCGTATTAACGCTGCCAATGGCTTTGTCCAGATGGATAGAGTTAACGGTAATCTTGCGCTTTCACGTGCTATTGGTGATTTCGAATATAAGTCTAACCCTAGGCTGCTTCCACATGAACAAATTGTTACATGTGTACCCGACATTATAGAACACAAGATCAACTACGAAGATGACGAGTTTGTAGTTCTCGCGTGCGATGGTATTTGGGATTGTCTTTCCTCTCAGGAATGTATAGACATCATTCATTATGGTATTCATGAGACCAACATGTCACTTGAACAGATTGCCTCGAGGGTAGTTGATGTGTGTTGCGCACCTAGCACAGAAGGTCCTGGTATCGGATGTGATAATATGAGTCTTGTAATTGTGGCACTTCTGAAGGGCTCAGAGACCTTGGAACAGTGGTTTACACGTATAAGAGCAAAAAACTATACAGGTAGAGACACTTTTGAAAATAAGAGAAGGGAGGTTTTCAGTTTTTACGATTTCTCAAAGGATAAAGGAGATAGTGAAAATGATCCAAGCGGTGTATTTGCTGTTACATCGCCAAGTAAACTACATGCAGAGAAAAAGAAGTCCATAGAAACTGGAGTTACTGCTAAAGATCCTGTTGACAACAAAAGAAGTACATCCAGTACTGGTGGTGTTATCGATTTCACTTCTTTGGAATCACTTCTAGAGGCAGGAATAAAGATTAGCCAAAGGCCGAATGGAGGTGCCCAACATTTTCAAGGATCGGCTTTAGTTGATATGTTGGCATCTTTAAGTGAGGCTGCCGCAGGTGAAACTGGTCCCCAAGAAAAAATCGAAGATAATGAGTTCACTGAAGATATTTCCAAGGGCCAGCTAAAAGAAATTTCAAAGTAACACTTAGGCCCTAATTATTGCACATGGTAAATGAATTTCCCATTTCATTTTACCTTGTGTTCCTGAAGATATATCATAAAACCCAATGTTATTTTCTTTATTTACCCGAAATTTGTACATTCCGTAATTACAGGATTGGCTAATACTACTGCTCTAATAAATCATAGCTTGTAATTCATTTTCAAACAGCCTATCCAAACTTGAAGAGTACACGGTACCTCTAATATTCTAATTTTTTTTCTCTTTACATATAATTCATATCTATATTTTAGTAATTTAATCAGACTTTTTATGCTTATTTTGTAATCAATTCCTTCTTTTCAATTGGTCTCCTGGAGACTATATACTATGTGTTTTAATCTCCATATACCTCGCATGAGGTTTTCCACACTTGATCTGCAACTTCATCTAAAGGTATTTCTTTAATATTTGCAACAACTATAGCAACCTGTTCCATATTGCATGGCTCGTTTCTCGATTTCACCATTACCGTATCTAGCTGGTCTGCATAATAACCTTTAAGCTTTTCTTTCTTGACGTGCGTGTATTTAGAGGCGTCGTAGCCTTCTAGATATTTATGAGATGCATGGGTCCGCCTTATTTCACACCATGGAGCGTCAGTTTCCAGCAAGAGCCTATCCAAAGGAATTTGACGTACAGTATCTATATTAGCTTCATCTCTAAGGGAGCAACCATTCATACCAATGTAACAGTTAGGGGTAGAAGCTAACAATGCTTTCATGTCTTCCAGAGAGTCAGTAAAGGAGTGTACTACAAACTTAACGTCAGGATTCAGCTTATAGAACGGTACACCATCCACCAATTTCTCTTTTGGTGTCAACTCTTTCCATTGAAACAAATCCTTTTCGTCTTTGAACCCATTAATGAATTTATTCAGGATTGCCATGAAATCGGTAGCGCAGTTACGCATGTGGAGAAAGAATGGTTTATGGCTAGCAACTATGCATGACAGTTTCAGTTGCTCTTCAAAGAACAGAAGTTGCATTTCTTTAGAGGAGTAGTTGAGCCTATCGTAGTCGAGTCCCATCTCTCCCAGAGCGCGGAACAAAGGATCGTCCAGCCTTGACTTGACTAGTTCATATAGCTCTCTCAGTTTCGGTATAGCTCTTTCCGGATGCTCCAGAGTCTCTCTATATATGGTATTGTTGTAATCGTGGTCATCTGAGGGGTTATCGATAGTGACTGAGTCCTCCTTATGCTCCATGAACTCATTAACACAACAAGGATGCACACCGACGGTATAAGTAAGTTTCATACCTACAGATTCCTTATTGAAAGAAGAGGCCAAGTCAATTGCCTGTCTGGACTCCTTCATCGAGGACCCAGTAATCATCGAAGCGGCCACACCAGCGTTGTAGGCTCTCTTAATCACGGCCACAGTGTCTGGATCATGTTGTTTCTTCCCGTGGTATACCCCGAAGAACATCGGGTCTGTCAAATTCAACGCAATATCATAGAACTTCATCGCCATAGCCTTCCGTATACCCAAACTCATAAAATAAACAAAATTCAATTTTTTAATTCCCGATATAACCAAAAGGATCTAATACTGCTACGAAGTAGATATCAATAAACTGATTGTGATGTAAATATACAGAAAAGATGCCTCTCTATTACGCCTAGTGACAAGTAACGCCCAGGGTTGAAACACACATACCTTACCCGGATATAATTGTTACCCTGATTTGTACTGTGCATTACCCGGACACAACTTCCCTTACGTTGTAGTACAGAAATTACCCGGACATATATCTGAAAAGGTTTTCGTGTGTCTGTATCTGTGTTCTGCGTCTGTGTTCTGCGTCTGTGTTTCTGTCCGTGTTGTTGTTTGTATTTCATTGAATATATTACCCGGAGTTACTCTTTTGTAACTCCTATTTTTCCCACCGGGTTCTCTGGTCTCTGTCTCTGTGTGCTGTCTCTGTGTGCTGTCTCTGTGTGCGCCTTTAACATCGACAGAAGCCACGTTAGCTGGAAATTGAACCATACAGAGACATCCGTACAGAAACTTGACGTTGAGATATGTCAATACATGGAGTATTGATATAGTGATAGTATAGTGTATTTGTAGTGTATTTGTAGTGTAGTGTACTATTTTATTACACTGTACTAACGTGCTAGAACACTGTACTTCAATACTGCAACACTTCAATAGTGCAACACTGTCATATTGTCATAGTGTAATATTTGGGACTGGGAAAAGTGACGCACAAGAGGAGACGCAGTTGGAAAAAAAAAAATTGAAAAAAAAAAAAAATGCGATGCCCTCTTTTGCGATGCGATGAGGTTAATCATTTATCAAATATTATTTAGATATACTATATCATAAATACACTATATATTAAACCGAAAACTAATCTTTTAGAAATAGGGAACAGGAGAATATAAAAAAAAGAACCAAATAAATAGAAAAGAAAAAAAAAAAAAACTCTCATGACTACCATGATGCCTGTACCTGTGGATGTTGCGATGTTGAAATCCTCGGTGAAGAGTGAGAGTGCTCCACCAGGGCAAGAACACGGAGAGCACGAACAACCACAACAAGAGAAGCAGGAACAGAGCGATGGTTCTTCGGAGAGTGATATTTCTCAGACTGAAGGTGGTAGTGGGGCTAAGAACCCGTCTTCGTGGGATCCCGAGGATGATATTCTGCTGAGACACTTGAAGGAGATCAAGAACCTCGGGTGGAAAGAGATAGCCTTATACTTTGAGAACCGTACCCCTAATGCATGTCAGTTTCGGTGGAGACGGTTGAAATCAGGTAACTTAAAGTCTAACAGAACTGCAACTGTCGATGTCTCGGATTATCCCGTGGTGGTTAAGAAACTAACCGAAGAAGAAATCACGGGTAACAGTAACACATCTAAAAATAAGAGCAATAATCCTAACACTAACACTAACACTAGCACTAGCGGTAACGTCAACGGTAACGTCAACGGTAACGGGAACGGTAACGGGAACACGACTAACAAAAAGACACCAGGACAACACAACAACAATAACAATGTCGGGTCAAATACAGCTGGGAATAACAGTTCATTTGCAGGTACTAATGGAAAGACAGCTGGTCTACATTTCCCTATCATTCCATTATCCAGGAGGACGTCTATAGCCTCTATCTCTGGATCAGTGATCAATAGTGCAGGCTCCTCCGTGTCTTCAGCAGCAGCTACCGTGTCCAACCAACGTAGCCATACCTCGCTAGCCAAAAATAAGTTTCCAAAAGTAAGGTCTTTCTCGCATAGTGTTGGCCCTTCAGCACAACAGCTACAAGCTTTAAAAAGTATGAAGTTCAAAGAACCGAGATTCAAAGATGTCAACGGGAGCGCGATAAATGATGAAAATGAATCAGAAAATGTTGGCTTCATTCCAAAGATCATAGTTAAATCTAGAAGAAGCTCTTTTACTCATCCACCTGTACCTATTAATAATGGCAACAGCTCAACAAACCTAAACACTATTCCTGCTGGTTCTGGATTGTCCATCTCACCTCCATCCAACTCTTCCTTAAGTAATTCAATGAACGGTGGCCATTACCTACAAAACGGTTCTTTCTCGTCTAACTTAGCGAACGCACTCAATACAACTTTAGTGACATCCAAGTCCAGGAAAAGCTCGTTCTCAATTAATTCTAGAAGGTCTTCTTTCAATATATCTAGTAATACGACATCTAGACGTCCATCTATTATATCGGCTCCGAATTCAATGCAGAACAGTTTCGTTTTAAACCATACAAACTCAGCAAATATATTACACCCTGCAACTCCTAAAGGCCAAAAGAAAAGCCCAAACAAGAGAGATAGCATCCCACTACAACCGACTATCTCAGGCTCTCCTAATACCAACTCGAACTTCACAGAATCCCCTGTTAATCCATTCACAGCCAGTGCATTCAAGGATCAATATACTAATCACCCAGAGTTCTCCTCTGCATTCCAACAAGAGAATCCAGAGAGAGTTAGTCAATCCCATGAGAACATGGAACCAAAGTCAGTAACCCCATCTGCTGCTGTTCATTACAAACAGCTGCCATGGTCATTTGAAGAGGACCAACTGCTTACCGAGAACAGATTGAGGAACTTATCATTGACCGAGCTTTCAATTTTACTGCCAAATAGGTCAGAAAATGAAATCAAGTGGCGTTTAGATTCTTTCTCCAGGAATGTTCTCTGACAAACTAATCGCTTTGGTAACATCAATATTTCCTAATAACTTAATAATTTGCATATTTCAAAATTATAAAGTATGATATATAAGCGCATAACATAATACGAATAATAATTGTTTTCAAAACTTTCTTAAATAGTTTTATTTTACTCATATATCCTTTTTTAAAAAGTCAAAATTCCAGTACGTATAGCAAATATTACATTTTATTTATTTCCAAATCCCAGTTCTTCTTTCAGTTCTATTTCTATAGTATACTAGAACCAATTCTCTGTTACCTGTGATTCCTCCTTCTCATTCTAGTAGTTTGAACCATTTCTCCATTTGATTCACTCTCTGAAAGTGACAAGTAAGCACTACTTCCAGAGCTGCTATTGTAAACATCACTGGTTCTACTCGACCATTTTGGTAACTCTTTTGCACTGTTATCAGTTTCATCTTCTTCTGAAACTGCATCTGGTTCCAAATCTGATTGATAATCTTCATCTTCGGAGTATTCCGAGTCAACTATAGAAGATTCCTCCACATCTTCTGCAATTATAGTATCTTCTACAAATATGTCATTCACAGGTAAAGAAGACGGTTTTTGACTTTTAATACTTTCTAATGGTATGTGATTATTGGCGAGCTCCTCGGCAGGATCTGTATAACATAAAGTCCAATCTACTCCATTTACAACGTCTTTATCCTCAACTTTTTCTCTCTGTAGAATCTTCTTCATAGTTGCAATTTCGAGGTCTTCAGGATCTTCAATATCATCTCTCATAAAGTTTTTTATCATTGATATGTGACTACCAAAGACATCTGCTACGGCATTAGTATCCTGTTGAATTTCGCTTAATCTACGTCCAGCCTCTGGAGGAAGGGCTGGAGGTTCTACCATGCCCATCGCATTCACACCACCAGAAGGCCCAAATATTAAAGGTTTCCAAACTAGTTTCTTTGGGTCAACTGCCTGATAGCCCTTCTGTGACCATTTATTCCATATTGCTTCAATTCGACTCCAGTTTTTGATTTTTATCGCATAGCGGGTATTATTATTCGGATCCGTACACCTATAAAATACCTTTAGTTCTTCCAGACCTAAGATCACATCGGTAGGAAGCATGCCAGTGAGATTGGCTAAGTCATCTATGGATACTGTAGTAAGCTTGTCCAACGAGTCATTTTGATTAAGAAGGGCATTCTTCAAATCTAATAATGTCTTTGCGCATTTCAGTTTCCAGAAGTTCCGATATGTTAGTAACCCTAAGTCAGACAATGGCTTCTCAGGCGTACCTTGGCTGAATTCCCTTCTTGATAAAAGATATGAAAAATCCATTAAAAAATGGCCATAGCCCTTTCTTTGGTAAATTGGCAAGGTTATTATACAACTGAGATTATAGTCCGATGAATTCAGTTTTTCTTTTGAGAAATAACCAACGAAATGATTGTCGTTGGAAGTTTCGCCATCTCTCTCAGTTAAAATGTAAAAAACAAACGGCTCTACATCGTAATAGAGGGTCTTAGAGTTAAGGAATAGTTTTGCGAGCAAACATAGATTCTGACAGTAAACAACATTCTCCCTACCGTCAACCTCCCACACAGATAATTTATCGTCGCGATATATTTCGTTCCCAGGAGGCCTATGAATTCTACATTTACTCATATGCCGATGAAATACATATCTTGAGTTCATATACTTTAAGCAGTACTCACAAATGTACAACACTCTGTTTCGATTAAATTCTTCGGGATAAGGAGCAGTATACCAAGTTTTCACCTCGTTTCTCCGGATGTAAATATATTCAATTGATTGTGTTTGTATGACAGGTTTTTTAGTATTACTCATCTTAGTATTAGGCTGTTTCAAATCAGGTTTATCATGACTACCAAGTAGCATATTTCCATTGTAAAAAGCTGCAGTTGCCGCATCAAGTAGTAACTGTCTGAAGAATTCTCGATCCTGTAGATTCGGTACTGTCCTATTAGTTGCATATCTCTTATATCCAGAGACAACACCTCGAAATGGTATATCATCGTCTACATCTGGTATTCTAATTTCAGTAGAGTTTTCCCTGGCTTCAAAATCAACGAGCTCTTTTTGCGTTTGGCTAATGATACTCTCTGATCTTGCCTCGAGAAGCCTTTCAAAATTCAGAAACCTCATAGCATCATATTTAATTTTCACTGCACTTATCCGATGTCGTACTCCATCGACTATAAATTGTACGTTTGGGTTTGTGGAAACTGGTGGTGTAGTTTCCATCTCAGATGTTACAATTGTTTCATCCTCAACATCACCATCATCATCAACATTAACATCAGCATTTGCTTTTCTTATTGAAGTATATCTCGTATTTCGTACCATTTGCTGATCATATACTTTATTTAACTAAATTTACAATCTTCCCCTCTCGTTTCATAAAAGTACGTAACTTCAATTGAATGATACTTGCTAATGTACAACCAATTGTTTGTTTTCTTATCTTTCTTATCGTAATCCTGGTCTATTGAATTAAAAAATATGACTAAAGTAATGCAAGAGCAGTAATTGTTTGATGCACTAAAAATATAATTAATTAATTATCCAGGTTATATCTATTTACTGAACGATTAGTTTTCCAGTACCTGCCCTTTTAAGCATGAAATTCCTTTGTTTACCTTTTTTTTTTGAAATTTTTCAAGATGGCTCACATCGGGGGAAATCCATCGGGATAAAGCTCTAAAAAATATTTATAGTGTTAATATTGTCAATTTGATCAAATCAGGTTGGAATTTTTAAACATATGTTATACAGTTTATATAGGAATTAGAACAAACATTTCGGTAAATAAAAACACAACAGCCCGTAGTAATTTAAGGTATTGTTGGATCAAAAGATTTACCAAAAATGAATTCTTTAATAATTTCAATGTGAGTGAATGTTATTCTATTCATAATTAGTTTGAGATCAATGTAGGTTCATTTCAAAGTTATTTTTTTTAGTAGGTGGTTAAATGGTTTTTATATTTTTTTTTTTAGATAAAATTGTTTTTTAGGTTCATTTATTACATATAAAGATTCTTTTCTCTTTCAATTTTTTTAATTCATAAAACAGCGTGAAAGCGTTAAAAAAAATAGAGTCGTTATCATTAGCGTCGTGTCATTATTCTTGATTCAGATTACAATCATAACTCATAATAAAAGCTGTTATGAAAGATCGAGCAGGGAACAAATAGTATACCAAAAAATAGAAAGAAAAAAAAAATAAAAATTCAAAAAGTAGTGTCTGACAACAGATTGGGAAGCTTGTGAGAAAATAGATATAATATCGTTTCATATCAAATCTCTTGTTGAGAGAATTGTAAAGTAAAATAAAGTGAAAAGAAGGGGAAAAAAGAAAGAATATTTAAATATTACAACAAAGAAGCTAATCAATTGATATTCTATCAAATTCAATTGCTATTTCTTCGGTAATGTTCAATAATTGTATATTAGAGGGTCCTTTTTCTGTTTTTTAGTAAGTTACCATTAATAGAAAAAAAAGTTGTTCCTTTACAATCATTTTTCCCTTAAAAGATATATTGTACAGTTTTATCAATTACAATTTACCAATATATCAAGACCATCCTGTTCCCTTTTCATTAGCCTGACTTTCTTGTTCCTTACCAGTCAAGTCCAGAGCACTCAGTGATCTATTCAAACCTTGCTCTAAGCCATCATCAAATCTCGATTGACTTAGTGTTCTATAAATCATGTCAGCTGCATTAGTGGAATTGTTACCAGTAGCACTATTTCCAAGTACGGAGGCATTAGACTGCTGGTTAACTAGATCATCATGTAGAGATTGCAAAGAATAATTAGAGTGAATAGATTCATTAGTGTGTTGTTGGACCATGGGTTGGTTTGACATTTGGTTGAATGCTTGTTGCTGCTGTAGTTGAGAAGCAGATGATGGGAAAGCTTGTGGTATTCTCTGAGTTGAGTGTGAATTGGTCATATTCATAGAAACTTGTCCAGTTGGTGGAGAAATACCATTGTTCCTTAATAATGGGTTAACGTTATTGTACATTTGGTTGGAAGAGTAACCCGATGGAATTCTAGAAGAAGGAGTTAAGTTACTAGTTTGTCTTAACAAGGATTGTTGTTGTTGTTCATTAGTATACAAAGATCCAGACTGCATATTAATTACAGGAGAGGACGAAGCCATTTGGGCTTGTGGTGTTGAAACCTGCTGTTGATTAGCCACAATTTGCTGAGCTAATTGAGTAATCTTTGGTGTAGAATTATTGGAAAGCGCATTTCCAGAACCAGAACCAAAGCCATTGTTTGATGCAGCAGCAGCAGCAGCAGTGGCGGCATGAGCCTGCAACAAGTTGGTGTAAGAATGAGACCTATTCATAGAGCCACCGGTAGAGCTGGCTTGTAATGGGTGCATGATAGAGGAAGTATTCTCCTGGTTACCAACACCAGTACTTTGTTGCATTGATTGTTGTTGATTCTGCATAATATGAGATTGCAAGTCGTTTTGGTTTAAGACTTTTCTTCTAATAATTATAAACCTTGGGTCATAAACTTCAACCAAGTTTAAAAAAGAGCATAGCACATTTATAATACGCTTATGGTTGGCAGAAATTCCAACTGGATATGCCAACTCATAGTATTGCTTCTCCCTATCCTTGAATAACAGTAATTGTGAGTATATTTCTAACGTGTCAGGGTCATTCAAATCCAGTTGTTGTGGAGGTAAAGGAATGGATGATGCTGCTGGTAATGGTGCATAAAATCTCTCCGTAACGGCTGGTTGATGAGATTGCTGCATCATGTTGTTTGATGCATTCATAGTCGACCCAGCTGCTTGGTAAGCACTTTGAGCGCTATAAATAGAACCAGCAGTATTTTGATTCACGATTGGTTGCTGCATTGAGTTGTTACCTACATTATTATTTTGAAATGCAGATAAGGAGCTCAAGGATGGAGAAAATACTTGGTTATTCAAAAGGCTAGCAGTGCTACCGGGTGTAGCATTAGTAGTCTTATCCATGGATGACAAAGATAGGTTAGATACTGATCTATGTTGTTCCTCCAACTGACCTCTTTTCTCTCTTTTCTCCCTCTCGATACGTTCTCTCTCTGCCTGTGGCAACATCTTCTTGTACTCCACCTTCAATTTACGGCCATTTATCTCTCTTCCATTCAATTGAGAAATGACTTTACTAGTATCGTCTGGAGTGGAGAAGTTGGCAAATGCCAACCCTCTAAAGATACCATTATCGAAATGGTAGTTGAAAGCATACGGCAATGGCAGACCCATATCCTGTATAATATCCAAGAGTTGTTCCTTCTTAATAGCAAATGGAATATTCTTGATAACAATGGCATTAGGAATAACATCCTCATCATTAGAACCATTCTCAGGGTCCATGTTAGCCTCTTTCTCAACCGTAGGTGTCTCCATCACCTCCATTGTTTGCATTTTTTTGATAAAGATAAGAAATTTTTTTTCCTTTTCCTTTTCTCTTTGCCTTGTCTTCTGTCTCTATCTTAGATCAAAAAAAACAACAACCCCAAACCTTAATGAAATAGTTCTTTTTTAATAAATTTCTAAGTCTAAATCAAACTTCTAAATGGTATTCTCTTTATAAAACAAAACCCTTTTTTGTCTGTCTATCCAAAGCTTTTCTCTTCTCTTTTTTGTTTCTGTATTCCCTTTTAATAGCTTTTTTTTTTCTCTCTTTACAACGACAAATTGAAGAAGAGTTACTTTGTAGTTCAGCTTGCTAGTTAAGAGTTAACTAAGATACTCGATTACCAAACATTAGCACTTCATCAATACTTTCAAGTAATATATTTAGACGCCCGGCTGAGATGAGAATGAGCACCGCGGTCGGAGCTTCGCCAAAAAAAAAAAAAAATAAAAAAATTTTTTACAACTAGTTACCCGGATATGTGAAAAAAACATTACCCGGAATTATAAAGTTGTTACCCGGAATTATATTACGTTACCCGACTTATCGAATTTTCTTTCATTAATTTTTTTTTTTTGCTTTGGGAAGGGAAATAGATTGAGAGAGGACAATAGGATGGTCAATAATAGGTAGTTTGTAGTCGGTAGTCACTTTATTATATATTGTTTAAGGGTTTGCTATCTATTTTTTCAATTTTTTTTTTTTCATTTACTTTAGAGGATAACATAACTACCCCAATTTTCAACAAAAACTCACACATACAAAAATAATGTCAACTCCTCCTCCTCCAGGTGGTCACCGTACTCTACAAAAGAGAAGACAAGCTCAAGCTATTAAGGAAAAGCAACAGAGCCAAACACCGACATCTACTAGACAAGCTGGTTTCGGTGGTTCTAGTAACACCATACTTAAGATTTTCACTGATGAAGCTGATGGGCTACGTGTTGACCCACTGGTGGTGCTCTTCCTAGCTGTTGGTTTTATCTTTTCAGTCATGTCATTGCATTTAATTGCAAAGATGACTGGTTACGTTTTCTAAGAAGAAAAACAACAACTAAAATAAGATAAATAATTTACGATTATAAATAAAATAAAAAAAAACACAAACAGATTTTAATCTAATAATAATAAGATATAGTTAACTTTTTTCATTCGCTGTTTTTTAATCTTTTAATCTCGAGTTAAATGAAGAACTATATAATAGTGTAGATGCATAGATATTATAATAGACCATATCCCTTTATTTGATTTGCATAATCAAGTTCTGATCGTTTGCCATTGTCTTCTGTAAGTGTTGTTCAACTCCACCATACACACATTTGCGTTTCGTAGGTTCCATTTTAGGAAATCCCACTTGACTTACCGTATTTCGCTCTTTTAATTCCTAATCCGGAAATATGTACACAAAAAAACAAACAAACTTCAATGGGAAAATAAACAAGACGGACCGATGAGCTCAACGAATCAAAAGTGTAAAACCCATTGAGAGGTATGAGGTTGAGTGGTTTTCATGATTTTACTAGTTCTATTTTAACTATTTTCTGTCTTGGTAGTTCTAATTGGATCTTTTCTTTGTTCCTTTTCTGTCCACCCCACATCCTAGATCAAATATAGAGAAAGTTTTTTTTTTTTTGTTTAATTCTGTTTTCCTTCTTCATAATATTTAATTTATAAAACTTTTTTTCAGATTTCTGGATTCCTTATACCTCCTTTCATTTATTAAGTTATTTATTAACTTTCACTCTAATTTTGAAGAAAGGATAAATATCTGATAGATAAACCATCCACTTGAATACGATAAAAGTAAGGAGAACATTAGAGGTAATAATCATAAACAATCTAGAATAATTAAAAGGTATACGGTTTAGGCGAAAGGGTTTTTTTTGTTTCATTTTGATCCAAGAGATAGACATATAAAAATTGAACACTCAATATATTGGTAAAATAATAATAATAAAAAAAAATGAACTCACCAACATTTAAATCAGAACTTTCACCTACAATGTCACCCATAGCCTTTGGCTTGGATGACAAGAGTTTGCTGAGCTCTCCTACGAAATTGAAGCTGGATTCTGGTGGACACAACGCAGGGTCGATGAACTCTTTACTGTATCCTACCTCTTTATCCAAGCTTAGTGAGTTATCGAGAACTGGTAGATCACAACAACGAATGAGGAGAGATTCCGATACATTAAGGTCCGTCTCACCTATCAGACTTCAGTTTCAAAATACTGGTAATGGTAGCCAAGGTTGTAATTTCGCGAATATGAATGCACCAAAGATGTTGAAACCAGAATACTTGAAAAAGCACTCTACTACTTCATTACCATTGCTGTCGGCCCTCATGATGAAAGGTAACCACACCAAAGCAAATAACAATGGGGCACCATCAGTGAACAGTAGTACCACAGCAGCAAATTTTGATGACGTGACAAAGATAAAAGAAACATTGGATCTGCTACGGCAAGAGGTGGTACCAAAGACCAGAAATAAAGCAAAAACTCCAGAAATTTCCGAATCACAATTAAATCCAACTGAACCCCAGGGAGCAAGAAATGTCTCTGAAGCCAACAGCGAAGAGACTGTGTTTGATAACCCTAATGAGTCACATACAAAGACTGACATTGATAATGTTGATGAGCAGCAATACCTAAGGGAGAGAGCATCCCATCAAACGCTTACTCCACGTATTCTATCGAACGAAACAAATGTATCGGTTGAATCCGAGGAACCAGAGGTCACCAATGGGATTAATGTTGACATGCTACCCACCGACAGAAACGGTTTTGTTCAGATTGAAAACAAAAATGTCAACACAAACAGGTATAGTTTCATTTCTGCAACTTCTACTGATTACGATTTGGAATGGTATGAAAACCCAAATATGTTAACGAAGAATACCAACCCCCGTCCTGGTCCTATGAACAGAGTCTCCTCTGTCATTAGAGAGGACATTACCAATCAAAATGTTGAGCATCAAGCCAGTAACAGTTCTACGTCATTAGAAGCGACGAAACTGGACTTGAAAATAAAGCAACTTGAATTGGAAATCAGTGAACTAAAATTGCAGAATGAAAAGCTTGTACATTCAATCAATACTAACCGAATCATCGAGGACAGATTACTTATAGATTTGATTGGCGGGAGCCACGAGTCACACAACAGCCTTAAACCAACACAGAGCAAAGACATGGAGAAGAAGGTCAAGCAATTGGAGAAAAAATTTGACAGCTACAAGAAAGTGTTGAAAAGATTGAAGGTGATTAATGACTCTCCACCTCTTCTAAAAGGCAAGCACAAACATAACAATAAAAAAACTAATGAGCACCACAAAAAAAATGATAATATTCAATTAACTGACAACAGGGGTCGTATTTTAAGAATTTCCAGCACTGAACTAAGAAAAATAGATGAACAACAGGATTCGTCAGCATCTCCTTCATCTTTCTCTGAATTTGAATCAAGCGAATCATTCTTGGGAGACGATGAAATTGACGAAATTGACCTGGAAGAAGCCATTCCAGATGATAAAATTGTGGTTAAGAAAAGACAAGATGCTACTTCTTCTACTGCCAGTACCACTAGTTCTAAAAAGGGATTTCATTTGAATTTCCAAGTACAAGTAGACGAGCCAGAGAAGCAAGAGCCATAAGAATTAATGAGATAAAATCAAAGTAAAATACAAACCAAGGAGTTTCGTATTTTGTATTTTTTGTTTTGTTTTCTATTAATTATTTATTCTTAATTCTGCAAATCTTTGTTTCTAATTTTGTTTTTTCCATATCTTATTTCCTTAGCATAATTGAGTCGAGGCATAAGAAGAAACTTCTTAAAACTATTAAACTCCCCCCAGGATACAACTAAAACACTTTTTAATTTATTTCTCTTTCTCTTTTTTTTTCGTTTACCAAATTGATACACATACAAGGACCGGAACGTTCAAAACACCATTTTTTATGTTTTTATAATACTTTTGTTTGTTTTACTAATATTTTAATTTTAATTTATATACATCAATAATATAATATAATATAATATAATAATACAATAATATAATATAATATAATAATTACGGCTCATCGGTAATAAACTCCGAGCTGGGACTTTGATGAAAAACAACAACAAAATAAGCACAGGGTAAAAAGGCTTCCCTTTATAAAAGCTCAGAGGGAAAGCAATCTTAACTAAATTCAAGTGCGGGGCAGAAGTGAACCAGACTTGATTTGTTGTAAGACCTACTAGAGTATATAAAGGTGTCTTAAGCTGTGCATCAGTAGTAGGAAAGTAGTGCGATAATAAAAGAACTATAACTGCGTGATAATAACGGATACACTACAAGAGCTTAAGAATAAATGACGGTTGCAGAGACACGGCCTAAACCGTGGGAGACAGGTCAGAATATTGCAAACGGTGCTGAATTTGACAGTGATGCTAATACTCTTATGGCAAGGCCTATTAATGGTAATGGTAATGGTAATGGTAATGGGAGTGGGAGTGCAGATGAGCAGTTAAACAGGGAGGAATCAGAGCCACCGGAGGTTGTACCAAGGCCGCCTGGGTTGACGAATAGCGGGAACACATATGGAAGTGATATGTATAGAAATAATGCGGGCTATGGATATGATGGAGGCATGTATAGTGGTGGTATGTATGGTAATAGTGGAGGAATGTACGGGAATAGCGGAGGAATGTTTGGCTCGATGTATGGCGGTGCTCTTAACAGATACGGCGGTGGAATGTATGGTGGCAGTTTTGGGAACTACGGCTCGTATTATGGTAATGGTATGTATGGTGGAGGCTACGGAGAAAATAATATGAATGGTCTTGAACAAATAAGTGAATCCACCAGAGCAACATTTCAGCTTATAGAGAGTCTAATCGGAGCTGTAACAGGTTTTGCTCAAATGTTAGAATCAACATATATGGCTACTCACAACTCCTTCTTTACGATGATATCTGTTGCTGAACAATTTAATTACTTAAAAGAAGTATTAGGCTCTGCTTTTGGTATTTTTGCTCTAATGAAATTCCTCAAGAGAGTTTTATATTATATAACACAGGGTAAAATGGGGACACCCCCTTCAAAAAGAATTAATAGCTCCTCAAAGGGTACTGCAGGCGCTTCTCCTATGATCGAAGAGTTTAGTAGGTTTTCAATCACTGGTGATAACAAAAAACCTACAAGACGGATAACATGGAAGCCTCTAGTTTTCTTTTTAGCTGCTGTTTTTGGATTCCCATATCTACTCAATAAGTTTATTGCCAAATTACAAGAAGTACAGAGGAAAAACGGTGTTGCAATAGATGGCAGTAACAATGGTCCTATTGACCCTTCAAAGCTAGAGTTTGCCAGAGCTTTATATAATTTTACTCCGGAGAATCCACAAGTGGAGATTACATTGAAGAAGGGGGACTTAGTAGCAATTTTATCCAAAACAGATCCTTTGGGCCGCTCTTCTGATTGGTGGAAAGTACGAAATAGAGAGGGCCAGTCTGGATATGCCCCATATAATTATCTAGAGATCATCAAAAGAACTAAAAAGGCAAAAAAATCACCCGATGAAGAAGTATCTACTAACTAAATATATACCATGTACATATACACAAGTTATCATTGCATTTTTTTTTTGTAAGGTCGGGTACATACTGTCTATAAAGCTAGTTTGTATCTTCAGTTTATGGATCAACTGGAATCAGGGAAAAAGTTGATATTCAGCGCTTATAACTAACAATTAATTATTTCAGTAAATTATTTGGTGGATATTAACCTTACGATACTTCCTACCAATAAATCCTAGAAAAAGTCTGTCCCAGCGCGATAATTTGAACTCTAAAACAGTTCTTGTCTTGAATTTACCATATGTCCAGCTACCCATGTACATTGCACGTTTCTATCATCACCATTGAAAAACCATTTGGAGATAATACCATCAATATTGATCTTTGGTGGTTGCGTTATGTTGTTAAACTTTCTTAAATCCCCTAGTCTTTGCCATTCAAAAATATCAACATTAGAATCTGCAGTTGAAAGGTTTATTAACTGGGCGTCAAACTGTTTTCCTACTTCAAAGCTACCAATCCTATCCTGCAAGTCGATAACCGATGCACCACCCATAGTTCCTAAGTATAAACATTCTGCCACTGAAAGCTTGGTGTTATCCTTCTCCTTTTCATTGGAGCACTTCATTGCTAGATGTCTAGATGTCAAATGAGCATGTCTGGCAGCAACCAAAATGCTGGGAGAATATCCACCAGATACATCACTCCCTAAACCGATCGATATGTCCTTCTCTAACAAATGTCTAACTCTACATTCGCCAGAAGTTAGAGATGAGTTTGACACTGGGCAATGGGATATACCTGAGCCTGTAGTCTTTATTAAATCTTCCTCATCTTCGGAGAGGTGAATACAATGTGCCAATACTGTCTTTCTTGATAGGAGTCCAGCCTGATTGTAAACGTCAGTGTAACTGGAACATTCTGGGAACAAAGATTTCACCCAGGATATTTCAGCCGTATTTTCAGATAGGTGTGTTTGGACATGAAGGTCTTTTTGCGATGCCAATGTTCCCAAGTCATGTAATAGTTCTCTAGAACAAGTTGGTGCAAACCGTGGGGTTAATATTGGCAGCACTTTATCGTCATTTAAGTCGTTTTCGAAGAACGAAACCATATCTTTACAACCATCCAATGAATCCTTTGTACTCTCTACATAATATTCGGGACCGTTCTGGTCCATACACACTTTACCCACAAGTGCTCTCTGTCCTAATTTAGAACATAGAGTTCCCATAAGTTTGGCCGACTCCGTGTCTATGGTAGTGTAATATACTGCAGTAGTAGTCCCACATTTCAGTGTCCGTTCTATGACCTTTGAGTATACTGTATTGGCTATCTCAAGGTCATTTAAAGAGGCCTCGAGTGGGAACGTGTAAGTCTCTAGCCAATCCAGCAAAGTCGAATTCCCAAAAATCCCACAGTTAGGGTACTGTGACGAATGGATGTGAGTATCAATGAAACCAGGGAACATGAACCTCTGCCCTGTGGGGTCTGTGAGGTCAAATACCTTAATATCCCGCAGAGTCACACTTGGGTCATATTCGAGAGCATCCTTGAGGGGGTCCTTGGAGCCCTCCTTGATAAAGACGATGGTACCGGAGTCCTTGTCACTGGCAAAACTAACACCGAGAGCACAACTCTCACGTACTCTCAATGCTCCCAACTTCGGCGTATCAATAAAGTTACCATAATACACAACAATCTTATACACCTGTTCTTTCAACTCCACCATTATAACCTTTTTTCTTATATACCTTATTCTTACAGTCTAAAACTTATGAATAATAATAAATGGTTTAAAGGTAATCTCTTTATATATTAACGAATTGTGCTTTTATTGAGTCAAGTTCATTCAATATAGAGTCACCTCTCGAGACAGCAAGAAATGAAAATAATATTTACATCCGCGGATGGGGAGTAGTTAATAAAGCAAGTGATCAAAGATTAAGTCATTTGCCATTATTACTTACAGTCTAACTTGAAGTTATAGAAGCAATTACTGCCAGCTATTATTAAGAAACAAGTAGTCCTCTTTAAGCTATTACCTGCTACTAATATAGTAATATCGCTATATCCTTCCATTTCTCGTCTGGGGGTTTGTTTGGGACAGCCGTTCTATGATTATCGGCTTACTATTTTCGGACTGATAAAGAGAGATAGCAAAGATAATCTATTACTCTTTTAGGTAATAGACGATAAGATAAGCAAAAGAGAGCTTGTCCACGGAATGAGATATGATGGATACTGCTCTATATTTATTTATAAAATGACTATATTAAATACAGTTTTTATTAATGATATTGTCTACATTTCCCTATATTAACATGTTAAATTGAGCCAATGCAAATGTATAAAATAACTTATTGCCAAGTCTTTAGGTTTTTAATGATCTTATGATAGTTGACGATATAGCTTTCACATGTTATAGGGATGATATAATCAAACTGCAGTGAAAAATTGTGGGTCTATATCAAACTGTTTTGGCATGTGAAATATGAAATGTCTAACACTTTTTTATGTTTGTAAGACTATATAGAGAGATAACGTCTGCTATAACAATAGCATAAACTAGCATATAACTTATATAATCCAAGAACCGCAAAAAATGATGACATTTGGAGTACAGTTAGTGCTCATGATGGGTTATTTGATCCTATTGGGAGCCATTCTTCTGGAGAGTAATATCTACGACAAGCTATTATCAAGCTTACAGATTAGGAGAGGAGGAAGTGGGATATCTATAAGAAACCTGGACCCTTCCAAGGACCTTGGTATAAGTGGTGAGAAATTGTATGAATTCTTCGAGAAGAACGTTGGAAGTGGAGTAAAGTCAACTTCCTCGAGGAATATATCGTCACTATATGATTCTTTTTATGACTATATTTTCCATACCGAGCCAGAGGAACAATGCTCTGCTGGGAATAGTGCAGTAGCGAGGTTGACAAGAGATGTGGCACCTTTGCCGCTACACTCTCATAATGATTACTGGAGAGATGTACCGTTACTGAAGGGACTCGCTTATGGTGCGATGAGTACAGAGGCTGATGTGTGGTTATCTCCTCATAAGGATACAAGTTATAATGAGAACGCGGATGATCTGGAAGATTATGTGCTTGTGGTGGGCCATGATGAAGATTACATCGACCCTATCGCGAGGACCATGGACAAACTATATTCGGAGCCGCTATTTAAATTGTTGGAGAGTGTCAATTGCCATAAGTCTGATAAGTCCCATCGCAAAAATGGTGTTTTCTTCACCGATAACCATCTACCTCTCTACGTATACATTGATTTCAAATCTGATGACAACGTACTAACATATAAGCTGTTGATGGAGAGGTATTTCAAGAGATTAATCGAGAGAGGATACTTGACATATTATGATCTTCAGACCAAAAAGTTAGTTGAAGGACCTCTGACTGTAATTATGACTGGTAATTATCCTACGGATACCCACATTTTGGATAATGGAAACGGTGATGGTTATTACAACGATCACAAGAGATACATGTTCATAGATTCTCATCTACTTGAATTATCTGAGGCTAGTAGTGACATAGCCGTGACTGCTACAGCATCACTCTCCCAGCTCCTTGCCATTGCTAATTCTAGTAATATGAAAGTTATCCTTAGAGGACATCTGAACGAAGATGAACTAAAAACAATTAAGAGTTACATAGATAAAGCCCATAAGATGAACCTAAAGACCCGGATATGGGGCATCCCAAGCTGGCCTAGAAACATGATGCACACGCTCTGGAGACAACAGATAAACGACCTACATTCAGACCTCTTAAACGTGGATGACCTAAAAGGCGCTTCGCAAATGTAGGCTGATACTATCACATATATACAAATATTTTCAAGCTATATAGAAACAATTCTAGGTCTCGGTATAGCTTTATGTGACCTACTTCTAATATTGTTAATCAATATATTTGCTAGTAACAGAATGCGTAAATCATCCGATCGGAACAACCTGTGTGCGTCGGCTCCTTTTTTTCTTGCACGTACAGCGTTGTATGGAGGCAGGGAAGGGGTTTACTCGAATAGTATTGAAAGGTTGGTACATAAGGTTATAACAGTTATATAGTCAATGTATCTATTGTATTTGAGTTTATTAACCTTTTTTTGGTTGGCAATTACGTATTTTGGAAAAGAAAGGAAGTTAGAAAGATGTCAAGTGCTGATCCTATTAAGATAACTACTAAGGAACAAGCTCAAGAGTTTCTAGATAGTTTTGATACTTTCTTATTTGATTGTGATGGTGTTCTATGGTTAGGTACGCATTTGTTGCCAAACACCAAGGAGATCCTGCAGTTTTTGACAGATGCTGGTAAACAATTGGTTTTCGTGACCAACAACTCTACTAAGTCTCGTAAGCAATACACGAAGAAGTTTGCTGGGTTTGGTATTGAAGTGACGGAGGAGCAGATCTTTAATTCGGGTTATGCTGCTGCCGTTTACGTGAGAGACTTTTTGCAATTGAAGCCCGGCCAGGATAAGATTTGGGTTTTTGGTGAGTCTGGTATTGGTGGTGAACTAGCTGACATGGGTTATGAATACCTCGGTGGAGAAGATCCAAGATTAGAAGAACCATTCAATGCTGAGACTTCCCCATTCCTTGTTAACGGTCTTGATGAGAAGGTGAAATGTGTTGTTGCTGGTCTGGATACTAAGGTGAACTACCACCGTTTGGCTATGAGTTTGCAGTACTTGCAAAGAGAAGACGTTCACTTTGTTGGTACTAATTATGACTCAACTTTCCCTCAAAAGGGACACATTCTACCTGGTGCTGGCTCTATGGTTGAATCATTGGCAGTATCTTCCGGCAGAAGACCCGCCTATTGTGGTAAACCAAACATGAACATGTTGAACTCTATTGTCTCAGCTACCAAGCTTGATAAGAAGAGGTGCTGCATGGTTGGTGATCGTTTGAACACTGATATGAGATTTGGTGTGGAGGGTGAACTAGGTGGTACGTTATTAGTTTTGAGTGGTATTGAAACTGAAGAAAGAGCGTTTGAAGTATCCGAGGAACACCCAAGACCAAAATTCTACATTGAAAAGCTAGGTGATATGTACGATCTATTGAAAAACTGAATTATCTAATGACTATATTGGAAGTGAAATTATCTGTTTGTTTTTTTATCAGTGCAATAATAACCTAATGATTTTATAGAAATTTTTTTAATGGTTGTTTGATTTTATATCTATGACTCAAAATAAATAAAAATAAATATAAATAGACATTTTTATATCATATAGTATCCACTTAAACTAGTAATTAATGGAGTAGATATATAAAGTTTTAAAGTTTTAAGCAATAACATTTTAACTATAAAAATTAATTCCCAGAGAAATACATGCTATTTAACTGAATCAACAGTTCTTTCTCCTTCCTTTTGTATTACTATTTTTTTAGAGAGAAGTAGTTGTAAATGAGGACTAAATATTTTTTCCTTCTCAGCATCCACAACTGCTTCGGAGTCCTTTTCAATAAATTCTTTATCTTCTATAGCTGTTTTTTTCCTTGCCAGCAAGTCAGCAGTTTTTTCGAATTGAATAAATAGTAATTCACTTCTAATCATTAGATCTTTAGCATCTAATGACGTGTGCAATTCGTTGAAATACTTTATCACCTGATCAAAACTCTCTAAGTTTTTTATAATTGGTTGACTATTTGTTTGTAATATGGCTAACATAAAGAATAATTGATATTGAGAAGAATAGTAATCGGTGAAAAATACTTCCCAGATACCAAAAATATCGTCATAGTTGAATTCCCTCTTAAACCAAACTAATATCATCCTGAAGCAGAAGAATAAATCAGAAGAATCACACTTGGTTAAGTGTGCACTTAACTGCGGTAACATCAACTGACATAAATCCGTTAAAGCGAGCATTTGATCGCGAATACCTGATTGATCCCTTAAGAAATTCCTTTCCATACGTTCCATAAAATTGACGAAGCACCAAAATGTTAAAGATTCATCTCTAACAATATAGTATAAAGGTGAAAGTAAGTCTGTCATACCCTGTACATAGCCTAAATTAGGATTAAAAATGTTGTAAGTTTTAAGAATG
Source organism: Nakaseomyces bracarensis (assembly GCF_045282275.1). NCBI lineage: Eukaryota > Fungi > Ascomycota > Saccharomycetes > Saccharomycetales > Saccharomycetaceae > Nakaseomyces > Nakaseomyces bracarensis. The sequence goes on along the minus strand of NW_027263969.1, from coordinate 830,750 downwards.
TTAGAGAGAATTTGTAGATGTGGGTTGTGTATTGTCCAATGGTCATCACCTTCATTTTCTTGTACTTTTGCCGTGGATTGTTTTCCATCTACTGTATTATACATATATATGTCAACATTTCTATCGTTCCTTTTCACATCTTTTTCAATCCTAAATAATTGATCTTTCCAATATTCTTCCTCAACGATATCCTTTAGAGAGTCCTCATTACTCCACCTACTCTTTAGTTCATCATATTCAAGATTCAAAGCGGTTTTCATCTGATCTCTTTCATCTTTCGATGAATCCCAAGGAAATACATTTAAAAGAAATGGCCAGACCTCTTTTCGTAGAGTTTGGTCCTCTAAACCCCCATGAAATATGAAATCCTTTAATTCGCTTACAGTCAAGGTCAGACGTCCTTGACTATCAAATAAGGATTTCCATTTTAAGTTTGTTAGTGGGTGGTTTCTTTCTAAAGCTCTATTCATTTCTTCTTCCGTAAACTTGACATCTTCATTTCCATTTAGGCCAAATTCACTCAGCAATATCTTACGGTATGAATTCGTAGCTTCAATATCTTGGTATTTTTCAGCTTCTTGTTTGACACATAAGGCCCATTTTGCGAGATATATTTTTGCAGAGTCAAAATCGTCTTGTATCTCCACAACTTTAGGATTTTGAAGCATTTTCTTCACATAGTAGTTATCTTTATTCTTTTCCACAAGTTGAACCACAGGGTGTCTCTTGATTAAGTTACCCATATATGTACCAGTCTTTGCGGTTAAATCTGCAAATTGAGACATTACACTCCATTTAGTAGACTCCCATTTGTCCCATGCAGTTTGTTTTAAATTTTCTACTGGGTCATTACTAGCCTTCACATCTGATTTCGGTTTATTATCTTCTCTCTTTAAGTTTTCTGAGGAAAAGTTGCGTAGATCTTCGAGACTAGCATTAATGAGCCAGAAAGTAGGTTCTGAAACTGCCCTTTGTAAATCCACAATCGCTCCTAATGAATCTTTGAAATCCTGTCCACCCCAATACATTTCGTTAGAGCTGTTAAAAGGATCGAATGATTTATTTAGTTCTTTCTGTTTAGATTTAGTAGATGGACACATATCATCATGGAAGTAGAGGATCGGAATCGAATCAGTTTCCCGAGCACTCTTGGAGTATAACACAGCAGACCCATACCACCATGTATTCGGTAACTTAAACTGTATAGAGTACAGTGAAGATATTTGAATACTAAACTGCCAATCAGAGCTAAAGAATGAACCATTTGAAAGCAGCATAGTTAACTTGTGAGTGCTCACAGTGAGATCAAGCAGTTTAATATCTATATTCTTCATTTCAGCCTTCCGTAAGAACGCTGCATCTTCAGAATCGATATTAGACTCCGGGATCCAGGACACAGTTGCCTCAGTCGAATCTGAACCATCAATCCTCGTTATCAGAAGGAAACCAGCAACATTATCCTGTACATTCTTCGTAGGGTGAGTGTAGACCTGTGATTTGCAAAATAATAGCTTCAAAGTCATCTTAGAAACCCAGAACAAAAGGTGAAAATCGAAAAATTACACCAATAGTTCAGATAAAATTTTTATTGCTGAGGCTATCAGATATTAAAAGAGCCTTGGCCCTGAAATATCAATATGTCTAATGATATACTAATATAGTCCAAAGGGGAGGCTCATCGCCTTTCCATGAATGTCCCGATTCCTTGTAAGACTCAAAAGCTATTGCCCCTTAGAAATCCCCGCAGCAAGTTAAAAAATTAATTTATAAATTAGGGTTCAAAGAAATCTTGAAATCGGACCCTGGTAGTTTTGAATTTGCCCTATTATAACCCTAATCACGTGCCACACATAGAAATGAATCTTAATTTGAACACACATCTCTAATATTATATATGTAGGGGTAGACTATTGTGTGTATAATTTGTTTTTGTGAACAATGTGGCATACACTCTTTTGCCACTTATATAGTACTTTGTCTTCTAGTATTTTAGTATTTACAGCGCTTCCGACCATGTGACGTTGAAAAGGAATGAAAGCTATGCTAGTCCATTATATAGTATATATAAAAAAACAGAACATTACAATAATGTACAGCTGTTGTTTAACCAATTAGTGTTGCAGTTCCCTATTTACTAGAGCGACGCTATACGTAAATCATTATATTTAATCATGTGCCTATCATTTTAGACGGTATGGTAAACTATTTCTGTGATTTTCTTTTTTGGTGTTCTTGGAGGGCCCATAGTGCCAATTTTGATTATTGCAAAGGGACAACTATTTCATATTAATTGAATGGGTTTTGGGGGATTAATAGAGTTTTCTAGTTAATAACAAATAAGGATCGAAATAAATTATAAAAGAACACGAAGAAATGATTAACTCTGATCAATTGCAGACTATGGTTACCGGTTTTGGTTTAGCTATGATGACTCTCATTGTGGTTTACCATGCTGTCGCTTCCACAATGAACGAGAAAGAAGAATAGATCGTAAAAGATTTTGATATTATTTGATAACTAAGATATGGTTATTTGCTGTGACAAGGAATATATCTAGAGTTAGATATACTTGTAATGAAAAATCATCTGGTATGAATGTTATATGGTATATCAGCTAAAAATGGTTATTTGGTTTAAAACAATGTTTTTACCTTATAAAATCTGTTAATTATTTCATAGCAACCTGTATATTGTCCTTTGACTTTATAGTTCTATTTTCTACTAAATAAAAAGCTTAATAAATATATATATATAAGTAATAATAATAATAATAATAATAATAATAATAATTATATCATGAATAAGTAAAAATAAATTTGAAATTATTTATTTAAATAGTCGTTAAGTAATAAAAAATATCATGGTATAAACACCTAAAGATATGTATATGGCAAAAATAAAAAATAGTTAGTTACGGAGCTGTTTAGAAAAACTCCTCTCCTAATATGTCTTTACAACATTTGATGACTTCATGTACAGCTTCAGCCACATCAGTATATGCTCTTGCAAAAGCTATACCATGAACTTCTGTCCAATGGTACTGCTCGTAGTCGAATTCCTCCTCTTTTTCAATAGGAACTTGTTTCTTGAAAAGGGATTTTTCCAAGGATTCATCAATTGTTTGACCGCCTTTATTTATTGGAGATGCAGATGTTACAGTTCTCATTTTGCCCATATTTTCAAACTTAGATATCAAATCATATAACTTCTTCCTTGACAATATAGGATTTGGAAGATATCTTGGAATTTTGTTACTGGATCTAAAACAATTGGAAAGGATATAGAATACGAAAATGACGGAAGCAACACTATCCCTTCTCACTGATAACAGAGCCCTACTAACATCGGTATCATTGTCTTGTTCCCATATTTCAAAATAGGTGCCTGATATTCTTGCTTCAATGATTTTTTCAAGTAGAAAAGCACAAGAATCTATCAGTTTCTTATATTCTGCGGGAGAAAAGTTGGAAATAAATTTTGGTTCTACAGACGCTTTATTCAAAAGCTCCCTAATGGCATGAATACTTTGCGTAAGACGAACCTCTCTAATATGCGCCAATGCAAGAGCCAAATCAGTTGGCTCATCGTTTAAATCTCTGTATAGATATCTATCGGACACTGTTTGATAAGATTGACTTAAATGTGCAAGCAATGATGCCATTGAATATCTTAATTCAACTCTCGCCTTAAATGACCACACAACCCAATTGATTGGAATAGAAATAGCTATCCCAATTAATAAAGATAATCCTGTTATCCAAGTATTCTTCCAGATTTTGGAAGTATTGTGGTTATCTTCACCCTTACTATATGGTTCTAAAGCTATCACTGTAAAACATAATAGAGAGGTCATACTCGACTTGGAATTAAGGTAGACCAAAAAGTTCAATGATGTAGGTACTACTAATATGCCTGCAAATGCACAAAGTACGTAAGGACTACTAAAGTGTCTCGCTTGATTAGCGGCCCAACCCCAAAATATACCTATTATAGCATAGCCAATTCTACGAACAGGAGAACTCCATGTCCCTGAGTATCTCCTATGAGCCAACATGTAAAATATCAAAGGTGCCCACCAACATTGAAATTCCTGATACCAATGTGCAGATTCAGGTAGCCAAGTCGGTAAACTTAAAAAAATAACAACAAAGAGAATTTTCAATGACCATTTCATCTCCTTACCTGAGATGACTGTAGTAAATTTCCACAGGTTATAGCGCCATTTGTTCTTAGTAGTATGGAAATTAAAGTCACTGTGATCAACAGCTCTTAAAGATACACCCACTTTCTCCTTGGATTCATCCTTATTATACTGATGTCTTGAAGTGTATGCATTATATAGTCTTTCAAATATTTCATCAACATCCTTTTTAGTTTCAAAATAATGCAAAACATTACCTGCACCTTCATCAAGGACACACTGCCTAGGCAATCTTTCTAATGCTCTATTGAGTGGATAATTGGGCATTAGTAATCGCCAATGAATATCTTCAGTCAGACCTTGCAAGGCTTCTATTACGGCCACCATACTCTTAGCAGAATTTCTGATATATCTTAGAAAGAGAAAACTATCAACACAATCTGTATCCCTCAGAATTTCGGGTGCAAAATAATTTGAAGCGGTAAAATTCTTGTAGCATATATCCAGTTTGTAGATACGACGCTTTAACTTTGAATTCCATAACGCAAATTTATCGTCAAAAGAGGCGGATTTATCCTTTTCAGCCTCTGAAATAACATCAGCTAGACATTCTAGAATATATATCATTTCAGTTAATAGGGAAAAAATATCTTTGGAAAATGTTGATCTAAGAATGGATAGATGAATATCCTTCTGAGTAAATTCATTACTCAACCCACCTTTCTGGGCAAAATATGAACTACCGTGAAAATTACCAAACGGAGTAGTTGCACCGGTTTGTGCAGCGGTATTGGATAATGACGTTTGACCTTTTTCTTTAGATTTTATTAAGAGATCAGTTAAATGTGAAACATGAGCTTCATCAAGAAGAATGCTTCGAACAGGTATAACTCTTAGGGGACTTACCAGAGCTGTCAAAGCATTTCTTAAATTACGTAGCTTATTTCTGTCATATCTTGAGAAAGTTATTTGATTTGAAAATTCTCTATATTCCTGAGCTAAATTCACATTTAAATTTGTTATCATATTTTTCTGTTTTCTATCTTTATTATTTGTATCTGAGATATTATCTTTGTCTATTAGTGACACAAGGAAATCTCTACATGATAACATAGAGATCCGATATTCTTCCATCAGTCTAGTGTTCCCACTTTGCGGGAAAAATGCTATGCAAATAAGACCAGATAATAATACGCCAAATAGATAGGAAATACCAAAGTCCCAATATAACTTCCACCTTAAATCGTGTTTAGAAGATACCAAATCAACGGTATGTGTGAATATGATTGCCAAGCTGAAAGAGTTGAAAAAATAACTCAATCTTCTATATATTTCTTTCATAAAGGTAGCAAAAAGAATAGCCATAAATAGACTTTGGAATAGAATACCACCTTGGTGAGATGCTGTTGGGGCTGTTGCCGTAGATATATACCAAGCCAGCGCTGACCAACCGAGCCCAAAAGCAGCTCCAGCAATGGCTGCAATAGAGATCTCCAATTGCACACCTACATTTCTTACTGGATGGTGTACTATTGCTGCTATAGGAAGAAAATATCTGTATCTATGGCCAATCCAGGACCCAGATGGGTGGATAGCTACAATAACAAAAGCACAGAAATAACATAAAGAAAACTTGGTAACTGGGATTAAGTTAGTCCACAAATCATTCAGAAACTTGGTTCTAATCACCGTTAAGTCATTATTAGACGTATGTATGACCTGTTTTGATAGTCTTTTCAACAAATTTGTATTATTTTCATGTACATCTTCACCGGATGATTTAGTCCTAAATTCCTTCTCCGGTTGTGAAAACAGGGCATCGAAGTAACCGTCCCGCAGCTCTTCAAGCATATAATCTTCTATCTCGTCCCATTGTTTCTCCTTTACTAAGTTATCCAGTCGTACATGTGAAAAGGACGTGAATGATCTCTGTGGAGATGGGGCCAACGACGGACCACCGAGAGGGGTACCAAGTGCGCTGCCAAGTGGACTGCCAAGTGGGCTCCCCAAAGGTGAGTGTCCCAAAGGTGAATTTCCTAACGGAGATCCTAATGGAGACCCTAATGGAGACCCTAAAGTTGCTCCTCCAACAGCAGCTGACCTGTTAGCAAGCTCTTTTAAGGAAGCTGTAGAGCTCTGGTAAAACTGAGGTGCACGGGATAAGTCATCCAAATGAAGAAAGCTCGATTTATCTCTTTGCCTTGGCAACATAGATATAGTGGTCGCCTGTTTATTTTCAAGTTTTTGTTTTTGATGTAGTAAATAAATAAAACTTTTCTGCAGCAGAGCACCTTCTCTGTCCCTTTCAACAACAACAATAACACTTTATAGACAGTAACAATATACAGTAATGATTAACAATTATAGTGTTATTAAGATGCCTTGACTAAAAGATAGTCCGAGTCCCTCTCCATAAGGGAGCTTTTAAAGCTTTTAAATTTTTTTGTGCGTGCGAGTCCTCTAGTAAGAAGCTTTAAAGGGCTAGTTAGACATAGTGAATATAATCGAGTTAATAACAGTTATAACGTCTCAATTCGATATACACTCTATTAACAGGCTGTTCTGGTGAAGTAAAAGATATTAGGTTATGGATGGGAATATTCCGTGGTATATAAGGCAGACTGACAAGGAGTTGTTGCAGAAGTTCAAGTTTATACAGAATCAGGAGGATGAGCGCTTGCGGGAGGCGACAATTGTCAATGATGAAGGGTCTCGGTGGTCATTGGGTGTTAGTATTCTTGAAATGAACGATTATAGGAACCGGTATGTGAATATCATGCCGTATGAGCGGAATAGGGTGAAACTGGCGGTTCGGGACTACAAGCGGCAGAATGATTATATAAATGCGTCGTATGTGAAGGTTGATGTGCCTGAACAGAGTATACACCCAGGATACTATATTGCGACGCAGGGTCCTACGGAACGCACGTGGCAACAGTTCTGGCAAATGTGTTATAACGAATGTCCACACGGGGACATAGTAGTGGTTATGGTTACTCCGCTAGTGGAGCATCATAGGGAGAAATGTTTTAAGTATTGGCCGTCTAAGAACGATCAGCCATTCGTCTCGCCAAAGCTGCAATCTCCAAGTGAACTACCCATGGATGTGTCGGAGTTTCGGGAAGAATTGACGGTGTGCTACGAGGATAGTGAACGAGTGGATGAGCTATACACATATACCAGGCTTACAGTCAAGGGATCATCCACAAAGAAGACCGTGCACCACTTCTACTTTGACCAATGGAGGGACATGAGCAAGCCCGAAGAAATTGTGCCCATTGTGAAATTGTCTGAGCATTCGCATGGGCTGAACTCCAAGGGCAATCCAATCATTGTTCACTGCTCTGCGGGTGTTGGTAGGTCAGGGACGTTTATTGCTTTGGACCACTTGGTGCACGAGACTAAGGATTTCAAAAACTTGTCAGAATTCCCAGCTTTACAAGAATTGAGAACTCCTGACAAGCACTATAAGAGAGACCTTATAGAACAAATAGTACTACAACTCCGGTCTCAAAGAATGAAAATGGTCCAAATGAAGGACCAATATACATTTATATATCATGCTGCCAGGTACCTCTACGAGAACATGGAATAGAAGAATTTAGTATATTAGAAATATAATTTGAAGCCCCATAATGAACTTGATATACGAACAGTCGAAAAAAAAAATCACAAATACAACAGAGCCTGAGTCACAAATACAACTGAGCCTGATTCACAAATACAACATAGCCTGATTCACAAATGCAACATAGCCTGATTCTCATTCCCACAAAGCTGTAATATATTTACTTTTGGTTGAATAGTAGCCATTTCACATCGTGTTATACTGATATCATAACATACGTCTATCACATTGCACTATATCACCAGCTACGGATTTGGTGAGCAAACAAAAAAATTTTTTTCAGTGAGTATCGTGCGGTGTTTTCTGTGGGATGTTGAAATATTTTTTTGCGATGAGCATTGCCCAAACAAAAAACCAAAAAAATTTTTTTTTTCTTAGTAACTTTGATGGTTTCTTGGTAGTATTGGGTTTTATTTATTAAACTTAATAATATCAATTGGTTAATAATTTGGAATTGGAAGTTTTTGAATTGTTAAGGTGCAAAAAAGACCTCTTCAAGGAAACTAATACAGAAAATAACAATGGCTGACGGTGTTTTCCAAGGTGCTATCGGTATCGATTTGGGTACTACTTACTCTTGTGTTGCTACATATGAGTCCTCTGTTGAAATTATTGCTAACGAGCAAGGTAACAGAGTTACCCCATCTTTTGTTGCTTTCACTCCAGAAGAGAGATTGATTGGTGATGCTGCTAAGAACCAAGCTGCTTTGAACCCAAAGAACACTGTCTTCGACGCTAAGAGATTGATTGGTCGTCGTTTCGACGAAGAATCTGTCCAAAATGACATGAAGACCTGGCCATTCAAGATCATTGATGTCGAAGGTGCTCCAGTCATCGAGGTTGAATACTTGGGTGAAACCAAGCAATTCTCCCCACAAGAAATTTCCTCCATGGTCTTGACCAAGATGAAGGAAATTGCCGAAGCTAAGATCGGTAAGAAGGTCGAGAAGGCTGTTATCACTGTCCCAGCTTACTTTAACGATGCTCAAAGACAAGCTACCAAGGATGCTGGTGCCATTTCTGGTTTGAACGTTCTACGTATTATTAACGAACCTACTGCTGCTGCCATTGCTTACGGTCTAGGTGCTGGTAAGTCTGACAAGGAAAGACACGTCTTGATTTTCGATTTGGGTGGTGGTACTTTCGATGTTTCCTTGCTACACATCGCTGGTGGTGTCTACACTGTTAAGTCTACCTCCGGTAACACTCACTTGGGTGGTCAAGATTTCGACACCAACTTGTTGGAACACTTCAAGGGTGAATTCAAGAAGAAGACCGGTTTGGACATCTCCAACGACGCCAGAGCTTTGAGAAGATTGAGAACTGCTGCTGAAAGAGCTAAGAGAACTTTGTCTTCTGTCACTCAAACTACCGTCGAAGTCGACTCCTTGTTCGAAGGTGAAGACTTTGAATCCTCTTTGACCAGAGCTAGATTTGAAGACTTGAACGCTGCTTTGTTCAAGTCCACTTTGGAACCAGTTGAACAAGTCTTGAAGGATGCTAAGATCTCCAAGTCTCAAATTGACGAAGTTGTCTTGGTTGGTGGTTCCACCAGAATTCCAAAGGTCCAAAAGTTGTTGTCTGACTACTTTGATGGTAAGCAATTGGAAAAGTCTATTAACCCAGATGAAGCTGTTGCTTACGGTGCTGCTGTTCAAGGTGCTATCTTGACCGGTCAATCTACCTCTGACGAAACCAAGGACTTGTTGTTGTTGGATGTTGCCCCATTGTCTTTGGGTGTCGGTATGCAAGGTGACATCTTCGGTGTTGTCGTCCCAAGAAACACCACTGTCCCAACCATCAAGAGAAGAACTTTCACCACTGTCGGTGACAACCAAACCACCGTTCAGTTCCCAGTCTACCAAGGTGAACGTGTTAACTGTAAGGAAAACACTTTGTTGGGTGAATTCGACTTGAAGAACATCCCACCAATGCAAGCTGGTGAACCAGTCTTGGAAGCTATCTTCGAAGTTGATGCTAACGGTATCTTGAAGGTTACTGCTGTCGAAAAGTCTACTGGTAAGTCCGCCAACATTACCATCTCCAACGCTGTCGGTAGATTGTCTTCTGAAGATATCGAAAAGATGGTTAACCAAGCTGAAGAATTCAAGGCTGCTGACGAAGCTTTCGCCAAGAGACACGAAGCTAAGCAAAGATTGGAATCCTACGTTGCTTCTATCGAGCAAACCGTTACTGACCCAGTCTTGTCTTCTAAGTTGAAGAGAGGTTCCAAGACCAAGATCGAAGCTGCTTTGGCTGACGCTTTGGCTGCTTTGCAAATCGAAGACGGTGCCACCGAAGACTACAGAAAGGCTGAAGTTGGTTTGAAGAGAGTTGTCACCAAGGCTATGTCTTCCCGTTAAAACTTAGAATAAAAAAATTAATTTTTAGGTAATTTCTTTTTATCATTTTGTTTACTTATCCTTTCGGAACTTTTGTATCTTATTTATAGCTAAAGGGAAATAAAATATTACATGTTTTCATAAAAGTTGCAAGTGCAAATACTTAAATACAGGCAGAGAAACACTTTAATTAAGCATAGCGTGTCTTGTAATTGTACAAGGACCTCTGACTTCGTCATACTTCATTATGCCGCTACAACGAGGACAACAACATCCGCGTACTGGAAAGCCGGTGGAATCGATTCCTAGTTGTTCACCCTTCAACATCGCTTTTTTTACCTCTCTTGCTTCGGGAATATACTTGCAATTCAAGCATCTATAACCACTAAATTTATAGCGTCCATAACAACGACTGCAAATACGGTTCTTACCTGTCCAATCCCTGTAAAAATATCTTACACCTGTACGTGGACAAGATATACAATATTTCAAATTTCTAATATCCATATGACGATTACCTTCTATTAAACATTCTTTACCACAAGAGCGAGCTACTATTTTATTTGCAAGTAATATATTCTTTGGGGTTTGTAGATGGATACCAACAACTTCTAACTCTGATATTTTCTGATCGATAAATCCTACAAATTGAGGGTCTCGTAAAACGACTTCTGGGGGGTCTTGTCTCTTATGACCACTTCTACAATATGACAATATATTCTGTAAAGCAGACGCCCCAGATATGTTACAATCATAAGTAAATTGGCAACTGACTAACCGTCCTTCTATAACTTCAGGACGTGCTGATCGTGTAGTAACCGTTGCAGATATTCCTAGAGATCTTGCTATGTGTACTATAGCATCCATTATTGAAGAATAAACGGTTTGGATAGATACCTTATATGTATTAGGATTTTCCTTACGTTTCACGACATATCCATCTGAATCTATAAGACCAGCCAAAAAGGCCTCTCTGACCTCAATATCTTCAGTCCACATAAAAGAAGGTACTTGCTTTTCACCGCTAGTTTCTTTCTTGAAGCCTAAAGTTAATAGTGTATTCCAAAAGGGATTGTTCTTCCTAAGATTTCTAGTCTTCCGCTTCTCTTCTATTTCATTTCCATAATACAATCTTACGTGCTTTGCACGCAGAGGAATCTTCTCATCTTTATACGTTGGATAAATACCCCATTTCCTTCCCAATACAGTCAGACTATTCATTAAATCTATATCTTGACTATCAACTGTAATTTCGGGTTCCTTTGTTGTACCATCACCAATCCATAACCCTAGTAACCAAGCCATTGCTGTTATTGCAGGAGTGATTAGATGTCTTTGACCACTTAGATGATGAGATAGTATTCCATTACCAACTAAAATAGGATTACATTTCATAGTTGATGTCACCCGCATGGAGGCATCGAGATAGTCTAAATCTCTAACCTGGATTTCATACGTTAGATAATCACCATTTATTGAGCGCTTTTCATTAATAAAGCTTTGAGCCTGTATATAACCTAGTTCTGTTTTGGGGAATACTTTATGATGATTTTTTGGAATTGAAATAGGTCTTCCGTCGTGTGTCAAAACTTCTTCTAAACATCTCCATTTAACAGTCAAATTAGACTTTTTATTGCTGTTTTCGAGGCAAGGTATAGTGGGTGCTCTTAGAACAATTACATGTGAGCCAGTGCAACAGAATCCAAGACGTTGGTATACGGTTTTCCTTAAAGGATCCAACCTACCGGGTTCCCCTTCATTTGCTCGATGCTTTGTTTTTTGCACTATTTCATAAACAGTATGACGAGCTTTACTCAGGCCAGTGATTCTGGCAGAAGTGCCATCTTCGCACATTATTAGTGAATTAACCCTGAGCTCAGAAACTTTTTGAACTTCACCACTACTCATTATAACAGTAGTATTTTTTTCAAACATTTTTTTGTGAAATCTAGGATGGTCTCTTTAGGTAATATCTTCTTATATCAAGTTATAACTTTTTATATCCAATGTTTCTGAAAAAAGTAGATAGAACTGATTTAAGAAAATACCCCTTAAGACTTTATGAATATTCCGTTGTCGATAGGAACATAATTGATCCTTTTTATACCTAAGTGTATAATGCTAGGTAGGCATATTGCTTTGTAATTTTGAAGCGGAGCTTTATGGCAGTTAATTAACTAGCGTAGAATATCGACACGTATTGTTTTCGTGAATCTAAAGTACTGGTATAATTGGCGTCTAATTAATGTACATTCATGGTATTTCGTGGTTTATTTCCTATAGACGCCAACGCCAAATCGAAATAGTAGGGGTAGCAATATTGGCGTAATAATGCCTCGAATTGATAGCTTCAACGGTAAATTTTATAGCAGTCAACCCAAAAACATAGAATTTTGACAACCTTTTAACCGTGCCTGGACCTTATAAGTGTAGTTCAGTTAATAGAACCATAATAACCTAATAGGTTTCTGAATGAAAACATATTTATGGCGTTTGAACATGGTATCGACAGTCTAGGAGCCATATTGATATTAATAGGAGATAAAGGGAGATGAAGCTATAAGCCTAATATACTATCTGCTAAAAAGTGGGCAGTATAATGAATGGGCCATGAACAGATTGATTGTTGAAATTGTCGTATTTTAAAAAAGAAAAATGTGCATTCTTCACGTTTAATTCAGAAGTTAAGAACTACGAGTAATGAACCCATGACTGTTGCTCATTAACATAAAGATTTTTATTTTAAAAGAAATGTGATGGAGAGATTGACATATACTGATTACGTGCAGATTATACCACTATGCTAAGAAGTAGCGATGGCGATATGTCTCAATGAGTCTTCGTATGAATCATCATGGGGTCATTCTAAGGCACCACATCGGTTTTTTTAATGATTTCTTAGTAGAACGCGAAAAGGCCTAAATAAGAAAATATTTAGACCACACAATGGGATATTCGATTATGTTGTGAATACAGAGCTGCATCGACCTCAAATTAAGTGTATTTTAGCCAATTTAGCACTAAGAGTTAATTGATCGATCTGATTCGGTACTCTAATAGCATATATCATTACTTAATTCTGCGTGTTGGGAATATATTTCCCAACATAGAAATAATGTAAAATTGTAGAGAACATTTCATAAGCGTTGTCTAGAACGCATTTTGATCTTTGCCTTCCCAAGGTTTCATAACGTATTGTACTCCGTGTTTTTTAGAAAATATTCATTTTGCTCTTATTTGCACTGGAGATTTTAGAAGACATGTCCTATTTATTGGTTATTTACTGATATATGGGCATGTAACAGTACGTAATCGAATTTTCAAAAATGTAGCTGTAAATTTGCATGGCACAATTCGAATGTAGGCACAACTCGAAGCACAGATGGTCAAAAGGAGAAATTGACGGAAGACATATATTATTGATTATTATGAACTGGGTTATGCATCGATGGATCAGCCTGTAAGCACGTTAGTATTAATTCTAATTTAGTTTTATTTGGAGGAAATGTATTCTGCAACTTGATGATAAAACCGTTATACTGTTCGCATTTGAGGTATACTATCTATAAAAATGAAGACATTTTGTAAAATTATAAGTTCAAAAAGTCGAGTTTATTCGTGTAAGAAAAAAGGTCGTGAAGCCATTCAAGTTTCAATTATATCAAATTACTCAGAATTCTTCCCATTCATCCTCACCCGCCTGAGGAGCTTTCTTTTCCTTTCCAAGTAGGTTTTCTTTGGAATTGTTCAAGGAAGAGGTGCCATTGTTTGATGGTACCTTGCTATAGTTAGCTTGGCTATAGGAGTCTTCTTCACCAGTAATATATTGCTTTTGGATGTTTTTCGTAAAAGAGCTGAATGCCTGCATGCCATAAGTGCTAGTTTCTTGAAATTTTTGGCCAAATTGAGCTGCAGCTCTTTTAGTTTCTTCAGATAATTCGCCTGTATTCCATTGTTGGACACTAGGCTTGATATAAGTCTCATTCACGTCCTCAAAAGACTTCTGAACCGCAGAAGAAAACAAGCCCCAACCTCTTGACAATGTACCGACAGGATCGGTTTGTATATTTTCTAGGCTCATAGTGTTGGAGTTTGCACCGCTACTCTGATTCGAGGCAACTGGGGTGTTTCCGAAACCTTGGTATTTACCACCTTTAGATGGTGGAAGATCAGCTGGTTTTTCCTGGTTCTTCTTACCTAGTTCTGCGAAATATTGCTCATTCTTCTCCTTTTGTTGAGGGATACCGGTTCTGCGTGATTCAATAGGAGTGTTTTGTCGACTAGAACCTGATGTAATACTGGCAGCTGCTGGCACAGGGGTGGTTTCCTTCCCCAGACTCTTAGGATCAAAATCAGGGTGCTCCGGTTCAACGAACTCTTTTCCTTCCACCTCACATGTCAACTTTTCCTTGTAATCTTGAGCAATAGGGTTATCGTATTTGAATTTGTGTGGAAGAGTCATGTCAATCCCATGACTAGTCATATACTCCACAAATGGCTCGTTACCACCTTTCTCCATTCTAACCAACTCTTCTTGTTTAAACTGATCCATAGTAATAGAACGAACAAAAGAGATATGGACACCTAGACTTCTGTGTGTACCAGCACACTCCAGACAAATGAAAATACCAAACTTTGGAGACGCCCATTGAGGATTTGGAGCATTACAGTCAACACACCTCTTGTTAGAACCAATCTTTTGCAACTGAAGCAACCTTCTACGGTTATCTGGATCAACTTTCCACTCAGACATCCTTAATAATGATTTTTTTTTGGTCCTGCTTATACTGTTTCAACCGATAAAAGCTAGAATTGAGATAAACTTAAGAATCCAATGCTAAAACCAGTAAGATTCAAAATGCTTTTCGGTATATAAGCTGCTGGATTTAGGCAGATAGACATACTATTATTTACATCCAAATAGAAATTGAAGAAAAAATTTTTTTCAAAGGTGGTTTTGCTAAATTTTTTTGGGTGAGCCAGAGCCTAGTACATTGTGATGAAGATTATTAAATATAGAATAATATTAACAGATTATCATATTTGTTATATATTTTATCGCATAATTGTTCTGAATTTATTTCTTGATAATGTAATTGGTTTAAATTATTTATAGTATAGATAATATAATGTTTATAAATATTACAATTGTCTTTCTGTTCTTCATTAGCGAAAAGTTTAATGAGACAGGAGCTTATATGAAATAATTTGACTTTCACAAACCCTAAAGGGAAAGAAGTCGGTCTTTATCTGTATCAGCAGTCTTTATGTTTATCCATTATGTATATCAATTTAGAGAACAATGACAATAACAATAAAGGAAATTAAATAACTAATAAAAAAAAAAAAAAAAAAATGAATGCACTAAAGAATAGGTAAATTTGTTATGCAAAAAAGAACATGAATAGAATGCTGTCAAAAGGGAAAATAACATTGTTGTGGAACTGTTTGTTATTGGTAATTGTTTCAATAATAAATGCTTAAAATGCTTACTGCAGAAAGGAATATGAAAATAATTTTTTGTGAAAAGAATATTGATGATAACGAGATCATTTGTTAGTTCTGATGATGAAGATATAATGAGTAATGACTAATTTTGTTGATACAATTTCTTATTGGCGTCTCATATCATTTAACGTTGATCGTATGTCACCCATAGATTCAAGTAAAAGTTTTCTTAGCCATAGTGTTTCTTGCCTTTGCTGTTCTAATTCTTTTTCAAGGGAATAAATCCTTTCGTCACTTTCAGCTATCTGTTTACTATACTGAGTTTTCATTTCTTCTAGTACGTTTCCTTGAAGATCTTCCACACCAAGAGGTATATTGCTTCCTGAGACAAACCGCAATATGCTAGACGCTCGTTTTATCTTGTTTTCATTTGGAGAATTGACAGGGAATTGTAATATGTCGGCCATTGCTGTTTCAAAATCCTCAGTGGTTGAGTTATTACTATTATTATTATTATTATTATTGTTATCATTTTCGTTATTATTATTGTTGTTATTATTTTGATTGTTAATATTGGTACTATTCGGAATATTGAAATTTATGGAGAAATCATTTGGAGTGGGACTCGTTGGCTGAGTATAGTAGCCATTAAGTGACTTATTGTTATTCATATGAAGTGCGTAATTCCCAAGGTCCCTATTACTTCCGCTATTCGTGTTGTTGTAGAAGGTTCCTGCACAAAGTTGGTTTAAATTCGCAAAGCTCTGATTAGATTGTTGTCTCCTAGGTGAGTTATTTGTTGTCCATGATTTAGATGGCAGTAATCTATCGTTTACGGGATCGTATATGGTAAGAATATAGTTTTGCATGGCAGACCATAATTTATTCTTATTCAAGATCTGAAAATCTTTCAATTCACCCATCGGTGTGAAGAATTGGCTAAATCTAGACATGACATAGTTATCCTGTAGGTCCTTTCGTACTGTTAAAAACCTGTGGTATAAGATACTGGGGTTATCTCCATCGAGACCTTGACCTGGAAAAGAGAGGAACACTTTCAATAGGTTTGAAGAAGGGCTAGTGTTGGTAAGTATGTTGTATACTTTAGTAAAAACTGATCGCAGGAATAAGTCATCAAACTTTCCAGAGTTTTCACCATTGAATAACGGCGTAGTAATATTGGTAAAATTGGAATTAATTGAGTTTGGTGAGTTGTCTGGAAGTAGGTATTGGCCCATATTTGAGTTTCCTGCATGTGCAGTACTAATAATCAAATGGAAAGCACAGATTAGAAACAAATCAAGGTGAAACTCATCCATTTTTATTTCTATTTTTTTTTTTTTTGTTAATTTGTGTTATGTTGTCGATCTTTTGTTGTGTAGAAGTATAATGTGCAAAAATAAAATTATAATACAATTGAGTCAGTCTCTTTCTCTCTCTTTTATTTCTTCTTTAAAGATTCAAAAACCAAGTATTTTTACTGATTAATTCTTTAACGCTTACACAACTATTCAGATAAAAAGCCTTTTTTATTTTTTAATTCTTCTTTGTTTTCCCTCTATATTTTAATAAGCTAGATCCTATTTCTAAATTCACACTACCCTCATTTAATATATATTTGTTTAGCTTTTGTAACTGTAGGATTAAGCAAGTTTGGAAAATCCCTTTTTTCAAGTAACTTCTTCAAAACCCAATTGAATTAGTATCTCTTAGCAATTATAACAGGAACACAGGAGAAGATGATAACAATCCAAGAAAACATATGAAAGTAAATAAAGTTAATCAAACGTAAATCAATACTTTGAATATCATAAAAAGTTGGATAAAAAAAAAATTTAAATTAAAAAAAAATAAGAAAAACTTATTAAAGAAAAAAAAAAAATTTTTTTTTTCCCTACTCAACTGCGTAGACCACACAGATAAAAATAATAATTAAATGCTTTGAAGCCTCCACAAGGATTCAAAATCGGGTCCCAAAATGTAAAAATATCCAGAACCAACAAGTAATAAAACCAAAACATGAATACAGTATCTGTAATGCATTAACTTACCTAGAGTTCTTAGTAGGTTGATACATATAAAAGTAAATATAATGGTTATTATTAAGTTCTTAGTATAAATTATATACGATTATACGGAATACTCGTCACATGAATATCTATATTCTTATACGTAGACACACGGGATATGTTGTTTTATACGAACTATCTTTGGATTAAGCATGTTATACGTATAGTCACATCTATAACATTTAACGAATGAACATAACACTCCACGTAATATCACATGATTGCAAATTAATTTTTCTGGATATGTTTTTTTGAATTATGGCTATTTGTACGGGTGTTTCTGTGGGCAGATCCACGTAAACAAAAAAATTAATCCTGTTGACCAGCCCTAGGACATTTTTAGGGTTGCTGGATTTCTTTCTGTTAGGGCTTTTTTCTTTCTTTCTGCGTATGTTAGCAAGATAGTGACGCGTCCACTGTTCCATTTAATCTATATTAATAGTTTAAGATTGATCCAATATCAATTAAACCGTCTATATTAGCAGATTCTAAAAGATTAGAGTGACTAAAGCAGCCCTCACACCAAAAAAACCAAAAAAAAGATATAAGAATGGATTCACCTTCTATGCCAGCGAACTTATTCCGCAGGAAGGATAAACACCATAAACGTGGTACTGTGTATTCTATTATGCTATGCGGGCCTTCTGGTACTGGTAAGACTACATTTGCGAACAATCTATTACAGTCTAACCTGTTCAAGCACAAATATAACGGTGGATTACAAGAATTTAACAGAAACACCAATGAGTACTTGGCAATCACTAAGCCTACGAAGATTATATCATACAACTCTAACAATGGGTTACCATCGCAGTCTATGGAAAATCTGCTAGATTTGACCAAGGAGAGCGACTTTGACCAAGTTTTCAACCCGGCTACCCAGATCCAGGACTCTGGTATTGCTATCACTTCTACTTCTTTTGAGATACGCTCTAACAAGCCTGAATCTAATGGGGACAGTGAGATCGACACCATATTACTGAACCTGATCATGACGCTCGGGATTAGTGAAAATTTAGATAACTCTATTTGCTCCAGCGAGATTGATCTGTTTCTGAAACAACAGTTCGATACTGTCCTAGCTGAAGAGACGAAGATTAGGAGAAACCCTAGGTTTGAGGACACCAGAGTCCACATTGCTCTTTACTTTATCGAAAATACAGGACATGGCCTCAGAGAACTTGATGTGGAGCTCATGAAAACTCTAACAAAATATACAAATGTGTTACCAATCATCTCAAAGGCGGACTCTTTCTCGCCAGAGGAGTTGAAGGAATTTAAACAACAGATCAGAAACGATATTGACAGATACAACATTCCAGTATACAGGTTTGACCTGGATCTCACCGACCCTTCAGCTCAAGATTTTGACCTGGACCAGCAAACTATCGAGGAAAATGAATTCTTAGCATCTCTACAACCATTTGCTACTATCTGTTCAGATCAAAAGGACCAACAGGGTAGATTTATAAGAGAATACCCATGGGGGTCTCTGTTAATCGATGATGATAATATCTCTGACTTGAAAATCCTAAAAAATGTACTATTCGGTTCGCACTTACAAGAGTTCAAGGATACAACACAAAATGTACTCTATGAAAACTACCGTGCTGATAAATTGTCATCAGTGACTAATGGTAAGTATCAAGAAGGTGATATCTCGTTGGATTCTGAGAATGTATTCAAGAGACAGTCTGCTGTTCCAAGTTTGAGTAACTTTCAATCCCTTATCAAAACTGGTCAGATCAAATCTTACCAAAATTTACCTATATCACCATCTCCTTCCCAAGGTAATACATCGACAGTAGGGGCTGCTGATATCACACATGATAGTAACGCTAGTATTCATTCAGGTAATTCAGCCTCAACATTTGGCGCTGTTCCTGAAAGAAGTCAATTAAGGAATATATCAGAAACTGTGCCGTATGTCTTAAGACACGAGAGACTTTTAGCTAAACAGCAGAAATTGGAAGAATTAGAGGCCCAGTCGGCTAAAGAATTACAAAAGAGGATACAGGAGTTAGAGAGAAAAGCTCATGAACTGAAGTTAAGAGAAAGGCGTATGTTATCTACAGATATGACAAGTTCGCCTCAAATAAGTATAAAGAAAGGAGATACGTATAATGATCTTGCATCTATTGCATCCGGTCGTTAATAAACAGCTTTATCCTCATTTGTAGATATAACAAATATATACATTTTTATTTGGATTATGATTTTTTATCAGAACTAATGTAATAAGACATTACCTCAAAATAAAAATAAAATGCAAGTATTATTACAATTATCTATATAGCTGTATCTATCGTTTAAATGTCATATAGTTACTTTACGAGGGAAAGAGAAAGTAAGTTTAACTGCCGTTCAATGTTTCAGTTAAGATAAGTCAAATATAATTATATTTAGACTTTATTATACTGGTATAACTTGATCTGCTAAATTGAAGGATTTAGCAATCAAAAGGAATATTAGAAAAAAATATTTATCTAACCAAGTCAAAAGCTTTATGCAATTAAAGAAATAATGGCCAACATATATCAAATATCGACAGGCACAACTATTTCATAGCAACTTGAAAATTGGCGTGGCTAGATAATAATTAGGTATGCAATACAATATTGCAAAATAGTAGCAACTAAGGAAGACTGTAGTTCCCAAAGCTCTTTGATACATTTAGCCTTAACTAGCACGTGGTTACCAAAGGACTCTGATGTGATAGAATTAACAATTCCTTCTAATTTCAAAATATAGAAAACTCAAATGAGTGGATATCCTGCTAATTCTTTACATAGCTAGATGGATAGTTATAAGAGGTTCCGACATTTGATGAATTTTTTCTATTATTTGAGCTCCTGACTCCCAATGGATTTTTAGAAAAACTTAGACGAATACCACCTTTATTACTAACATTTGCACGTGGAAGTTGACTACCATATAACTCAGCTAACGCCCTTGTAGCAAAACTGACATCATCAAACTCAACAAAACACATAGGGCCGTGGCCGTGTCCATTGGTATTTTTATTTCTGAAAGATAACCTCCTAAAACCAGCTTGTGAGGAAAATAGCTGGCGGAGTTCTTGTTCTGCAGCATCTGGTGGTAAGTTACCAACATATAATGTGTTACATGGAGGGTTTTGATCAGCTGGGTTAGCTGGTGGTGGCACCTTTGCCAGTAAAGACAAATCCGCCTGGGATATTGTATTTGAATTGGCAATATTGGTATGTGAACTATTAGTAGAAGAATTTGGGGCTAAAGAAGATGACCTTCTTTGAGGGGGTGCATTATTGGAAAAGCCACGATTTGAACTCATACTCCTAGTATTCACTTGTTTCTGTACGGATTGATTATTAATTACATTATTTTGAGAGGAGATACCATTTCCCGGTCCTGTACTCATACCTGAAGTATTATCATGCATCAAGAGGTCGTTTCTATAATTAACATGGCTGTTATTAATACCGTTATTACCTTGATTTTGGGTCAGCTGTGTTAAACTACTAAAGGACGAGGTTTGGTTTATAGGCATCGCAATATTAGACGCCATCATATTGTGATTAGCACTAGTAATATTCATATTATTAGCAATATTCATATTATCCATCCCTGTTAAAGATTGCTGTGAATATTGGTCAGTTGATGATTGATGGGGAACAGAGCTAGTTCTGATGTTGCTTGATGTACTGGCTGGCGGAATAAAATACTCATTCGAAGAAGGTAATGCTGTGTTTCCCCACTGAGCAGGATGCAATTGTTGGGTACCCATTCCTGTGATCGGAAGCTCGTCCACAGTACTTGGTAACTTACTCGTTCCCCAGATGCTGTCGTTTATCTCATCACTTTCCATCAACAATAGTGCCTTACCAGTATCTCTCGAGTGTGGATGAGGAGCAGTGTTACTTTCATGTATAGGTGGATTAATTGATGTATCAGTTGCGGACATTTGGTATTGGCTTTGGTCTGTATTTTCCGTAACGAATGGGTCACCAAATGAGAACCGTGATTTTTGCATAATAAGACTAGGTCTTTTAGGCACCGATTGTAAAGGTGAGGACTGATCCGCGCCTATCGATGTAGTAATATTAGTTAACTGATAATTTTGTTGAGCAGTATCCTTAGCTGTGTAAGTAGATGTTGACTGGTGTATTATCTCATCCAAGCTAACAATTTTAGAACGGGAATTGTCCAGAATCTTAATAACCACATTTGGATTGCTGTTCATTTGCATTTCGAATAGGTTTGGTTTTAGCATGAGAAGAATGGCACATTCGAGCAGAAGCTGTAGGTCGTCGAATTTGATTTTAGCTAATTTACCCCTACCATCTGACATATTAGCATCATCTCGTATTAGTTCTGCTAGTTCGATTTCAGTTAATAGTTCAATAGATTTTACGCCAGTGGCGAATGCAAAAATACAGTAAACCTCTCTTAGAGTCACCTCATGCGGAATATTTCTAAGGAGCAATGATACATCCTCAGAATTCTCCAGGCCATAGGCTTTAAGTCCATTAAGTAAATGTAAAGATTGTAGTGGAGAGTTTCCATTATTATCCGCAGTAGATATGGAGGAAGAAGTGTTTGTCCTTACGGCCCTGCCAAGAGGAAGTGGACTCCCATAGTTCCCAATATAACTCGATTTGGGAGGCATTATAGCTGAATCTATATCAGCAGACATATCCTGAATAGTGTTCAGCGACGAAATAGTTCTATTCGTAGGTGATACAGGATGATGCACATTTGCATTTGCATTCACATTCTGCGAACCTAATGGTATAAAATAATCAGATTCCGTCATCTCTGCTAATTTTGCTTCTTCTTCTTTCTTATATTTTGTTTTTATTTAGGATATAGTGGTATTAATGTGCCAGGTGGTGTTTTTCTGTTGTTATTCAGTGTTGATAAAGTATCTGGTTGTCAGGGTGTATTATAATCAATAAAAGGAGTTATTTTTAGAAACTCACGCGACTCTTATAATTTATTTTTGGGGTTTTTTGTTTGTTATAATTTCTTGTATTTGTTTTTAGTTTATCTTCTACGATTTGCTCTTCAGAAACACCAATCTTGTCTTTACAATTACAGTAGTTTCTCACGTCTCACTCCTGTTCGGTTATTTTATTGTTGCTTATTCAAATCCGGTATAGCGTATTTCTTATAGTTCTTTTTACCTTTAGGATTCGGTTATAAAAAGTAGTCTTGATACGGGTATGCAGTCGAAAGTTGTTTTAATGATCAACAGAAACGCCAACTTGGATGATTTTTAACCTTTTACTCCCTTTAACCCCCACTGTCTCCCGTTTTTTGGTTCTTACCTTTCTGTTATCTTTGTTTATTTTGAAAAATAATCAAAAATTGGAATTTTGAAGAAAAACCATCATCAGTTCGATTCTCGTGGTAAGCTTAATTAAAAAATAGAGGTATTCTTATCTATACCGGGTAATATTATATTTCTGGATATACATTATCTGGTCATTGATTAAAAATATTCATTTATTATATTGATTATATTAATTGTTATTAAAATATCGAAGAATAATGCGAACAAACTTTACAAATCACATACATTAAAATTAAACTAGCTTTTTTTTTTTTGATTTTTTCTTATGCTTAACAAATAAAATTAAAAATTAAAAAATAAAATAAGAGATTAGATCATGTTTTGATAATAGAAGGATCATTAGTTCTAGATTTCGTAACATTTTTGGCAGGTTTAGTTGATCTTGCGGCTCTTGGTGTGGATTGTTGTAGGTTAGAACGTTTGGTTTTCTTCTTGGATTTGTAGCTGTAGTTCATTGGTGTTCCGTGGATCAAGTGATCTTCTGGTTTGTTTTCATCCTTCACGGCTCCGTAAGTTGGAACACTTGGGTCAACGAGACTGTTATGATATTTCAAATCGTCCACATCATTGTTATCATTGTCATATTGGCCATGCTTGTTACCATGGCGAGAAGTCTTAATGTAGTCTAAGTCATCAATATCTTCGCTCTTGAGACTACGGCGTGAACTAACAGATGGGTCAGCAGTAAAATCAGAGGAACCAGCCAGGAACGAAATTGGGGTCTGCTTCTTAGAGCTATGGTCCTTGCCTGCAGACTGCTTTTCTGGATAATGCTCTGGTTCCACTATATTCATGGATCCAACAGCATGATGGTTAGATGGTTTCGTGTTCCCTTGTTTACTACGTTCCATTTCTTGTTTTACATATCTTTCAGAATCTTTAGACTTTGGTTCGGAAATGTTCAAGGAAGTAATAGGATTCATGTTACCTGAATCATGACCCATCGAATTCCTGCCCATTTCATGATCTACAAATCTCTTATCAGCCTTATCATTTGGTTCAGTAATATTCATATCTTTGGTTGCGTTTACAGATTTCTGTTGGTACTTTTCGTGAGGGCGAGTAGATCCAGTAATCCCATGCATTTGATAGGAACCTCCATTGGACTGTCCAACAGCCCCAATATGTTCTATGTCTCTAATCTCAGGAGATAACACTGGTTCTTTAGTAGAAAAATCGCCAGATAAAGTATGAACCTTAGGATCCAAACTATCGGTTTTTCGTTCTTTCGTATAGTGATTGATCATAGGACTACGAGGCAATTCGTCTAGCATAACCTTGCCCTTAGGCTTAGTAGCACTACTGTCCATTAAATTAGTACCTTGTGGTAATTCATTGACACTGGCTTTGGTCTTAGGCTGGTTAGCACCCACACTGCGGTGATGAGAATCATACTCGTCCATGCGAGGTAGATCCTCAATCATAACCTTGCCCTTAGGCTTAGTAGCACTACTGTCCATTAAATTAGTACCTTGTGGTAATTCATTGACACTGGCTTTGGTCTTAGGCTGGTTAGCACCCACACTGCGGTGATGAGAATCATACTCGTCCATGCGAGGTAGATCCTCAATCATAACCTTGCCCTTAGGCTTAGTAGCACTACTGTCCATTAAATTAGTACCTTGTGGTAATTCATTGACACTGGCTTTGGTCTTAGGCTGGCTAGTACCCACACTGCGGTGATGAGAATCATACTCGTCCATGCGAGGTAGATCCTCAATCATAACCTTGCCCTTAGGCTTAGTAGCACTACTGTCCATTAAATTAGTACCTTGTGGCAACTCGTTAACCATGTCCTTGGTCTTAGGCTGGCTAGCACCCACACTGCGGTGATGAGAATCATACTCGTCCATGCGAGGTAGATCCTCAATCATAACCTTGCCCTTAGGCTTAGTAGCACTACTGTCCATTAAATTAGTACCTTGTGGTAATTCATTGACACTGGCTTTGGTCTTAGGCTGGTTAGCACCCACACTGCGGTGATGAGAATCATACTCGTCCATGCGAGGTAGATCCTCAATCATAACCTTGCCCTTAGGCTTAGTAGCACTACTGTCCATTAAATTAGTACCTTGTGGTAACTCGTTAACCATGTCCTTGGTCTTAGGCTGGCTAGCACCCACACTGCGGTGATGAGAATCATACTCGTCCATGCGAGGTAGATCCTCAATCATAACCTTGCCCTTAGGCTTAGTAGCACTACTGTCCATTAAATTAGTACCTTGTGGTAATTCATTGACACTGGCTTTGGTCTTAGGCTGGCTAGTACCCACACTGCGGTGATGAGAATCATACTCGTCCATGCGAGGTAGATCCTCAATCATAACCTTGCCCTTAGGCTTAGTAGCACTACTGTCCATTAAATTAGTACCTTGTGGCAACTCGTTAACCATGTCCTTGGTCTTAGGCTGGCTAGCACTGCTGTCCATTAAATTAGTACCTTGTGGTAATTCATTGACAGTGGCTTTTTTATTTGAAGCACGCTCTTTTGAACGAGTAGGTGGTTCATCTTGCAGGATTTTCTTTTTAGGAACCGTATTCTTTAAAGTGGATGATTTTATATCATTGCTTCCTTCGGTGCCTAGTACTGTTTTTTTTGTGGAACTTGGAGTCATATCGTTTACAAAAGTTTTTTGGTTGGGCGTAATTACATATTTGCCGGAAGTTGGAGTTCCAATATTCCTAATATCCATCTTATCGACCTTTTTGTCCAAAGAGGAATCTTTGTAATCAGGACTTCTATTAATATCGTGTTTTTCAACATAGCTATTTTTCTTTGGTGAGTGGATGGTTACTTGTTTTCTCTTGTAAATTTGCTTGTTTTCATTTCCTTTCTTCTTTTGATCTCTTTCGTTTTCTCTTAACATATTAGTGACATTGGAGTTATCTTTACGCTCCATTCCTGGGTCAAAACTCTTAGAATGGCTATTACTTGATCTTGACGATGCATTATTGTAGGCCTTAGCAGTATTAATGATAGGACTATCTGTCTCAGATACAGTCTTATTGAACTCATCGATCAACGATTTGTCATTGCCTACAGTTCCTGCAATTGTACCTAGCGGAATATTATCGTTTCTGTTGTACTCATCGTATGCAACGGTAGTATTATAAACCTCTTCGATGGAAGAACTTTTTCTTCTCTTCATTTCCGCTTCATATGAGTTTTCAACCTTCTCTTTATCAAGATTGTTAACATCAATATTGGCCTGGTTTTTATCTGGTTGAATCGTGTTAGAAGTGTCGCTAAATGATACTCGTTTTTGAGTCTTACTACTACTATTAGTAGATCTTGGAGAAACATCATTACTAGTTGAGCGTGTATTAGAGTGTTTGCGACCACGATCTTCCATTGGAGAAACATCCTTAGGAATAGAGACCTTCTTAGATTGTCTAGAATCCGCAGCTCCATTAGAAGTAGTACCTGTAGTACCAATGGCTGGACCACTAGTATCGGAATCATTACTGATAGCTATGTTCTTATCCAGGTGTGTATTAGCCAATGGTCTGTTTAAGGTGATATCCAAAGGATCGACGGTACCAGCATATGCAACTCTACTGTTTTTCCTCTTTTCTGGGGAAACTTGAGATGGAGCTGCAGCTGCAGCTGGAGCTGGACGGCCACGATCAACAAATTTACCAAAGAAGACAGTTTCATTCTTGGGGTTCACAACTGGAGCTCCCGTACCTGCAGGAGTTGGATTAGGTTGTGCCGTTAGAGTAGCATCGCCAGTTTGAAACTCTCTGTTGATCTCACGGTCCTTTGCCTTGCTAGTGGAAGAGATGCTGAGTTTTCTAAATGGATTGGTAATAGTGCCTAAACTGATACTCTTGCTGCGTTTCTTCCTCTGAGCAACATCTGGATCAGCACGACCATCTCTAGAGACTACATTACTGTCATCATTAGACACGGCTGTGTTGTAAGTGACCGGTTTGGTGGTGCTATGGGAAAATGCCTTTGATTTCTGTCTCTGATGGTCGAAGAAGTCGACATACTTGGAGTCGTTTGCCATATCAGTTGCATCTACGTTATCAAATGGCTTATTTCCCATCGTCAACGGGTCTTCCTGCGCATTTTTCTCTCCTTTATCAGAGGCATCTGCGGTGGGTTTCTTGAAACTCATCAAACTATACAAAAAAACATATACATACATATTTCAAAAAAGAATAGAAACAAGGGTGAACCATTGAGAATTATAGAATCCAAGATGTTACATGCCCTATTTAATCTTTTTCCATCCTAGTTTTAAATGAAGATTCTCTATTTCCTTTATTGACTGTAGAAAACAACGGTTCTGTGGCGAGTAGTACTAAACACCAAATGCAAACGAGTTTTTAAAGTCAGGAAATTTGCGAATTATCTAATTAAAATAGAATGTAGTAAAAAAAAATTAAAATGGGCTTTATATTCCTCATTGGTTTTCTTGATTCAAGTCCTTTTTGTTGTAGTTTTTAATATTAACTGTTAGTAAACTTATATCTAAAATAAAGGGAAAAACCATTTATAATTGAGTTTCAGGGGTTTTGTTCATTCTGATTTTGTACTGACGTTCAGGACATTTTTCGACATATCCAGAAGAAGTACGTTCAACAGCCAGACATAACGAAGTTTTGAAATTTATAAGCGTTAGATAAAAAGAGAAGAGGAAGAAGATTAATAAAAATAATTTTTATTATTTTTGTTTTTGAATTAAAATTATTATATTAGTAATTATCAAAAAAGAAGTGGTAAACAACATTATAGCAGAAATAGATTTAGAAAAAAAAAATTAGAAATTAACTGACAAAATGTTGCGAAACATGTCATGTTAATTGAATTTTATTTTCTATTTCCACCATATAACTTATTTTTTTTTTATTTTTTATTGCATCTGGAATAACTTTGTCATCATAAATATATCAGCAACTAAGAATAATCAAATGACATGCATTTATTGAAATATTCCTATAGTTGCAATAGTTCATTGCAGGTCTAATTTCCTTTGAAATAAGGCCAATATTTGGGGGGGTATTATTAAAAATGGTATAAGAACTGAAAAAAATAAAAAATGAAAATGAAATTTTCCGTGAATAGAATGAATATGATGTTTTTAGATGCAATGACAAAGTTACACCAATTGAATTAAACAAAAGCAATTAAAAATAAAACAAAATAAAATAAAATGGCGAAACAGATGTTAATAAAATGTAATAGAATGTAAAGAAGTTAGCAGCGGCTTATTATTAAGTATTAACCAATTCTCTCCTCTCTTGATATTGTGTAGTTCTCTCCATTATCTAACGAAGATAAAGTTACAATTTGGAATATAAAAAATTAGAAGGTGGTTCGATCTATGATCTAAAGCTAGAATAGAAGATAGAAGAATATTTGACCGTTTTGTGGGTCAATTTCTTAGATACCTTTGCTCATTGTGGCTTAAGACGACTGATCAACATCGGTCTTTTCATTGGACTCGAAATCAGCTACGTCAGCGGCAGGAGCTGGGTAAACCTTCTTTTTGGTTCTCAACTTGGTGAAGAATGTACGACGAGTGTGTTGTGGTTCAACTTCTGGAACAACTGGGCTAACTACCTCAGTTTCAGTGTATACTTCGTTGGTTCTGTATTTTTGTTCGTATTTCTTATGAGTGATAGCATCGACCAAAGTCCAGATGGAGCAGATCATCATTAGGAAGACTGTGGTCCATAACAAAGCGAAGCACTTAACACCCATCTTAGCGTGTCTATTGTCGTGGTGGAACGCCTTCTTAGCTTTAGCGTAACAACCGGTGTACAGACAAGCAGCCAAGGTAATGAAGAACCACGAAATCCAGCAGAATGTGCATGATACCACTGACATAGCCTTCTTTTGTAAGAAGACACTCATGAATACAGGGATAATAGCAATGACAGTGAAGAACAGAGATATTAGTAGCATAGCCCAGCCGACCTTAGACAAGTAGTAGTATGTCTTTCTCTTGTCGATGAAAGTTCTTGGCATGTTATCAGACTCACCAAAGTTATCCTTTGGAGAGAAAGGCTTGTCAGCACCTCTACTACTGCAGTCATAGGTATGGCCGTCTTGGTATCCACAGTACATGTAATTGTACCATCTAGTCACAGTTGGAGCATCGTTGAAACCATCAGTGTTAGCTTCGAACCAGTAGAAATTCTTTAGAGTACCACCATCGCGAGCACCAGACAAAATCAGGAAGAATGACATCACACCTGCACCCATTATAAACAGGGTTACAATTGCGTTTACAAACTTTTTGTATTGCATCTTTTCAAGTGTGTTTTAGTTTTTTTTGGTTTTCTTTTTTTATATTAATATTATTATTATTATGGTTATTATTATTATTGGGATAAAAATATTTTTTCCTTGTTATGGGGTTATTTGTTTTCAATTATTCCACTAAAAAAATATATGTTTGATTATTGTATTTCTTTTCAAGAGTATTGAGAGAGAGAGAGAATATTTTAAAATTGGTCACTTTTTATAGGATTAAAAAGATGAAGGGGAGTTTTAAAATAAATTAGATTGAAATTAATTAATTAATTAATTAATTAATATTTTTTGCAATTACAAGGGATGGGGGGTGAGGAAAGATGATAATGGCACTTTTCTCTTCCAAAAGCATCTATTACTTATATCATTTTTTTTTTGTTATTTTTTTTTTTCACTTCTACCCTTTTCCCTATTTTTAATTCCATCTCTGTTTGTTTGTTTAAGATGACTTTCCCCTTGTGTAGTTGTAATAGCCTTTTTATTTGTTTGTTGTCTGTCCATCCTTTAACTTTACTACTTCTCTTCCTTCTTCTAGACACAAGTCCTTGTAGCATATAACATTTTCATAGTTAGTACTTCTTTAGAGCGATGCCCTTTTCACCAGAACGAAAACAATACAATACAATACAATACAATAGTATAGCCCAGGCATCCCACTAACATAAACAAACCCCGGTGTGTCCATCGCGGTTATTTCTGAGGGGACTTTTGTTTTTTTGTCTTCTATTGTAAACATCTGTTTACTGCTTACAGATATGGCATTACCAATTCGGGTAATGCAGGGATTTTCTCTCTCTCTCTTCTCCTTTCCTTTACACACCGAAAAGACTGAAATAAATAAAAGGGTTGAATTTCGTACGTGGGTTTCTTTAGGGGAGATGGGAAAGGATAATAGGAGTTAAGGGAGAGTTCGTGGTTTCTACGTACTTTCAATCCTACGGTTTATTTTTAGGGGAGTGTTTATACTATTTCCCAATATGGACGTGGATGAGGGAGAGGCGTTGTTTAGTTTTTTTATCAGTGCTCTCTTTTCTCTCTTTAGCAGTATAGATTTGGTCTAGGCCCTTTTAATTTTTTTTTTTTAATCGCCTTTTTGTATTTCTTCGCCTTTTTCTGTGTCTTCCGAAGTACTGATTTAAAGGGAAGATAGAGAAAAAGAAAACAACGGAAATAGGGGAGTCTTGCTTCTTCCTGTAGAAACTGCAGTAGAAAGACAAAGGGAAAGAGGACATAAATAGCAAAGATGAAAGCCCACCCCTCCCTAAAAATGAAGTAGTAATGTCGTCATTTTTTTTTTGACAATTTTTTTTTTATTCTACTGAAAACTCCGAAGAAAAGAAAGTCTCTTTTTTTATATCACTTTCATGTCTCCTGTTTGATTATTTGGTGCAATTTGAGCATTCTTTGCAGTTTGAGTTCCTGTATTGTGCATTCGACTGGGGACCATTGTACAATGTTTGTAGCGGTGCGGCGTCTTCTCAATTTGAACCGGAGCTCCTCACGTAGCAACGGCTGGAACATCGTTGGGCTCATCGGATCACCCGCCAAAAAGCTGATTACTTCGTTGTGGCCCACGATGTCTGCGTCCAGGATGCGGTCTGGCCGAATGGTGTCTGTCGTGCTAGTTCCAGAGGCTGCGGAAGAGGCTGTTGAAGGGGCTGTTAAGCGTAGGCGAATGTGTGTGTTGTTGACTAGTTCTGCGTGGATCAATGTGAGCATGATCACGTAGATGGTCTTTTCCATTGTGTTCGTATGTAGTTGCGATATGTCAGAGACGTTCTCGATGTTGTAGTCACTGATATCTATATCCGCATCAGAATTTGCATCTGCATCTGCATTAAAAGCTCTATTAGGAATAGTTATGTCCCGTTTCTGCATTGAAGAAGCTGGTAGGCCATCCCCTGTAATAATTTTTCTGGCTTTGTGAATTTTGTCGATAACGCGCTCCAACACAGGTCTTTCCGTCTCAGTGAGTTCAGTTATATTACTGACTAGTTGGATGTCTCTCTCGACAATGTTAAGAACCGATTGGTATAGCTTCGTCTTCACCACCAGTCGACAGAGAACACCATACTTGCTGACATTCTTATCGCCCAGATTATTGTTCTCTTGCATCATTTCGCTCAAATCCTTGCCATATTGATCTTTTATCCGGTCATTGAATTGATTGTAGTGATTATAGTATGAAATCACGCGAAACCCTTCATCGTGTTCTAGCTTGTTGCTGTATTCGTGAATATATCTATCAAATGTATATTTCTGTTCATATCTCGAGTTCTTGCTGAAATCTGTAAAGACAAGGTTAGCATAGTTGCTATTATCTGTGGAACAAGAGAGTAGGTATCCATACATAATGTAAAATTTTGGTTTATTTTCTTCCTCGAAGATCATATCTTTAAACTGTATAACCTGGTCTCTGCTAACTTCATCGACAAAGTTTATGTGAGAAATATTCAAGGAATTATCACTATTTGAAAGACCACCACGTATAACATGTCTTTCAGCTGCAGGTTTCTCGTAAACGAATTCAATGTTCTCAAGCTTCCATGATAACAACTTGTAGCCATGACATATATATGTTTGTCTTTTAATGGTTAATGATAGTTGGCCCTTCAAGAAATGTCTCAGTTTAGATGAATTATTCAACAGTTTCCCGAAATATTCAAGATATTCTTCTTCATTTCTTATTATCACTTCAAGGCAGTTTATGTTAGGTATATTTAGAGTGTCACCAGATGTTGCTCGCTGGAAATAAAGCCTCAATTCTTTATCTCCAAATTCTGCGTAATTCCTGTAAAAAGCAGGTGATATATTTAGTAGCTGACAAGGCTGTAAGGTAAAGCGCTTATTCTGGTCCATTTCTAGTAAAAACAGTGACTTATCCCATTTATCAGTAGTAATAGTATTAGACTTTTGAAGCTTTCGTACCTTCTGAGGGGATGAATTGTTATCAGACACAGACCGTTTATTATTTAGTCCTATATTAGCACTTTCTTCTACCTCGTCGGCGGAGGATGAAGACTCTTCTATTTGTTCAGCAGAATCAAAGAACTGGGAGGGCATTTCAAGACCATTTTCAAGATCAATTGGTATAGAGGCACTATCAGAATCCTGGAACGAGTTCCTCTCGGAATACTGAGTATTCAACAATTGCGAGTTAAAGTCATTTTGTGAGTCGAAATTGAAATCTCTCCTAGTGAAGAAATTTGTAAGTTTTGTCTGCCTTGGATTCAACTTAGCTTCTATGAGATTTGGTAGGCTTGGTTGCAATTTCTTTAAATTTTCTAGCTTGAATTCTGACTTAACATCTTCATCCAGTCTCTTCACATTCTTTAAAAGAGTTGTGACTCGAGCCTTGGATCTGCTAGGGAGTTCCTGCCATTCATCAATGAGATCATCCAAGGGCAGGACTTCTAGGGTTTTCGTTGGGGCAGACTCACTCTCAGCTCTCTCTGATGAAGGTGCCACTAACAACAACATCTTTTCATGAACATTTTCGAGTACCCGTGTCTTAACAACATCAATCTTCAAATACTCACCAATCTCTTTCAATTGTGGTTCTCCAGTCACATACTGCCAACTTTTACCATTGAGATCAGAAACAGATATCACTATATCCTGATCTGCCTTCCATGACTCCAGAAACCCTAGCTCATCGCCATCATACCGCAACATTTAAAAACGCCGTGTCCTGTTTATCAAGCAAGAGTGTCCTGTTTATCAAGCAAGAACATTAAGAGTGTATTGAACAGTTTAGTTTTGAATCATTTGAATACATTTTTTTTTTTCTAATTGGTGATGGGCTAAAATAAAAAGTATCACGTGACAAGAGCAAATTTATTTTTCGCGTTTCCTCTTTTTTTATTTTACGAGATAATTTTTTTTCGTGTTTTCACGGAGATCACATGACCAACGCAGTGATAGAAAAAAAAGGAACCAAGAGATGGCAAAAAAAAAAACATGAGTCAATACACTTCGTTTGCTTTTTTGATGGTTGAGGGATATAAGAACAGCAGTTTTCAGGGCAATACACTATATTAATAAAGGGTACCCTCCCATTCGTCCGTTTTGTTCAGTAAAGAGAGATCCCTTTTTTATTTTTGAATTGGTAGAAATATAGTTAAAAAGTGTTTATTGGACAGTTAGCCAAAATGCGTGTTGTGATACAAAAAGTTAGTGAGGCGATGGTCCGTGTTGACAATGAGGTGATCTCCAAAATATCACGCGGGTATATGCTCCTTGTTGGAGTTGGAACAGAGGACACCGTCGAGGACATCGATAGGTGTTCGAACAAAGTGCTGAACCTGCGCCTCTTCGAAGACGACACACAGTTCTGGAAGAAGAGCATCCGAGACGTCGGCGGCGAGATCCTGAGCGTGTCGCAGTTCACGCTGATGGCCCGCACGAAGAAAGGAAACAAGCCTGACTTCCACCGCGCACAGAAAGGCGAGCACGCCAAGGAGCTCTACGACCAGTTCCTCTCTAAGCTCCGTGCAGAACTCGGCCCCGAAAAGGTCCAGGACGGCCAATTCGGAGCAATGATGAGCTGTTCCCTGACGAATGAGGGCCCAGTGACAATCATCGTGGATTCCAAGGAGACATAACACCTCTACACCGCACTTGAGCGATTTTTTTTTTTTTGTTAGTTCCTTATTGTTCTATACATTTCGATTTTTAAAATTTTAGCAGATCTTTCTGTTCTGTTACATAATGTACGTATGAAAAAAAGAAATACCTTTTTTTTTTTTTAATGGTTTTTTTTTTGACACAATTTGATTACCCTATTAGGAAGTCGAATTTCCCAATTTGAAAATCAAGGGTCCATCTTCCCCTTCAAAGGGGAGGGAATGCCCG
The DNA here is from genome assembly GCF_045282275.1 of Nakaseomyces bracarensis. Classification (NCBI taxonomy): domain Eukaryota; kingdom Fungi; phylum Ascomycota; class Saccharomycetes; order Saccharomycetales; family Saccharomycetaceae; genus Nakaseomyces; species Nakaseomyces bracarensis. The sequence goes on along the minus strand of NW_027263969.1, from coordinate 796,665 downwards.
GCATCTCATCCCATGAAACAGTAAATCCCGGGTATGCACCAGTACACCACATATGCAGTAAGAACACGTCTTTAAAAAGAAACGATACAATGGCTTTCTCTCCGATGATAGGAGCAGCACATAAAAAAAAAAAGGTGTCTCTCTCAGTATTATAGTGCGGTACTTTCTGTTGTGATTACAAATGCAAGAGAAGAGAAGAAGAAGACATAAAAAAGGGGTGATCCCTGAATTCCTCTTCTAAGCAAAAAAAAACACGCTCCTCTAAGGAACGGCTATAGAAAAAGGGGAGGACCAATAAACAAAGAAGAAAAGAGTGATCTGCTTCGGAATTACAAATCATGGAATAGAAAAAAGCTAGATCATCCCGTACAGAAACATCCCAGGGGTAGAAAAAAAATAAAAAAAAATAGGGATTGTCCGAAAAACAGAACTACAATTCAAAAAAAAGACCGGAAATCCTTAGACCAGCCCGTACAAATCTCCTTTCTCCAAAAATAAAAACCTCGGTCTTTGCATCACGTAACACCGTTAAAAAAAACTAGACCATCGTCCCTGCGGAGTAGTAACAGTGATTGTGATTGCAGTGCCCATTTGTAAGACACCAATACCACAATATACCACACCACTACAATAGAATAACAGCAATACAAATACAAATACAATACAACGTAATACAGCAATGCAATAGTACAATACAATACACCCAGAGCGTTAAGTGTAAAAACGGGAAAAAAGGGGGTTAAGCGCCATATCGAATTGGGTTTATTGTGTATAGAGAGACATCTAAGCTGGAAAAAAAAAAAAAGGGGATCTTCATCATTCTATGAAAGTAAAAAGTATATAAAGGGCCCACCTTTCTTGCCTCTACAGATCCGAAATTCCTCTTTCTCTTTCTCTCTTGTAATTGCGATAAAAAGAACAATATAATACTTTCTTATAACTAAACAAGAAAAGAAATATAAAAGTAATTAAAATATACTAAAAAATAAAATAACAAATAATGGGAGCTGCTGGTACTTTCGGTGATATTAGTTTGTTTTCTTTGAGATTTTTCCAATTGGCCTCTGCGGTCATTGTATTGGGTACTTTGGGTTACGTTGAGACCGGGTACCATTTCCATGGTTCCAAGAGATCTAACTTCGTTTTGGCTCAAGCCGCTATCTCTACTTTCTACACTTTGTGTACTTGTCTATTGACTCTAATAGCCCCACAATTGATTCTAATCGGTCTATACTGGTCTTGGGAGTTGATCATGTTGCTAATGTGGGTTGCTGCCTTCATTGTTGACGCTAAGGTTCACGGTGACTTCTCCTGTGGCCACAACAAACACACCGCTACTTACGAGAGTAAGAGAGGTTCTATGGAAGACTACCAAAGATACGGTGGTGAGTACAACCCATACACTGGTAAGTACACTGACAACCTTTTCAAGCACCCATGTAGAGTCGGTAAGGCCTCCATTGCCTTCGCTGGTCTATCCTTCGTTTTGTTCTTGATCTCTACCTCTGTTCTAGGTGCCCGTGTCTTGACTCCAATCTACAGAAAGTACGGTATGTCCGGTATGTTCATGTCCGGTACTTCCATGAACAACAAGTTGAACAGATTGCACGGTTTGACCTTGGACCAACCATTGGACGGTACTGACTTCGCTCAATACGATGCCGAACAACAAGCCGCTCACGACTCTGCCTCCTCTCAAGAATACAACCAAGAGAAGTTGAACGAACAGCCACGTGCCTCTGGTGACACTGCTGTTCAAGCTTAAATTTAAAAAAAAATTACTGTTCTAGGTATAAACTAGATCATTTTTTTTAAATTTATTACTATAATCTATATTCACAGAAAAGAATTGTTCACTTCACATCACAAACTAATAATTTTATCTTTTTTTTTCTAAACCCTAATAATAATATACTAATTTTTTTTAAATGAGGAAAGAATATTATGTGAACTAGAAAGTTGGTTTTCCCGGTCTTTCGAAGTTTTTCACTTCGATATTCTCCTTACATATTTGATTTTTTAACTTCTAATTAATAATTTGTTTAATTTTAATAAAACAAAGCAATAAAATAAAAATCTATAAATTTTACTCTATTAGGCTTTTGATGATTGATCCGTCGTATTTGATGATTTTTAATGCATTTTAGTTAATATCCAACTTTTTATATGTAGGTTATATTTACAAGGGAAACTTTATGGTAATGCTAATTTTGCTGTCGTGGTTATATTATTGATGATACTGGTCTTTATTGTTTGAAATCATTTGCTGGTGGTTTCCCATCTTCACTCTTCATGTACATGTCGATAGCTGCCGAGAATGCTGCAAAACCAGCACAGCCGATTAGTGCAGCCTGAGGCCCACTCTTGTAGGCAAGACCACCTCCTGTTATGCAACCTGCAGTTATACCGTTATATATATCGTTCTTAGCCCGCAGACTCTCCACTGAACACTCCACACCAGCGTAAATCATACCGATGTAACCGAAATTCTTGGCACTGGAGTAAGCCCTCTTACCCATGTCGGCAAATTGTAGCTTCACTTGTTGTCTTAGCGGCAGGTCAGCCATCTGTTGTACAGGACTAGGCCCACCACCGGGTACGGGCGTGTGTAATGGTGTATCGTAGGCCATCGAAGCCATGAAGAGACCAAGCACACCACCAAGTGCGAAACCGGTCGCACCACTAATTACTGACTTCCCAGGACACGAAGACATGAAATTCACAACCATCTCAGCTCCTCTCTCACCTTGCTCCTCAGGTGTTAGCTCATTGTATGGTTTTTTGTCCGGAGGTGACAAATATTCCAGTCCGAAGCCTTGGTACACCATTTCTCTTCTATAATGAAAATTGTTTTATTGTCCTTCCTGGGGATCTTTGCAAAAGCTTGATTTTAGAAAATTAGACAAATTCTATCACGTAGCGTTTCTTGTAAAGGAATCCGGTGGGTACTTAAGGGCTATACTCATCGATAGTTTTAGGATGTGCTGAAAGAAACCCTCGCCTTTTGTCGACTTGATTTTACTTCATAGCAGTCGCCTGATTTGTCGTTCTTTGTGATGTATAATTAACAATTAATGCCCAATTTAAAATATCATAATCCTATCGAACTAAATACGTTATAGTTTTTATTATGGTTTCTATAAATTTATCTGATGAAATATATTATGCACGTCAATTTTTAGGTAGAGAGAAAAGTTCCTTGTACATTCTCAGACGGTAGTACTGTCGTACCTTATGTTGTAATAGCTTCTGTTTATAGCTTTCGTATTCTTGTTCCAGTGTTTCGTGATGATCATCCATATGTTTATTATCTAATGAGTCCTGTATATTATCAGGTGGAAGGCCGAGATTACTTCGCAGAGGCCTTTCTTTGTTCTGGAATATGAGACCGTACCTTGAGGACTCAATTCTTGGCATGAGCTCTGGGCGTCGGGGAAGCGTCTCATGCGTAGGTTCAAAGTTTCTATTCTGTACAGAAAACCCATGGTTTTCGGTTGCTGTATGTACACTGCTTGCAATACTGTCTAATGCACTGAAATTTCTGTCTTCCATATCTATATCGCTGCTGGTACCTATGGAGGATACACTATTTGAGCGAATTGGATCAGAGGAGCTCAAAAATGGCATGGCGTTAGTGCTTCTGGTTACATTTTGATCTTCTCTATTAGGTGTTTCAATTCCTCTCGTACTTAATTCGAAAGTGTGACTACTACCCATAATAGTGGCTGGTGCAGTTAATTCACCACCAACCTGTTCCGCAACCTTAGATTCAGTGCCTAGGTTTTCATTAAGAAGTTCGACATCCTTCAGATTATGGAACTCGGTAATAGTTTCTGAGAGCTTGTGAAGCAGTTTTCTTTCCTGTTTCCTACTCTCTTCGCTAATAGGGTTAATCTCTAATTTATATGGTGGTTTAAAGTTATTTAAGGAAGAATCAAACATTGCCGTATTCAGTTGGTAAAACTCAGTATTTCCATTACCATTTTGGTAGGTTCTGAAGGACTCCAGTCTTATCTTTTGGTTCTGTACACTCTTGTGAGGATCAATGACTATAGCCAAATATGGGTCCTGGTGCAATTGGTTTAGACTTTGGGTCTGCATATCAATCGAACTAAGCCAGCAATCATAACCTGGGTGGGAATGATACCATCCTATGATATTCAATTTCTCCTCATTCATAGTATCGGATTTCTCTACCATTTCATTGTAGTATTGCACCATAAATTCGTATGACTCCAGATGGGCATTCACCGTAGTTTCTGTCCCTTCCACCGGTAACTCAAAACAATCAAATATAATAAAAGTATCCCCAATAATATTACCCAGCAACATCCCCATTACTTCAATGTTACCTCCTTTAACACTATGTTCCAAAATTTTACATGAAGCTAACCTTGATATCATAACAAACTGATAATATTTAGGGGTTTTGGGCTTCGTTATATGCTGTCTATTCTTCAAGTTTCGAATAGTACTTATTAGTTCCTTTTGATTTGGTAAGTCATCACCTATCTCAGTGTAATAACTCCCAGGCCTAGAGTCATAGTCAAAACTTTGTCTGTCATTACTGAGTAGTAGTTGACGTAGTTCGGTGGTATCTAAATTTGTGATCTCAATCATATTATACACTGTAGTCTACACCTGATCATATGGCTATTGGACTTTAACAAGAATATCTTATATCTTCATATCACTTGGTTAGAGACTTTTTCTTCACAGGTCCCCCGCGCCCTTTTTTTTTGAGTTACTACTATAAGAAGAGATATGTTAAAGAGTAACTTCTTGTTAGATAGTACTGAAAATGCGTTTATTAACCATTAAATAGAATATATATATACAGTTTAAGAGAATAAAAGATTATAAAACAATGTCTGTATGGTACAACTTATAATTGGATATTTTGGCTATCTTTTCCTTTTTGATATAAATTATTTGTATTTTAACTTTATTTTATTTTCTAAAAAGAGTTCATCTGCCCTTTGGTGCAAACACATCCTGTTTCTACACTACGAATATATATATAAAAATGAAGAGGTTGTTGTACTGAATCTTTTTTTCTTTTTTTTTAATCGTTTCCATCATAAATCATTAATATGAGTTGTCATGTCAATCATTAATAGAAGATATTATTATACTTAAAAGTCTAGTGGAAAGGGAAGTAGATTCTTGTGTAGCTTATAGAACCTTATAGTTCATTGTGTTGGTCCCGATTTTAATGGTTTTTTTTTTTATTTTGTTATTTCGGTATTCTTGGTATGTACATTTTTTCACCTTACCAATAGCATAGGGAAAAAAATTGTACCAGGGAAATAAGTTCTATACCATTATCTGCGCAATTACTGGTAGAACTTCTCCGCATCTCTTTTCAATTCACCGATAAATTCAAGGAACTTACCAATATTGACATCAATACCAAATTTGTAGACATAAGAACTTGAGAGATAACTAGACAAAAGAACCTTCAAATAGTTCTCAGGTATGTTCTTCAAAATGTCGTCCTTACCAGCCACGTCAATCAAAAGCTGAGGAATAATCTTTTCCAACAACAAATAATTACGAAGCGTGAGATCGTTTAACCAAAGTTCCTCAGACTCCACCAAATCATCATTCAATTTGTTGATAGTTTGAGAGAGGACGTTGGAAAGCTCAGAAATAGGTGTCCCTGTTTCCTGGTTGATCTTCCACAATTGTCCGAACTCTTGACGAGCATTATAGCCAATTCTCTTTTGGGCTTCATTGACATATGCCTCATATAGTGGAGATTTAATAAATTTAACACCATTGGCAGTCTTTTCTCTGGTTGCAACGAACTTGTTGACAAAATCATCGTCACTCAAAGCCAGAGAAGCTAGAACCTCTAAAGAGGATGAAGTAACACCACCCTTATTTGCGGAGGCATCCTTGAAAAGTACACAACCATGAGCTTCTAGAGCCAACTTAGCCGGCTGGGCAATGAATAAGTTTGCACCTTCAACAATGTAAGGAATTTTACATTTATCAGTTTTCTCGTCAACAAAATAATGCAAGTTGTTCAAATTAATTGAGTTTGGTCTACCACCACAAGGGACAAATACATCAACATGATCAACATAGTTGAAAATCTGGGTATGGAATGTATTTCTGAAAGTGGTACCATTAGCGACAATGGATCCATTTGGCAGCATGACATCCATATCATCAACGGAAACAAAGAAACCAGAGGCACTTAACTTCGACTTATCAAAGTCCTTGATCATCTTTCTTTCATGAGCCAATCTAACCAATTCAGGTTTATCGATACCTTCAGGGTCGCATAAAACACCTGATCCATCTAGTAAACCTACATAAGTCTCATTTGGTGTAGACAAAAGAATTTCGTTAGAACCCAAGTCACCATCAGGACCACCGGTTTGGAACTTGGCAACTTTGGTGTCCTGCAAGCCAAGAGTTTCATATAGTTCATTAACGTAAGAACGAACACCTAATGAAGTCATACCGTATTCATCATGAGGAATACCACCCAAATCTGGAGACTTACCAGTCAAGAAAGACTTCCACCATGGGCAATTTCTGGAGCGGGCGTGATTTGTTGCCCAATCTACAAAACCAGCAGAGCCTTCATCTGGGCCAAAGAATAAAATTTCTTCCTTTTCTAGTAGATCGACATATTTTTCCTTCAATGGATCCCTAATGAGAATATCGATCATGGCATCAACATATTGTGAGAATGCAATGAAGGTTTGATCATGTTCGACTAACCCTGGGTTCAACAAGATGACACCCTTGGAACCACCTTCTGGGATATCCTTATTCTTTTTTTGTTGTGTGGATGCCAATTGGTAGTTCTCATCAATAACGGTTTTAGAATTACTTTCATAGATATCTTGACTTCTTGAACAAACAATTCTAATACCACCACGAGCCACATCTCTAAATCTAATATGGAAACCCTTGAACGTGTTACCAACAACAAAGAATAAACCGTATGGAGTCTCTGGGTACTCAATCTTAGGCATGACGAGTTCAGGTTTTAATCTGAAAGAGATAGCTACTTTTCTTGTGATAAAGAAGTTTGTCTTCAGGATACTTTTATTGAATAGGTTCAAAGTTTGAAGAATTAGGTAGTCAGGTGAATCATTTGGAATAAACTTATTCAAGAAACTTTCGAACTCTTGATCATTCTTGAAAGGTTCAATTTGTTCCAATCTTTGGTAAGAAAGTGTCTTTTCTAAATTCTTGGTATCCTTAGGAGCATAATGTACATTGGCAAAGTTTTTGTAAAGCTTTGAGACAACTTTATAGTGTTTCTGTAAAGCCTCAATGATAGACTCTTGAGACAATGTCTCGTTTCTCAATTTCCTCTTCAAGTTGCTGATCACTTCTAGAAGTGTTGTATCACTGTCCTTGATGGTGATTAGTGATAACAAAGATTGGTAATCACTCCCCAATCTATTGATGAAGTGGTTGATAAAGATTGCAGCCACGTGCGCATAAACTGCCTCTTGAGGAGAGAACCGTCTCTTTGCGCTAACTCTAGTAAAAGAGTGGTTAGGAATGGCATAAAGTAAAGAGGCTTCTCTTTCAACTTGTTTGATGGAAAGTTCCAAGTCATTCTTCAAAACTTGTTCGGCTTGTTGCGACCTCTTTAAGTAAATAGAGAAAATAATAATATCGTCGTATGGCTTATCATTAGTCTTCAAAGATGATCCATTATGGTTGACTCTGAAAGACTCCGAGTAGATCTTAGCTGGTTTCAATTTGTAGTAATGAAACAAAGAATTGATAGCGGAGAAGTAACTTTTGGTGGTGAATCTTTTGTAAGCGACTAGCATTCTTATTTCATCACTATCCTCTACGGATTGAGTAGTTCTGATTACTGGACCCTCACGTTCTTGTACCAGTTTGATCAACAAACCGTACAATTTCTTGTTCTCCACAGAGGTGACCTGAGCCATCGTGGTATCACTGATTGAATCAATGTTACCCTTTAGCAAATCAGTGCTGTCAATCTTGAAGTCCGAGTCCTCATATTGACTCTCGTAGACAAAAGTTAGCTTCAGTTCACTTTCTGGGGCGGTGAAGGATACTAATCTGCAATTGCCCTTTTCCTTGCAATCCAGGAACAGTTCATCGATCTCCTCATCCAACTCATATGGTGGGTTTTCAACAAGCTTGTTTTCAAGGTCCTCTTCGGATCTCTTCTTACCTTCCAATTGTTGGTCAATACCACCCAAATCAGCTGGATGTTTCTCTCCTTTCTCTAGAAACTCAGGAGCCACAGAATTAGACTCCATGAAGATGGCATGGTTACCAGCAGTGACAATTCTGTTCTTGATGTTAAACTGTTGTGGTTGCACACCAACAAAGTTAGACTTGGCAAATGATTCCAACTTAGAAGCATACAGACTATGGATAATATTTGCCAACAACTGAGGAGTCTCCCTAGAGAAGAACAAGTCATCAATTCCAAGGGAGTTGTAGAACCAGTCAACTTCCTGTTCGATCAAGTCATCAGGGATGAAACCTTGCTGATCTAAAAGATCAAGAACTTGCTCCCTTTGTTGCTCCTTACCAGGAAACTCAAATGCATGATAATCAGAAATTGAAGATATAGAAAGCGCAGAAATCTCTGGCACTTCAGGATTTCCTAACCTTTGTTTAAACATTAGGGGTTAGCTTTTTTTTTTTTTTGTTGAGGGGTTAGTTTTAAATTTTACTTCTCCTAAATAAAATTATAACAAAAATATTATAATATTTAAAGAGTAGGCGGCTATTTTAAAAGAAAGACCAAGAAATAAAAAAATTTGGGCAATTGAACGAAAAAGCGCTTACCTTATATACTTTTTGAAAATTCCCGCCGAGGTCATCCCTCCTGGATGAGAACCCCTCAACCCTTCCCCTTCAGCTTCCCCTTCAGCTTCCCCGTCTCTTGGACCCCCCGTTACCCCGCAATTCCTTCTTCTTCCCGCCCGTTTTCTTCTTGCAATTCATCCTTCTACACGTATTTCTATAGAAATCTTCAACATGCTTACTTCCTACTCCAACTTCTTAGTCACTCAAAAAATACGCTTGTAGAAACAAACACCCGTACAACGTGTGTGTTGAACTTATAAAATTACCCGGACTGGATTGTGTTAACAAATTCTATTCATACATTTTTATCAATTTTTTTTTCTCCGCGTGTTTGTGTATACAGCCCTACGAATTATAAGATGCGACAGTTTCTGTGCCAATAAACCCAAAAGGATCTTAGTAAATCATAATGCTTTTTTTTTTTTTATTGTTTAGTGCCTTACATTACCCCGCACTACCCGGAGTGTGTAATAAGTTTTGGAGGGAGTGCTTTAATTAGATCATTGGGAAGAGAAAAAAATGTGTCAAATGAAAACCTCGGAGGTCGAATCCCGGACTGGTGGAGTAGTTGGAAATGATAAACAAATTGGGCAATGTGGCAATGTGGGCTGAATAAAAGAACAGCGCCATGGCAGATTGGGGGCAATGGAAACGGAAGTATATTTGCGCCGGTAGCTGGTAGCTGGGAGGGGGGAGAAAAAAGAAAGAAAAGATCATGGAACATAAAAAGTACTATTTATTAAATTATAAACGCAAAAAAGGCAAACGCGAAAAAATAAACAAACTAGTTAATACTGTATTTGGGACATGTGTGCACCTGATGGTGGTAGAGTTGTATGGGTGTGTGTAGTACGAAACATTCGGTGATGTGGGTCGGAGAGCTTGTTCCTATGAGAACATACCTCTATGTAGCTTACCCAGTTGTCTGCCAGGACGTTTCCGATGGTGGCTCTACATGCTGGGGATATATCTAGCATGCGGGAGAGCACTGGGTGTGTCTCCTCGGGGACTGTTGCGAGCGGGTCCATCATGCCGCGGTTCCTGTTGACGTAATTTTCGTAGCGCGCGACTTCGCTTTCGTAGAAGATTTCTTCTTCTAGAGAGCGTAGGTCGGGCTGGGTGTTGTCGAGCGGGGTTCGTTCCAGTAGCGCCAGTAGCACGTGGCGTTTCAGGTATCTGCTGGTGATGCGCAGGTGGGGTTCCCGGAACTTGATGAACTGTGTGAACTGCAGGTCTGAGCAGCGGGGTTCCCGCCAGGGGAACCGTTTAGTGACCATGCACAGAAATATCACAGCTATAGACCATATATCGGCTGGTCGCGGGTCGTAATTCCAGAAATATAGCACCTCGGGGGCCAGGTACGGACTGCTGCCGTGGACCCCGTGGCTTCTGATGATTTCACGATGCTCAATGTATGGAGAGCTGAATACTGTGCTGCTGCCAAAATCAATGATTTTCAGTGTGCCGTGTTTATTGACAACACAGTTGTCGAGTTTTAGGTCGCGATGTCCTATGCCGATATCATGCAAGTACTTCACGCCGTAGAGAATCTGTTTGAAATAACAACAGACCTCGACGTAAGACAATTCATTGCTGGCCACAAGAGCATATAAATCAAAATCACAGTACTCCATCACAGTGTATAGGCAACCCTTCTCGTAGAAGAGCTCGTAGGTCTCTATAATGTTTTCGTTGTCTAAAATACTGCACATGGTATATTCTTTATGTATTCGCTTTATTCCTCGGAGCCTCGCTAGGCGTCTATTTTCAATTTTCCTTTTGAAGGATCTGCTTGATCTTTCAGTTACCTCACTTTCAGAAAGCGTGTCGGTGTCATAATCGTCTTCGTCTTCATCTTCACTAGAGTCAGAAAGCTTTGCTAACTCATCTAAGGGAATATCATGAAAAATCTTAATAGCATATAGTTTCTTATCCTTAGCGCCTATCCTTTTTGCAAGTTTAACCTCACCACTAGCTCCAAACCCTAATACACCGGGATTGTTTTGATTCTTAATTATTTCAGAATTAAGAGGTATATCTATCAATTGATACTTTTTCCACAATTTTTTCATCTCCCATGTGTTGCTCAAAAATATGGACAAAATATCCTGGTCCTTCTCAAATTTCATTTGACTACTAGAATTGGAGTTCCGACTTATAAAATTCCTATTAGGTTGGTTATTCTTGGAAGTGAATACACTCTGTCTGTTTTTACGGAAAATATTAGGTATTTTGTAAACTTTACGATATATTATTATTTCGTGGTTTTTTTTCTTCTCATCGTAATCTTCTTTCTTCAAGATGAATCTTTCATCAATCCGACATCTTACAGGAGACCATAGTAGTTCAGTATTTATGACGGTAACATTGGGCGGCATTAGATAAGACAAGTCGGCTTTGTAAGGGCCATCGGAATCCTGTTCTGATTGAAAAAGTATTTCATCACTATTCTTGCTAACAACTGGGGGTTGGAATGATATGTTTGTCGAATGAGAGTCCTCTCTCGCATGTGAGGCACTACCTGACAAGGTATTACCATCTTTCCTGTCGATTACAGGGCCTGTCCAAGTATAGGCTTGATTACGTATGAGTTCGTTAGGGATACTAGTTGAGATACCAGTACCTAATGTTGATCTGGATAGTACTTGCTCGTGTATGGTAAATTCCGCTAAACCTGCTATTTGGTAAAAACTTTGGTCTTCACTAAGTAATTCCTGTAGACTAGTTCCATAACTAGTCCTTTGATTTCCATGTAACATCGATTCCTGTTGGTTTCTGTTTATGATACTTTCCATACTATTTTAGCAAATCTTTATTTCAATACGAGTTATATAACTATCAGCCATAGAAAATATGTACTCCATTTTAAGAATATATATCGGAAGCAATATTGTGAGGAAAGAGAATGATCAAGATAAATTTAAACAATAACATTCCTTAAATACTATACTAGGGTCCATTGTGTTGATCATAACGAAACTAAAATAATCCCAAATACAGAATATTTGCGGACTAATAACTTATGAGCGAGTAATACCGATTTTCCTTGTCGTTGTCGCCATAATAGGATAATTAAGGGCCCCCAAAGGAAAAGTAAATAAGTATTAAATGTTAATGAAGTGAATGAAAAAAAAAAAAAAAAAAAAAAAAAAAAAGAATTAAGAGAATAACTTCATTTATTTGTCTGCAAAATAATAAAGAAATGGAAAAGAATGGTGTAATGGACTAGCTGTTTATGGTTGCTACTATTTCTGTACCATCGAAAAATGGAACTTGTTCCCTATTGTTACGAGCGGGGTTTTTGTCATTTACGTTCCAACTACAAATAAAAGAAAAGCGATGATGCAAGTGTAATTTTACATTTCTTGATGAGAATAAAAACTACGTCATTTATACAGATAGCATTGTTTTGTATGAATGGAGAGCATGTTTTTTGTAGAAGGAATAAGCCTATTTCTACAATGGAAGACATCAGCAATATAATTGCTTAGATTGTTATTTCTTTAGAGTGGGGTTGAAAAATATGTGGGTTGGTTTTGTATTTGTCCGGTTTTATGTATTAGTTACACAAAAAAGTGAAAAAATAATAGCAAACAATATTAAAAAAAAATAAAACTTTTACAAGCATTCCTTGAAAAACCCAGTGTGTAGAGACGTAGATAAATAATATACAATAAATAGAAGCTCTCCCATTGTTACTTTTTTACTTGGTATGTTCTTTTTGTAACCTTTCTCAGTTCAATTCATTATTTGATCATTCTTGCACGATCAGGGTGGATACCAGCAGCAACAGGGGCTTCTTCTCCATTTGCTGAGGTTGCAGGTTTGGTTGGCTTGCTCATCAGCTTTTGCATTCTCTCTTGTCTTTCAGCCTCGAATTTTTCATTTTTCTTCTTCAACTTTTCCAATCTATCTTGACTATTACCACCACCACCAACCGTGAGCTCAACGTTGATACGTTTGTCTCTCAGTAGAGTTTTATTCTGAAGCAACGCTATATCCATACGTCTCTGAATAGTTTTCTGATCTTTGTCACCATCAAATTCTAGAAAAGCAATACCTTTATCTCCTCTTACTCTGATTTGGTCAGGACCACTACTCTTAAAGTGTACTTGGAGCTCAGAAGCTGTGACATCCTTAGGTAGACCACCCACAAACACTAGGAATCTGTTACCACCACCATTCTTCTTACCTTTACCACCACGACCTCTTCTTGTTTTTCTCTTCTTCTTTGGAGCTTCGCCTTCTTGAACAGGATTTTCTGGTTCTTCTAGCTTCCTCTTCTCAGCTACTTCTTTTTCCTCTTTGGATTTACGAAACTGTAGGGCTTTCAATTGCTTCTTGGTTAACTTTTTCTCGTCTTGTTCAACCATTATATACTTTTTTTTGTGTGTGATATTGATTTTCTGTTCCAAGATCAAGAATACCTTAATATCAGTTGAGAATAAAGATTGTTCTTTATATAGTCAATAATGATTAATGACGGTTTTGAAATTTTGCGATGAGCATCGGCATCGGCCATCGATTTTAATTTTTTTAATTTTTTTCCATGACATCCTCACCTATCGTATATAGTTACATATGTTTTTTAGGATATGAGGATAATAGCTTTACTATTAATAAATAAAACTAGAATATTAGATTAAGTAATTAACTTAAGAACGTATTATATAATAAATAAAGGTGCGTAAAAGAAAATTATAGAAATTTAATGGGAGCTATCTCCCAAAAAATTTGCCATACGGAAAGAATAAATAATTTATAAGAGTCTATAAAGCTTTCTTGATAATATCCAAGAATTTGAGTGATTTTTTATCCTCAATATCATTTTTTTTTTGTTTTTTTTTTTATTAATGTCAGTAGTACAATTTTGGCATTTTGGTACCTATTCAAAAGGTTAGAAGTTAATATGCATTTAGTACACTGACATTGATGTTATTCGTCATAAACAGGGATTATTTGTCGTCATAATATTACAATTTTATAGTCCTTTTATTGTGATAAAGAACATATATTGGTGGGATTTCTTGCTGTTTTCATTATAAAATAACACAGATACAACCCTTCTTACGCTCCCACTTTTTTATCTTAGCGAGTTTCTTCTCAGATAATTCTTTCGAATACTGTCTGTTAGAAGAATTAGGTCTTGACGCTTTTGAACGCACAGATTTAACTGGTGTTGACGCCTTAACCTTCTCTATCCTTTCTGGTACATCTTCTTTTGAGTCCAGTGGTTCACTTCTAACATGAACAACATTTTGATTGCTTACCATATCATTAGAACTCTTTTCGTAAAAGGAATATTGTTCCCTAGAATTATTCTTAGAGATTTCGGTTTCCTTACTACTAAAGTACTTTGCTACTTCATTAAAAACGTCTTTTACTCCATCATTGGTTTTAGCCGAGCAACGTACAAATCCCATCAATCTTTGAGAGGCGACCAGCTCTTTTGTTAGTGTGTCTAGAACCATGCTATCGTCATCGCTTTCGTAGCCGTTTCCTGTTATTTCATAAGATTGATCAGATTTTGTTGCCACTAATAGAATAGGTATAGTTTCGAGAGTTTCGACATTTTTTATGTAGTTCCTGAGCTCTGGAATCCATTGAAACTTGATATTGTTAAAAGCCCTCAAATCGTTGGCAGGGAAGCATGCTAGAAATACATCTGTTTGTGGGTATGTTAAAGGCCTTAGATGGCCATGTTGATCATCTCCAGGAGTATCCCACAGATTAACCTGGTAAGTATCCATTGTCTCTTTGTTCTGGACTGTTGTCAAGTACTCATCGAAAAGAGTAGGATTATACTCACTTGTAAAAGTATTAGTAGTGTACGACATCAATAAGGAAGTTTTACCGGTGTTACTTTCACCCACCACCACACATTTATGAGATTTCATTATTCAAACAAGATGATGTTGCGGTTTGTTGGTGTTCTTCCTCTTCTTTTTAATATCTATGTTTAGTAAAATAAATTTGTTTCTTTTCTTCAATTAGATAAAACTGTTTTCTTCTTAATGGATTACAGTTTCAAGAGTCAATTAGTAATGCGTTTCTAAAACTATGTACTCTAAAAAACAACCATAGAATTGACAGAAATACTGAAGTTCAAAGAATATTTAATAAGATTCTTTACCGTTTAAACAACACAAAACAAAAGAGCAATCAATTTCTGTTTTTATCTCTCTAGCCTAATATTTAAATAGTCTTGATTATTAAATTTTATTATTTTGTTAATGTTTTCGTTTCTAGAGGTGATAACTATGAGCAATTAACCATGTATAGCAGGAATGGTCTGAGAAATTGAACTTACTAATAGCGATAAACACCGATAAATAATAAAAATAACAGAAAGACCAGCGAGGAAGTAACCTTAGTTAACGTTTCGAAGAGTGTATAAAGATTTTTTATTCTATTCAATTATCATTTGTGAAAGAAGAGAAGTGCCTTATAATATCAGAAGGTGTGTACTTATATATATTAATGAGATATAGTACCTTGAAATTCTTCGATCGATAGGGGAGGTGGGCAAAAACAGAAAATGTCCTAATATGATGGGAAAGTTTATTGATAAAGGGTGAGAGAGAGAGGAAGCAGAAAATAGGAACTCTTAACTTATTTCTATTGTATTTTTCTTTTCAACTAAAAAAAAAAATTCTATTCCTACATGTTTAACGCCAAGAGTTGCCCTGTGAACCATCGTAGGCATGCAGGGAAAACTGGAATTATATAATTATAAGAGAAGAAGAGAAGAGATAAAGAGAGGGATTGGAGAGGATAGAAAATAGTAAGATAGCCAAAGAGAGAGAAAGAGAGAGAGAGAGAGAGAGAGAGAGAGAGGGGGAAAAAAAATGGCGCTACTAGTTTGTTGTCATTTTCCTTATTTCAAATACGAAGAAAGGTATATTTTTATATTTTTTTTTTAAACAGGAATATCAACCTGTATATCCATATAGAATATCATGTAGGATATAAGCAAGTTAAAAACGTTAATGGAGGGTGACAGAGATTATACAGTTTTAACCAAGTATTACAGTTTTCCTTTCTTGTAAAACGATCGAAGAAGCAAGAAAAAATGATTGTACTAGATGCGATTCGATGTAGCCATGTCAAACAAACTCTCGCAGAAGAACATCACACGGGACATCTAAAAGAGTTTTCCCGGTATTTTGGACTCGACTCGATGAGATAATACTTTAGAAGGCTAAGAAAGTGGAAGAAGAGAACTACGAGAGTTAAAAAAAGTATATTCAAACGAGGTTTTCTATGCAAAAAGGGTCCCTATATCTTCTCCTGCTTTTCTACTAATGTTTTTCTTTTCTTTTTAAATTTTCTCTTCCTTGTTTCTTTTCTTTTTCTTTCTCTATGAAATAAACCAGTGTGACTATTATTTCCGTGCACCGGTTTTTTCTCTCTCTCTCTCTATTATCGAAATCGAACCTCGAGGATTTCGAAAAGAGTGATTACACGATATTCCCAAAAAAAAAAAAAAAAGAAAGAAATAATCTTACAATACGCTGTAGATAGAATAGTTATGACGAAAGAAGTACAAATGTAAAGCCAATGATCAAGAAATTTTTGAGCGGGATAGGCAATTTTTTTCCATAATGTCGGTCAATTGTTATTTACCCTGTGTTTTCTCTGTGTAATTACAAAGGACTCATTGTTCAAGAGCTAAAGAGATATAAGAAAGAAGGGGAGATAGATACAATAAAAGAAAGCACCGTGGTACCACTGATGCGTCAGTATCAGGTGTTGAAACAGTATGGCTTATTGGCTATTGAAGTCATACAATAAAGAAAAATCTAAGAAATCTTCTTTATAAAGAACGAAACTAAATAAAGTAGCCATTATAATAGAAAAGAAAGTAGAAGAAAGTATAGATGTCGATGAGGGGAGACTAAAATCTGTTGTTTTTTTCCTCTCTAAGTAAAAAAAAATTTGAACAGTTAGCATTATATCCTATTGAATCTCTTCTTACTCTGCGCAATTGATCTTAGTCCAAAAGTTTATCCCGCTAAGTATCTTTCCCCCAGGAACAATATTGTAAAAGTAAAAGATCAGTACTGATTGAGGGAAATAAGAGCGTTCGGTATTGTTGTATTGCTTTCCTTTCTTTTTCTCCTAATTACGTTTCTTTTTTCTTAACCTACAGTAATTTCTGTTAACCCGCATTTTTTTTTTCAGACCTTATTCTCTAACAGGAAGAAATGAAAATTCAGAGATTTCGATTTTAGAATGGTCTAAAGCTCCCATTGGATGTTGATCATTTCTTTTTTTATATTAAGACGTTTATTACTGTGAGTTACATGTTGCTGTTTCGTGAGACTAGGCTCCTATCTACGTAAGATATATACTAGAGGAGAAACGATCATTTTCTTTTTTTAGTTTCTATTCTTATCCATTCGTTTCCAGATTTTTTTTTCATTTAATTTACCATTTAACATGTTGAGACCCCTACTTGATTTTTTTTTTGGTATTCCCTTTTGGCAGAACGTCAAGAATTATATGTCCATGGACATATATACAGAATAGTAACAAACATATACAATAATTTGAATATAGACCACGTACATTATTGTTTATACTTCCAAAGTTAATTGTGCTGTAAGTATACCTTTAACGGCTGTCAAAAAAAAACCAAAAAAAGTTAAAAATAAATTTTGTAACATTCTTCTCTCTCTGTCTTTTTTGTTGTTGTTTTTTTTTGTCCTACCATTAGTACAGCTCTTTACATACAAACTCTTCTGTCTTATCCCACCCGTAAAATGCACATGCAAATCTCTATATGAGAAAACCAAAAAAGTGGGATATATTTATCCTTTAACATTTCGATGGCTCAGTGTCTCATTAAAGAAACATATCCTCTCTCACACCCGATACTCCCAGTAACTATAGTGTATAAAATAAAAACTTTTTCAAAGCCCAAGAAATAAATATCCCTCCTATTAGAATTACCGAATAAGATTTTTTTGTATGAAATCAATCTATTAGGTATTTTTTAAGCCACACGGCGCGTTTCTACACAGGATTGTACATACATGCAGGCAAACTATCGGTACAATCCCTCTATGTCCCAATTTATTACGTCATGCACCTTTTTTTTTCAGTTTCTCATCAGTCATTTTAGACATTATATATGAGTTGATCCAAGCTCCAGGTTGTAATGGTAGAGATACTCATGGGGCATAGTTTCTGCTCCGGTTATAGCTATTTTTCCTTTATTTCACCTTTGCCTTCCCCTTCTTCGCACCCTGCATAAATTTGTATTTGTTCTCACACTTATATCGGGGCTATTTGCCTCTCCCCCCATGTTCATAATGCTCACATGGCAGGTTTACGGCTATTTTCTTATAATGGAAAGATATAAATCGGATTTTTCTTGTTATAGTATTTAGAAACTAAATCGGAATCAATTATAAGGTGTCTTTCTACACTTGTATCTAGGAGGTTTCTTTTTTCTACTGGCTTTTATTTGCCAAGTACTCTGTTTTTTTCGCCAAAAAACCGGAATATTAATAGAAAATCCGATTAATTTTTATTTTCTTTTTTTTTGTTGGTCGATTTCGTTGTTCGCTTGTAAGAGTAAAGTAATAATGCCTCTTGCGCAATTATTGAAATAAGTTATATTACAATAAATTAATAAACTAATTGGATTACGAAATCCAACATTCTTTTTAGTCTTATAAGATAAACCGGAATTTTCCATTGTAAGAACAAATTTTGCTGTCAATTTTTTTATATTTTCTTGTTACTTTTTTTCACGTTTTTTTGCTCTTTTCTCTTCTCAGTTCGCGTTGATATATAAGTGATGTCATTTGTTTCTTTGTTCTCCTTTTTTTTTTTAATGGTTTCCTCTCTTATAATCTCTTACGTTACGTTTGCGACCAATTGAATAGTCATTACTCAGAAGTGACGTTCTTATGCTGTCAATTCTACCCATAATCAAAAAGGAAATCATTAAATAAACTTTAAAATTTTTTTTTAGTAATATCTGTATAAGCTGGTTGAGTAATATACCATCCTTATACGTGTGTGTGATACCTGATTTACATAATGTTTGCAGAAAATAACGTAATAAGCATTGGATTTGTAAATATTCTCTAGAACATTCTAAGAACAAACAACAAGCAAATCTCGGAGTTCAGGATTTACAGTTTATCTGGCTGCAAATGACGTAATGACGTATTACATAAAAAAAAAAAAACGGATGTTAGAGTTTATTTTTATATTTCGATCTTATAATCTTCACAATCTTGAAATCTTCTTTTATCTTCCTTTGTTCAAACCCACAATACTTTTGATATATGTAATACATGTGATAGCCCATCCAATATTTGTTGATATATGTATCAGGTGAGATAGTTGTGTGAAGTGATATGATTTGAAAAAAAATTCTCTGAACGGGCCGTTTTTGCCTGTGTTAGGCCCGATGGTGGTCGAGAGAGAGAGAGAGAAGTCCCAACCCAATTCAATAAAGGTAATACTGTAAACTGGATGATTCCTTTTTTTCTACTACTGATAAGACATCTTCGATATTTTCAATATTGTTGTTTTCTGTGGTCTCTTTAAATTACTGCTTATTTCTTTTTTGTTTCATTAAATACAACCATTATTAGAAAAACAAATAAAAATAGTACAACGGTATGCTAAGTTACGCTGAATTCTGTACCATTGGGTCAGCTATGATCCTTACATCCACTACCTTTTTAATGGGTGTCTTCTTTGCCTGTCAGCCATACGACTTCCACTTGTTGTTTGATCCAAAGGCTACCCAGGAACACTTCGACCTTGCTTTGAAGCACTACCAAGTGCTAAGCACCACCCCAATGCCTATTATCTACCTCTTGGGTTTTGTTGTAGCGATTGGTGTCCTCGGTAACACCATCAGGATCTATAAGCCTAACCCAGAGCTTTCTATGTTCGAATACGCTTCTCTAGGTTTGTTCGTACTTGCGGTCTGTGTCTTCATCACGAACATCAAGACTGGTATTGAGTGCTCCGTTACTGGTAACTGGGGTGAAGTTTCCCAAAATCAAGGTCTGGCTGTCATTGCCTCCTCCAATATCATTCTTCTTGTTATGTTGTTCGGTGTTATCCTACTACAGATTGGTTTGTGGTACACTAACAATGATTACCAAAAGAGATTGAACCAATTTTATGAAGAAGAGAGAAAAGAAGAGGCTGTTAAGAGCAAGAAGAAGCAAGAGGAGTTCAGTAAACTATCTAAGAAACAACAAAAGAAGGCTATGAAGGGAGAGGGTGCAAAGAAGCAAGATTGAAAAAGGTTTACAGTACATTAATTATGCAATTTAGGTAATATTTAACTCCTTGAACTTTTTTGTTTACTTTCAATTGGAAATAAAATGGACTTTTATCGCAACAATAATATTTTTGTTTTATTTTGTTTTGTTATGTTTTTGCTAAAGTTTCTTTTTGTGTAGTCAAATTCCTTGATATTTATTTGATGAGCACGATTTTATCTAGTTTGTAACATTATATATGAGGTTAGACATAACTATCAAATTGAATATTTTATATAGATATAAGTCTACAATCTATCGTAAGGACAATACAACTTCTTCACAAATTATTTGAAACTCGCAAAGGAGTGGGGGGGGGGGGGTATTTTCTTTTCCTTTTCGCAAGGTAAAGTTTTTATTTTCTTCTCAGATGGCCAGCATTTTAAAGTATTAGTTTTTTATTATTACAATTATATTCGATGAGGTTTATGGAAATGAATTACATTCGAATTTTTCAGCATTTCCAATTTCACCAGATGTTACGATCAATATATGATCAAAATGGCAATTCTCGTTCCAAAGAGCCACTATCACTAATATGAATAGATGTTGGTGATAGCGTGGAGTAGTCACCGACAGATGAATGTATTATCGAGCTCCCAGCATAGCTATTTAAAGAGGAGACATATGAAAACTGCTCTGCGCTTTCCGGAGTCCCAAAATCACCAGGATTCGAATCCACATCACTGTCGGGGAGCAATAAATGAGGTATAGAGGGATATTCTTCTTCATCTTGGTGAACGGACACCTGATCACCGGTAAGTGTTGGTTTAGATTTCATAGGAGGAGATGGAAGTCTCTTATCAAAGTCAAATTCATCTTGAAAGGGATTCGTATTCGCTAGAGATTTGCGCCTTCTGTGTGTCTGCTCTGGGGTATCGTATCTTTTCTTGAATATCCCCTTAATCTTTTGATTGGAGAATCCAAGATCTAAGACGGAAGCTGTAGGTTTGCGTGGAGTGCTGTCCGCGGTGAAACCATAATAACTGGCCTTTTCATCCTTAATACTAGTTAAATCATCATCATAACATGAGTTAGATCTGTTTCTCCTCTTTCTTGTGTAGAATACGAACCAACATATAGAGAGACATATTATTAACCCACCTATACTTCCTACGACACCACCAATTATCTTACCATTACGTACCCTTGCATCTTGCTGTTTTGAGTTGAAATCAAGAGTTCCTGCTAAAGCAGCCTTATAGTAAGCAGCGTCTGTTGTAATCACTGATGTCGGTGCTGCGAAGGAAGCAGTTATGTCCTTTCCTCTAGGTATTTTTGTCTTGGTTGGTATATCTGCGTCGAAAGTGGTAGTTGCATCCGTAAATTCATATCGCTGGTCATAGATGTACACCATATAATTTTTACTCGCAAAACTAGAGATATAAGGAGCTTTTGAAGAGCTTGTAGATGACGTGGTTTCGGATGGCATAGAGGTAATTGAAGAGGACGATACAGTAGTACTTTCAATGGGTGATAGAGACGTTATGGTAGTTAATGAAGATGAAAACTGTCTTTTTGAGGAACTCCTTGACGAAGCAGCAGTCGTGCTAGTAATAGTGGAAGCCTTTGGTATGAGACTCGTAGTAGTGTTGTTCTGTAAGGAGACAGCTTGTGATATACTGCTATTATATTTTGTCATAATGGATGTTTGCAGTGGCAGCACGATGGAACTGGTTGAGAAGATAGATGATTTCTGGGTAGAAGAGACTGTACCCAATGTTCTATTGTTTACACCAGCATCTAGAGACGTTGAGCTGTAACTTGTTGCTTGAGTCATATTATTAGCCACAGGCAAATTAACTGACGTGGAGCTAGGCCATGTATTCGTAGAAGTACTATTCATTTGTTGTGGTGTCGATGATGCATATGGATTAGATGAGATGTCATTACCTATAGTAGTGTTACCATTATCCATGGTATTGGTATTTGAGTACGAATTGTACACACTAGTGGGTCCTTCTGTCCCATTTCCAGGTGCTATTGTGGGTATCGTGTTTCCTAGATTAGTTGTTGTGGATATCGTGTTGCCTAGATTATCTGTTGTGGATATCTTGATTCCTAGATTATCAGTTGTGGATATCGTGTTGCCTGGATTATTTATTGTGGATATCGTTTTGCCTGAATTAGGTGTGTTGCCTAGATTATTCGAGGATATATTACTATTATCTCTTGTTTGCAGATTCAATTCATCAGTAGTCATACTAGCATAGCTGTTTTCAAGGTTAGTGCCATTATTCTGGACCATCTCTTTTTATTTTGATCCTTATATCTTATTTGATTCCCTTTGATCTTTTGTAATAGCTTCTCGTTATCAAGTTTTTTTTTTTGTCTTTGTTGTCTTTGTTGTTTATGATGAGTGGAGAGTAGCTCTCACGTCTATTTTATTTATTTCAACTTTTTTAGCTCCAAGACCGTGAGTTGGGGCTCTGCTGGCCTTTCTAGATGATAACGACTTTGTCATCTATTTTTGCTTTGTGTGTGTCCGCTTCAATTGATGAACTCATAAAAATTTCTTTTTTTTTCCTTTTTAATCCATTGGGACTTTCGCACTGCCCCAAACAGGAAAGTGGGGCCATATTTTTTTTCCGTCGTAAGAATGTTCCTTTTCTCTTGAAATATGGTGGGGGGGCGACGCTTCAGATTGTTTCAACTTGTCACAATATTTTTTTGTTTATGTTTTATTGTTGAGAGGAAAACTTTTCGCGTTTCTACGGGTATTTGTCTACGGAGAAACTCGAAGCAGCAAAAATAAAAATTAAAATGCTAATGAAATGGGGGAAGTCATTTGGACATAAACAAATAGGCAAGGGGGGAAAAAGAAAAGGTTAACGGCAACCCGGCGCAACGGCGCATCCGTTTTTTCTTCCATATACCGTACTGCTATCTCACACAGAATACGAAGAAGCGGCGCGGGGTGAAAAAAAAAAAAAGGTGAGAACGGTTTTATGGGCGGTGTTAATCATCTACTTCATACAAGGACCCTCTTCCCCGTAGCGGGGAATTCTGAGAGGTTGGGATGTGTGGAAAATATTGACGTATATTATGATCTTTAACGTGATTATTTACGTCCATATGAATTTCACAATGGGAGTTTATTGAATATTAATGTTTTGGGCGTATGAAAGGTTGTTGGATACGTGATAAAGGCAGGGATATATTAAAGCTAGATATAATTTATAATATTACAACGACTTTTTAGAAAATATATTCTTATATAGTATATTACAATGACTTATAACTCTTTAGAATATATTGTTTCTTATTATATAATATAATATGAATAAAAAAAAAACAACCATAAAAACAATGGTCTAAAGTATATATAGTCGTATTTTATTTTTTCTTGTTACAATAGAGAATATAGTCTCTTGATATTATTATAATATAGGCACACAAACAAATAAATATAATAAGTTATAAGATAAGGAATTTTTGTTTTAGAAAATAAAAAAAAAATAGATGAGAGAAAAACAACGAGAGACTATTATTATTATTACTATTAAAAGAATAAAGTAAGAAAAGTATTTATTCCTTCTTTATTTCCCTGGGAGATTGGTTTTTTTTTTTTTGGAAAAAAAAATTAAAAGTACAAAAGAGTAGGCAAAAAAAATCAAGTATTGTTCTTAAGGAACTTCTTTATCTTGGTGAATAAACCCTTCTTCTTCTTCTCTTCTCTAGCTGGCGTCGAGGAAGATGCGTTGTTCTTCATAGCTTTATTAGAAGTAGGAGTTTTAGAAGGAGTCTTCTTACTTGGTGTAGCAGTTCTGCTTGTCCTATTGCTTTGCGGTAGTTTTTCCTTTGAGTTGTCTGGTGTACCGTGTGCAGCATATAATCTAGGGTCACTTTGATCAGCATGTTTCATATCGGACTCAACGTTCATTACAGGTGCTGATTTTGGTGGGTGGGCTGCATGTATAGCAGGATCCTGAGAATCTGGGACTCTACTACTAGTGGCCTTCTCCATATTATTCTTTACCGCTGGAATACTGCTTTTGACTTGAGGTGCTTTGCTTTGGGCTTTATTAGCAAGAGGCATAAATACTTCTGCATCAGTGGCTGCACCGTGCATAGCGGTAGAGTTCATTGGAGCTTCTACTGCCATTGGTGTAGGTTCTTTCTTTAGATTAGTATCCTTATCTTCAGGATGAATCATTTCGTTAACTTTTTCCTTAATATGCATAGCATTGCCTTGGACTTCGCTCTTTGCCTTGTTCATTCTTTGGTCCAGCTTGTTGTTGGTTTCCATAATCTTACTCTCAATACGCTCTCTAGTAGATTCTCTCCTTTCTTCCATCTTCTTTTCAGTTTCCTTCATCTTCTCAGTGAGAGATTCTCTCCTTTCCTCCATCTTCTTTTCATTTTCCTTCATCTTATCTGTGAGAGATGCTGACTTCTTCATCTGAGGTTCTGTTTTCATCATCTTAGGATCTGTTTTCATCATCTTAGGATCTGTTTTCATCATCTTAGGATCTGTTTTCATCATCTTAGGATCTGTTTTCATCATCTTTGGTTCTGCCTTCATCATCTTAGGTTCTGTCTTCATCATATTGGATTCCTCAGTCATCATATTAGAAGGAGCATTCAAGTCGACCTTCCTTACACCCAGCCTTCTGGAATAAGCAGCACCAATGGCGATAACAGCGGCATTGGTAACAGCAACTGCTGCTGTGGATGATACGCTACTGCCGGATGGCTTTGTCATCTTATTTTCCATATTACCCATTGGGGGAGAGAAAGTGTTCAAATCAATGTGCTTAGCACCAATCTTTTTAGAGAAAGCGGCACCACTTGCAATAGCAGCAGCATTGGTAACAGCAACAGCAGCTGTCGAAGATACACCACTGTTAGGCTTCTTCATCGAGATATCCGACATTGATGGTGAAGCGTTGAAATCTATGTGCTTAGCGCCAATTTTTTTGGAGAATGCAGCACCACTAGCGATAGAAGCAGCAGTAGTAACAGCAACGGCAGCTGTAGAAGACATTCCACCGCTAGATTTCTTCATTGGCATGTCAGATGTTGTCGATTTAGCGTTCAAGTTGATATGCTTAGCACCGAGTCTTTTCGAGAAAGCCGCACCTGTAGCAATTGCAGCAGCATTAGTGACAGATACACCAGCTGTTGGAGTCAAAGTATTGTTGTCACCAACTTTCAGACCCTTCTCGTGTTCCATCTGTTCTTTAGTGACATATTCACCCCTTTCGTTTCTGAATTTGGTGAAAGCCTCCATTTGATCACCAGATGGGATCACTGGTCCTGGTCCAGCCAATGGCGAATTATTAGCAAAAGCATTGGTTGAAGCTGGGTCAGTTTCTACCGGCAAGATATTGAATTGACCTGGCACGTTCACTTTAACATCCTTAGTGTTGACAGCTGCATCCTTGGTGCAATTTTTCTCACTCTCGTCTTCAATTTCCGGCATACTACCTGGAATAACCGGGCCAGGACCTGCCATAGCGTAACCTGGGTTCTTGAATACATTAGTTTCAGCTTCCTCGGTCTTCACAGGCATTGTGTTTACCTTATCATCTTCGTGACCAGCACTCATCATATTGTTCATATCATTATGATTGTTCTTATTACTATTGTCCTTAGACATTTTATTATTATCCATCTCCTTGCCCATCTCCTTGTTACCCATTGAGCTTAGGGCCATTAGACCACCGGACTCCGGAATTCTGGACCCCATGCCCTTGGTCTGGTCCTTCAACAAGTCTCTAACATCGGCAACTTCGACGAAGTTATTCTCAAACCCATTGTTGTCGAATTCCTTCTTATATTCGTTGGAGATAAGCCATTCACCATCCACAATGAACTTGAAGAACACTTTTTGGTGGTCCTTGTCGAATTTCAATGGCACAGTGATGGTATGAGACCCATCGGCCTGCCTAACCAATGGAACTTTGTTCTGCCATCCGTCAAACGAACCAGTAATGAGCACTTCAGATGGACCTTTAGGCCAGTCAAATGTAAAACTGGCAATTTCCTGCATTATTTATATTCTGTTATCCCTTTATGCTTCTTCTAAAAAACAAGTATTTAGTTAGAGATACACAATTATACTTCTTCTTTGAATTATTTAAAAAGGGTAAGAGTTAAGAGGGCATTTAAGTATATAAGAAAAAGAAAACCCTTATTTTAAAGTCCTTTTCTTTGAATTTTAAACAACTTATATTTTAATTGAAGATGAAAATATTTTATAAAATTGTTAATAACATTACTTGGTTTTTAGTAAAATAGTAGAGATGCCCTAATAAGGGGTTTTGAAAATAATGATAAACCCCTTCAATGAATTATTAAGGACGGAGCCCAACAGGCAGAGGGTTAAAAAAACTTTTCTTAATTAAAGGAAACTCTTTTGCATTGGTATCAACGTAGTCCCAGAAGGAGTTCAAAAAAGCATAAAAAAAGGGTATCAGAAGGTAGCACCAGTGAGCTTTCACAAAGCAAGCCCAGTGTGAATACAGTGCTAAACACTATCAAAAAGAAGGGAAATAGTAAGGGAAGTATTGATTGCCAAAGAGATGAAAGAATAACAGTTTTAGGGTGGCAAAATAGTTACACGATAGATTTTAGCAGAAAAAGAAACTAAATGGCTGGCCCCTTATATCAAGGAAGAAGACCTTAAAAACTGACAGTTAAGTCAAGAGATAACAAGGGCTGGCATAGAGAAAACTGCAACCATAACAAAAGAGAGAGAGGGAGTGTGTGAGTGAGTGAGTGTGAGTATATGAGTGCGTGAGATAGACAAGGACGGAGGAAAAAATAACTTTCCTTCATGGATACTGTTAGACCCTGCCTTTTTCTTTTAATTCTTCATTACTTAATGTCTCCCCTTTGCCATTTCTACGAATATTAAGGCATATTATTTTTTGATAGCACGCAAAAAAAAAAGAGAAATACACGTACACAGTAACAGAATTAACAATAAGTAATGTTGAACGGAATATCATCACGATCACTATCTCCATATACGTAAGCTCATGTGACTTCCTCGTAGATTATGTGTGAAAATTCACGTGACAATGATCAAAAAGAACTCTGGCGTGTACCTATGACGTGATGAGGTAGAGGTGTATATCTATTCTTTTAATGATATAATTTGAAGTAATTCCTCAATTGAGTAGTAAAATCAAGCGCTAATATTCTGGAAGCAGCTCTTCGTTTTTATTTTTTCATGCAATAAAAGATATAAATATGTTGGTGGTGATAAGTGGCACTAAGTATAGTGGTGTTGAACGCGTTGTTGATATATTTGTGGATGACTTCGGGTTCGAGAGTTTGAGTCAGATAGACAATCACGACCTATTACTGGATTACTGTACTAAGAACTACACGCGGAACCTCGTGCTCGGATGTAACTCGCTAGAGCTGTATTTGAAACTGGAGAAAAGACCGTTTTTAATCCATTTGTCCTTAGATGGGTCATTAGGCCTGCGGTTACGGAATTCAGGTCTCAATATGGATGAGTTTATCAAGGAAGTAGATAATGAGGAGTTCAAGGATGAGAAGATTCAACTTATGGAAAGGTCACATTTCAAATTCAAGATTATTAACGACGACGTGACGACGCTAACGAAGAGATTGAAGGACAACATTGAAAACCAATTACGGGTCTTGCAGAGCCAGGACTCTCTAACTCTGACAAATCCACCTCTGAGACCCGATTGGGATACCTACTTCATGAAACTAGCCACGCTGGCGGCTTCCAGATCCAACTGTATGAAGAGAAGAGTAGGATGCGTTATAGTACGGGAATGCAGGGTCATAGCGACCGGATACAACGGAACTCCACGTCATTTAACTAATTGTTTTCATGGCGGATGCCCACGTTGCAATGATGGTGATTCCAAGAACTTACATACTTGTCTATGTCTGCACGCTGAGGAAAACGCTCTTTTAGAGGCTGGAAGAGATAGAATAGGTACCAATGCTACATTATATTGTGATACATGCCCTTGCCTAACTTGTTCTGTGAAAATCGTCCAAACTGGTATCACTGAAGTGGTTTACAGTCAAAGTTATAGAATGGATGATGCCAGTTTTAAAGTTTTGAGGGAAGCCGGTATACACGTCAGACAGTTCAGTTTTAGAGAGGAGCCCATGTTGGTATTCATTTGAATGTATGTAAGTTTAGATAGATATATTAAATATTTGTATTTGAAATCCATAACAATGACAAAATCAATAACACCGAGAGCATATTGATAACCACAGAGCAGATTTTTTCAGAGATCTACATTAATCAGATCACATTAGGACTGACAAATATAACTCCTGAGAACTTTTTTTCTGGAGTAATTCAGATATACTTCCAATAGTTGATTTAACCATGTTTATTTTTTTATTATTTCTTTTTCCATACTACCTGCTCTACATTAATTTTTGATTCGTAAAATCTTATGTGCCATATCCTTGCACAAACTTCTTTAATATACAAAATAACTCTCACGAAGTAAATGAGAAATCTGTGAGTGAGTGTGTGTGTGTGTGTGTTTGTATGTGTGTGTATTTTAAAATACGATTCAGCACTGAAAACCGTATGGTTTTACCGCTTGCCTATAATTGCTATAACATTAGCAAACAATATTATAATCTTTTTTATCAATAACAATGCTCGTCTTGCTGAGAAAATGAATAAAGTAAAATTTATTTAGAAAGAAAAAAAATTTGTCCCTGCATGTAATTTACCTGAATCACCTTGCTTCGAATTGCACCATTCTTCTAGTTCTGGCCTTCAATAAAATTCTGTGACCACAATCCTTACAACGAACAGGATCAGTTCTAGAAAGAGAAAGCTTACTGGAACACTCGGCACAGATATACTTCAAAGTGGCGGTCTTGGAATGAGAAGTACCGGCAGCAGCAACATCTAGATTGCTTGGAATTTGGAAACCTTCACGAGACATTGTTTATTATTATTGTAAAGCTGGGATGTGTAACTTATGGTTCACCTTTATAATGAAAACTACTAGTTCTGTTCTTCGACACTTTATTATAAATACTATAGCAAGCTCATCGATTTCTAATTTATTTTTTTTTTTATTTTTCAATTTTTTTTTCTCAAAAAGTTTCGTTTAAAACGATAATATACGCTACCATCATAAAGATAATTACGATAATACTATTGGAAATATTATATTTATTATATTAAAAATTAGTCAAATAATAATATTATATATGTAAATATTTGGTTGTGTAGAAATGTTAACCTATTAAAAGAACTAATTTAGTAGAGTAAATATTTTTCAAAGTTAATTTTTCGTTAAGGTTAAGAATTAGAACGGAAAGGAAATATACATAAAAGAAAATAATGATAAAATAGTACAGTAGCTAGCTCCTAGAGTGTGGGTAAATAAAGAAAAAATCATTGGAGGTTTTCAAAATAATTTTCAGCTTAAGTATGAAGCGTTGGTCTTAAGTTGATAATCTCTAAGATTGGGATGTGATAGTCTTATAGAAAGTTTTAGTACTGGTAATTGTTGTAGCAGCATCTACTGATTGGCCTGATTCGGTTAGGTATACAGTACTGTAGTAATCATCATCTTCGTAGTACACATAACAAGTACCGTCAGACTTAGAAATCGAGTAGGACTTGTTGTCAAAGTCAAAAGAACTGGTAGTTGGGACAGAGCTGGAAGTTTCAATGGAGCTAGAGGTAGGAGTGTCACTAGAAGGTGTCGTACTAGAAGTAGGTGTCGTACTAGAACTGGTAGTAGCGCTAGAGGAGGATACCTTACTGGAAGAAAGAACAGAATTTGAAGAAGCAGGAGTAGAAGATTGAACCGAACTGGATCTTGGAGATTCCGAAAACAATGACGACTTACTAACAGTGTTCGATGAAGCACTCTCAGATTGCTTGTTTCCCAAGAACTCATCCTCATCTTCTGGAACCAAAGAAGTAAGTTGGGATGTGGAGGATGTCATAGATTGTGAGTGTTTAGTGTTTTCGGTTGGGTCAACAGAAGTAGATATCGAGGATATGTAAGAAGACAAACTAGAATGTTCGTCTTCATTATCAGAGGATTGGAGTGTTGATGAGGACTGATTCTCTTTCGCATTATCAGTGGCAGAAGTGCTATCAGTAGTACTAACTGAACTAGTAATGCTCTGAGAAGAAACGCTAGCAGATGTAACCTCC
Source organism: Nakaseomyces bracarensis (assembly GCF_045282275.1). Taxonomy (NCBI): domain Eukaryota; kingdom Fungi; phylum Ascomycota; class Saccharomycetes; order Saccharomycetales; family Saccharomycetaceae; genus Nakaseomyces; species Nakaseomyces bracarensis. The sequence continues at coordinate 766,389 of NW_027263969.1, read as the reverse complement.
TCTGTGGTTGTAGTAATTTGGTTGTTATCAAGTGTGATTTCTTTCACAATAGTAGTGGTGTAGTATCTAGTATGAAGGACAACAGAGGCAGGAGCAATTGTACTGGTTCTAACAGCATATCGGTACACAACACCATCCGATGTAATGTACCTGACATTATCATCATTGTCCCTCTTATTCAGCTCAGCAGCGGCAGTAAAAATAGAGAATATTTGGGTAAAGAAAAATAGAGAAGCGGCAAATTGAAATTTCATGTTGATTGAATAATTAATAATGAAATAAAAATAGTTTAGTAATTTAAAGGAATGACAATTTAAAAGTTATAACTAATAAAATGAACGACTTGGTTAGGATATTAAAAGAAAGTATTAGTTTTAACCTTGTTTAAAAAAGAGTGTAAAATAGTTGGATTTGTTTTTAAAATAAAGAATGGAGAAAAAAAAAAGTATTTTTAATGAATGGTATTTGATATCTTGGAAATTGATAAAATTCGGTATTATCTGTTCGGTTTAAATAATAATTATTGGATAATTCTATTGGAAACTACTATAATAAATTTAATAAATGGTAGAAATATTTGACGTGTTAAATTGGAAAAAGTGTTCTCTTTCCTCAAGGATGGTTATCTTTATATATTAATATTTAATTCCATTTTTGACTAACGACCTCACCTGTTTTTGATGCTGCGGGGGTTGCTTACCATTATTAGCTTTCATTACTATTAGTTAATATTTATGATCGCTCCCCTTGAAGATCCCTTCGAGGAAGGATGCGGGTTTGTTTATATTTACATTCCTGTCTCTTTTATTTACCAACAATATTGAAATATATAAACAAATAAACAAAAAAATAATAAACAAATAATGTTTAACTATAACGGCCAATATGCTACTTTTACGCTGGGCTGGCGGTAATAAACCAACATAAATATTTTTTTTGGGCTGAACTATATCATTATATACGTACCAACCAGCATTTTGGTAAAATTATGCTAGTAATCCGGGTAATAAAGCACTTTGTTGCTGGGCTCCGTTGAAAATGATAGCATTATAAGGCGCAAGGACCAAATATACCTAGTTGAGTGCTTAATAATATTAGGTGTTACTGGTATTGGAACAATAGCAAAGAGGTCAATGGCTGATAATAGAGCCGTTGAAGATCTAAAGAGACATAATATTTTCTTTTTTTGATTAATCGGATTATCATGCCATTCCCTAATTAAGTAAAAAAGCTCGGGTATATATTAAACCGCAATTGCTCTATTGCTCTATCTATATGAATAATAATAGTAAATATAATTAATTAATAATAACATAAAAAAAACCGTAAGCCAATTCGAAGATAGTTGGCGATGGCATGGAAACTTATAGTGAATTTTCAAGATCCAGTAAATAATTAGAGCTGATACAACTTAACTTTACTTTTTTTGTTGTAGGTAGATCTCAATCCATTTTTCGATCACAATACGAATGTGCTTAGCAAAATATTTTGATGCCTTTTGAATATTATAAGGCTTTTCGATTGAAAATTTTTTTTTATTTACCTCAATTGCAGTCAACGATTTTACCAATTTTGTAGTGAATAACTTTATATAGCAGGTCAAAACATAGCAAGTTTGATTGGTAAAAACAATCAGTGGTAAATCACATCACCATTCTTGTCAACGCTAACGCTGAATTCGAGGTCGTCGTCTGTTGTAATATCCCATGTTTTGTAGACCATCATTAATGTAAATATATTACATATGCTTCCAAAGAACAAACCATCGAGGTAATGTTTCACACCTTCACATATCTGAGAAGATAGGGCATACGTTAGAATTTGCCCAACGACAAAGAAGAAAACACCAAGTAAAACTGCTCCTGTCACCCACAGATTTCGTACCACAACAATTGATACCAGCAACTGACAAATTACAAATATGAAAAGATTTATCAGATTTATGAGGTACACAACCACAAATAACCCGGTGGTATTAGTGTTAGGGATTTCGTGATTTTCTATCCATGTTCTGAAAGTTAGGATAGCAGCTAGGAAGTTCGCAGAGAACCCACAAATCGAAGCACCTCTCACAAGCAACATAGATTTCCTAGTACCGTCTTCCCACAAGTTGAAGCCTAGAAATCCATTAATTAATAATGTCCAACAACAGGCCCCTGCGAAACCGATCTGAACGGCTACAAAATATGGATAAGAGTCTGATCCCGGCGGTGATACACCACAATTAACTATTAATGTGAATAAGATGAGAAGTAACGCTAACTGGTAGAAATACAGGTACTCTGATCTGCCTATAGCTGTGTATTTCTGTCTTATATTATAGAGAATGATCAATATCACTCCAAGAGCGCCTATATTGATGAATGCGTTGGCGATCCCAAAGATAACTGTGTTGGCAACATCTATTGACCTAGCGTAGCATTTCGGAAGAATACCTATATTCAGATGCTGTGGATCAAAATCATGTATCTTTGTCGAGTTAGACAAAACTAGATGCGTGGTAGATTTCACCACCGAACACAACGGAAGTGGAGTCTTCGAACATATCGAAGCAAAATTGCTGATCCCCATCTGAAATGTACTTCGTTACACAAAAAAATTCTTGTCTTATATTATTGATGATATTTTTATCACCTTTCCCAGTTATAGTTTTTTTGTATTTTTAAGACTAACTGGTATTTATATATCAAAATATATAAATATAAAGAACTTCTATTTTTACACTATTCTACCCACCCCCACTTCTACTTGCATGAAATCATTCTCCCTCACGTCTACACACTAAAATTTCTATAATTAATTTTTTTTTAAAATTACTTCCCTTCCAGCGGTCCCGCGTTCTCCGAGCTTTTGTAGTGACATTTCCTAATTAGGATAAACGTTTAATTAACGAAAAAAGGGCTCTAAATAATAGTAAATCTAAGATTTGATTAATAGCATCGAAATATGAGGAACAAAAAACATTGTACTATGTAGTAACTTTATATTAATAGTTATGGTTGTATTACTCTCTATTAACCTATCTACATATTAAATTGTACCATCTCAGATCAACACATGCCAATAGTGTTATTACCCTGACCAGATGGCGTTCAAAATGGTTTTATTTTCGTATTCTCCGGGTAATGAATACATGGAAGTAAAAGAAAAAATTATATTTTTGTGACTGGCAAAGACTTTCATTCCAACATCCAGACACCAGTATATTTTTGTATTCAAGACAGTTTTTTTGTCGTAATTAATGGCTTACGTAGAGTATTACCGGTTTTGGAAAATTACAGGTGGTGATGAAAAATATATATTATAGCCGGGTAAAAAGTTGTATTGAAAAAAAGTAGAATACTACGGTTTTATCAATTACCACACACCTAGAAATTACCGTAGGCATATATGAAAATGTCTATTGGGCTGGGATGGTGGGTGCCTTAGATGGACTGGGACGACTAGAACAAATGGAGTATTTTTTTTCAGTTCAATAATGCTCTAACCGGTCTTCGACAGTAGGATACTCAGAACAGAATTCCAGCACGCCTACTGTCGTATACTGGGGTGGAGAGTGGGAGTGGGAGTGAAGGAAGATTTTGAAGAGACGCGAGCCTGGATTCTGGTGAGCCCAGCCTAGGCTGGGCTCTCTTTTCCAATGGGGGAGGGGGGAGGTGAACTGAGCCTAGTTGGTAGAAACCTCTTCGAACGGTGCGAAACAGTAGAGGTTTCAGGCAGAGAGAGAGAGTGTGTGTGTGTGCTGAGAGGGAAAATTGGCAATGGGCCATTAGCACAGAGGTTAGGGTGATGGTAAGACGTAGAGGGCAGACTACCAAGATAGTGGTAGTGTGGGAACAGGAGAGCGACTGAGTAAACTTGACTTTTCCACTGGATATTATTAAAAAATTCAGGTTAAGCATTAGGCTTTTTATAAAAGTAGTGATATTTGAGTTTGGGCGTGCTTTTGCCATATTTTCGATAATTCACCAAGCTGCAAGAATCCAAACACAATGGGTATGTTATAATGAACTATAGAGTAATGATAAGACTTTAATTGAGACAGGAATAAATACCAAAATGACAAGAAATAGCTTAACTCTGAGAAGCAAAATACCAATATGAGTGTGGGCATTCAGTACCATTTATTTGAATAAAAAGGAATACGATATGTGAACTAGGTGTAATGTGGAGGTAATAAAAGACTCAGTCGGAGGAAGAATATATATCATAGGAAATATGTTAAAGTGGCGTATTAGTTCTCTCACACATTTGAATGAAGTCTTAAGAAAATATTGAGAATTTAAGGAATCATTGTTTACTAACAAAAAAAAAACTGATCATTAATTTATCAATCGAATAACTGTCCTTTATTTTTATTTTGTTGGAATATATTATTTGTACTATTGAATGTGTTGGTAGTAGGAATCTGGTGGAAAAATATTGAAGTACTATGGGCTGAATGGAATAATGAAGAAACTGTACTACAAACAATAACAATATAAGAATAAAGGAACATAGGTTTTCTTGATTTAAAGTTTTTGATACTGAAATAAATTTGAATAGTTAACGTTCCAAAGACTAGAAAGACCTACTGCAAGGGTAAGACCTGTCGTAAGCACACTCAACACAAGGTTACCCAATACAAGGCTGGTAAGGCTTCCTTGTTCGCTCAAGGTAAGAGACGTTATGACCGTAAGCAATCTGGTTTCGGTGGTCAAACCAAGCCTGTTTTCCACAAGAAAGCTAAGACTACCAAGAAGGTTGTTTTGAGATTGGAATGTGTTGCCTGTAAGACCAAGGCTCAATTGACCTTGAAGAGATGTAAGCACTTCGAATTGGGTGGTGAAAAGAAGCAAAAGGGTCAAGCTTTGCAATTCTGAGCGTAAAGATAAACGGGAATACAATTTTAATTACTTTAAATACTTTTTTCATTTATTATTTTCACTCAATAAAACACATTTAAAACTTTGTAGGTATATCTACTTCTAATACAAAAATTTAAAAATCATCATATAACTCGATATTTTTTCTCCCAGATAATTAACATTTTTGATACTTTGAATATGACAAATATTCAAAAGAACTTGGGCATTATGCTACTAGTTGATAACTCTTTGATTTCATTACTTGAATGAATAATACCTCTGTATGCTACAATACCATGTAAAAAGATGATACATAAGTTTAAAAATACGATAATACTAAAATAATAATTAAATGTAGATACAGCTGATTCCCAGTATCTCATGTAGATCAATACCAGGCGCCCAGCAACGTTCTTTAATATTTTCTACGCTTCGAGTAGTACCAAAAAATGGAATATGAAAAGTGGAAAAAACCTTCTCACACCGAGAAATAAAGACTATTCCGAAGAACATGCCTAAACTTCCCAATATAGCACTACCACTCGCGATATTATATGATGTTGGGGATTTTAAAAGAAATAAAAATTAATAAAAAAAACATAACAATAGAATTAAAATAGAGAGTGAACGAGCATGCACCTCTCTTAAATACTTTTTTTTTTCAACCATTGAAAAGTCCCACGAAAAAATTAAAAAGCTCATTGTCGGGTAACACTAATATAATTTGGAAATTAGGTCATCGCATAGATCAATATTTGTAGCTAAAATAAAAGAGTAATAGCGATATGAACTTTGTTATGATAAATATTCATTAAATATTAAAGAATAAAAATTTATATAAACGACTTAAGGGATGTATGGTTTATAATTGTATATATCTGACAGTTAGTTTTAAATTTGAAAAAAAAAAAATGACAATGTCGAGACATCCAAGTTCATAAAGACTTAGTCTAGCTTGAAAGTTTCATCAATCAAAGATTTTGGTGGGAATCTTTGGTAAACAGTGTAAAACCACCAGGCGACAGTACCAGTAATAACGAATATTATAGTCTTGTAAGGTTCAGGCACATCCAAGAATGGGTATGGGTAAGCTTGGCCTTCATTTGGATCAATCAAGGCCTGCAAGAATTTATAGTAACCAACAGCTATAGCAACCACGATAAACCATACGGTTTTGTTCGACAGTCTGAATTTAAGGCCTGATCCTGAGTAGTAGTGATCAGTAATCAAAAATACAAATGGGAAGAAATGGATAGCCAAATCAATACTTAGTGGTATCAGAGGTCTGTCTGGTTGATCTGTATCTAGAGTGAGAATCAGGTTTGCAAAAAATATCCTCAATGGCCAATATACCAATGGAACCACAGTTTCTAGAACCAAAGCTAACGGTAATGTTAGATGTCTACTGACAATCTCCGACAGATTAGCTATAAAAGGTTTGTTTTTCCTTTTTTTATCAATACCAACACTCTTCTGAATCAAATAGTTCAATATGTTAGCTACATTGTTGATCATTGTCACCACCAGAGAGATATTAGTGAAAAACTGCTTGTGCCCTGCCTTCTTCAACACTGGAGGCAAAGGAAGATTAGTACCAGTGATATAACCATAAGTAGAAGTGGTCAAACATGCCACATTGATTACAAATGAAAAATTACCTGACATTTTTTTTTTTTGTTATTGTTATAGTTATTGTTGTATTACTATTATCAGTTCCCGTTTTATAATACCTATTTGCTTCGTTTTATAATACCTATTTTGACTTGGTTACTTAAATTCGATATCGATAGCGATTACTATATCTACAACTTGACAGCCTTTATAAATAGAAAAGATTTACAATAGCAACGATTTACAAATATCCCTATCTTTTCAAAAAGGACATCTCCTAAATCATCGGTATTTATTCTACTCCTTCCGGCTATTGAACGTGATTTGATTATGTTATACGCGCACACACACACACACACACACACAAAAAAAAGGGTCTACCAGCTTCGTAGAGCCTACCCTTCGAGAAACGGAGATAGACAGAAAAATTTCCCACCCGATCCGTTCCGTGGAACACGCAGTTGCAGCGTCAAAAGAGAATGTTAACCTGCATGATATATTTTATATATATAACATATACTTGTTTTTAGGGGGGGCAGGAGTTACCCTGAAATGATCTACATCACGTGTAAATCATTATATTATATTTTTTTGGTTCATGTGCATCTGATTGCATCCCCTTGCGGTTTTTACCTATTTAGGTATTGTAATTATAATGGGAATACCTTGATTGTTAATAAGTGGTATTGAGAACTCTAGTAAACTCTATGTACTCGTATTATCTTCTCTTGCACTCTCTTACTGATCAAATATTAGCGCGGGATTATATTTCTTGCAAACTCTAGAAGCGCTACAGATGTAGAGAGATACCTTCTCGTGACAATACGGAAGATGCTAGCATGTACTTGTATTGTAAATAACCTCGATTTCGGAGCAACTCCCTATTGCTAAACGCTGAGACCCTTTATTTGTATAACCATGCACTGATAAATTATCCCTAAAAAAAAAAAAAATTTAACAATTGTGAGTTCCTATTTTTCTTTTTCCATTTGGCTTTTAAATTGTCTCCTTGTATGACAGTTATGTTATGTTAAGGGGATGACCATGCCCTTTGTAGAGTCTACTTTATTATCTATCGTTTAAGGTAAAAAAGGGTTCATTTCCCTAATAGAAGCTAAATATTGATGAGATTAAAGGAAGACAATGCAACTAAATACCCACAAAAGAATCGAATATCTATGGATTCGGGTGTGGGGAGCTATATGGATACTGTGTGGGGGCCTTCTCTCATACGTACTGGGGCTTACAAATTTATACTGTAGTATAAAAATCAATTGTGGGAAAAGGGATCAACCAAATCCTTATTACCTTTAGTAAGTAGTTAAGGTGGGTTTATTTATTAGGGCGCCAAAAAAAACACTACAATTGCTATTTAAGAACCGCGAGGCTTTTTTTTTAATTTATTTTGGGATATTTAATTTCTTCTGTAAATGATTGAGGCTCTTTTTTAGGAAACTCCCAGAAAATATTCATGAAGTTGTTGTTTAATTCCTAAAATTACACTAAGAATTACTAATGATGCGCATATCCGAATAGAATTGAAGGGGAGGGATTAGCAGGGGCCCCCGCACCCTTAATACTTTTTATACTTGTCTTTCTTTCACTCAAAATAAAGTTTTCTTTATGATTACTCCAAAATACAGGAGAAACTTGAACTTATACTTCAAGAACTCATCACAATGACTTCTTTATTTTCTAGTACATCCCCGTATTTATTAGAATGCCTTTGATTTCCACAATTGAGTGATTTGGTTGAAGAAAAAAATAGGCAATAAACCTAAGGTAAGCTACAGATGACTTTGCAAGCTAAGAATCACCTTCTGGAAGCTTTTCTAGATATTGTTCATAGAACATGCGGGAGATGAATGTAGGGAGTCCGTCTATTTAGTGGATTTAGTCACTGTTCATCATTGGAGATTCTTTTAAAAAAGCAATTCAACCATCGAAAATTAATGCTTAGATGCTGTATATACTTCGCACTTCATATCGCTGTTTTAGAGGTATTCTTAGAGTTTAGTATTTCACAACTTTATTATTAAACACTTTGAGATGTTTCTAATTATAGTAAGGGGTATAGAAGAACAAATTGTGAATCATTATTAGAGCCCATAAATATGGCTCAGAAAAAAAAGATATATATATGAGTGTCATATGAATTATATTCTTCACTAAAACCTTTTTCGAAATTTGAGTTTCAAAGTTGGTACTATACTATAATAATACTATTAGTTTGCGTATACTACTAATACATTAACTGAATAATTTTTATACACATGAAGCTTGAATTATTATTGACTGCTGCTTTGACAGCACTCCCATTCGCTCATGCCTTCCCTTATGGAAAGCAAATCTACCCAAACGGCACCATCCCAACTAACTACACCAATAACACTGGTGGTGGTGGTGAAGGCGGTCAAGGCGGTCAAGGCGGACAGGGCGGCCAAGGTGGACAGGGCGGTCAAGGTGGTCAAGGTGGTCAAGGTGGCCAAGGCGGTCAAGGTGGACAAGGTGGACAAGGTGGTTCCGGTAGTGTTCCAATTGTTTTACCTGGTGGTTCTTACTGCTATCCAGTAGAAGGTAGTTATCCAGGTGATCTAGTCACTTCTGGACACCAAATTGGAGTTTTCTTTACTGGTGGTAAGATGCCAGAAAACTATCAGAACGAAAATGTTACTGTAACTAACGTTTTTAACGTCACCCAAGGCGCTTTGAACATCACCGAACTTTACCAAGTTGCCGATGTTGTAAATAAGACTTTAGATGATGGCGCTTATAGATCTGTTTTGATTGTTGGTAACAAAGATACCTTGGATAACTTAGGTTTCTTCTCTTCTGTACTCTTCAATACCAACAAAACTATTGTTATCACAGAAGACTTTGAAGAAGGTCTGCCTGTTGCTAACCAAACTGCCTCGGTAAACCGTGGGCCAGTTGTTGTTGGTAACGACAACTTAGTCTACTCAGGTGGATTACCAGCCAAGAAGGTACCTATCGGTATCCTAGATGTCAATGGTACTGCCCAGTATTTCTACCGTAACACTCCACCAAAATTCTTCGACAGAGGTTCCGTTCTAAGAACAGAGTTCTCTAACTTTACCAACCCAGCTGCTTATAACACCACATACACTATTCCTACTGTTCCTATTATTTACCAATCCGGTGTTACTCCACAATTCTTACAATCATCAGCTGTACCATTGCAAGGTCTGGTTGTCGTTACTAACGGTGTCCAGATAGACGTCACAACCTTGCAGGCAGTGAACTACCCTATCATTTTCGTCAGTGAACAAGACCAGTTGAAGTTTGTCGGTGAGTACGACGTCCCAACTGGCGTAATTCCAGGTGGCTGGTTGAGTCCCACCCAAGCTCAAACGCTATTGTCTATCGCTGTCTTGAACCAAGCCGTCAACCCAGCAGTCTACATTAATATGTTGGCACAACAGCTCTTGTACTGAATAAAAAAAAAAAAAAAAAAAAGTTCTTTTTTTTTAAGTTAGAATAGAAATAAAATAAAGATAAGTGCTGGTAACTTTATTTTTATGATTATTATTATTTTTTTCCTTTTCTTATATAATCAAGAGTATCTGATATCTAATTCGTTTTCTAACATACTTAAAATTAAATACCCCAAAAATATTATTATAATAAATATTCGAATTCTTTATTTATCATTTCGAGTGGATAATAATATAATATTATAATACAATATATTTAATATGTACTATAATGGTATAAATATCATATCATTTTATTCCCTTTCCAACAACGTGATCCCCTAATATCCTTTAATCGCTCGTTTAGGCTTCTGGCTGCTTATGCTTCTGGCTGCTTATGTAGTTACTTGTATCATGTGCTGTTGTTGCTTATTACTGTATGCTGTTACCCGTATTTTTTGAGTCATGGGCCTCTTCTTTTTTATTAATTACTTGGTTTATCTGTTGCTACATGGTTTTCTACGCGGTGTTTTCTCTTCTCAACAAAAAAATAAGGACCCTTTAAAATTTAAGGTTGTATTTTTTGTTCTCTCTAAGAAATCATCGCAGTGAATGTGTATCGGCTGGTTTTAACCTGCACACAATGCAAACGCCCTCTTTTTCATTTTTTTTTTTTTAATTTTCCCTTAAAATTTCTAATTCCACTTAGTGAAGCTTGATGCTCTATTGAGTTGCGTGACTTTCCGCTATCCCACAAATGATTATAATCTGTATAGATTGGGAGTTATCGTTCCCTTCAGAATCGAATTTTTTTATATAAAAGAGAGAGTTGAGAGAGTGAGAGACCTTTTTCCCCCCGCACACATCACAATATTTCCTTTATAGTACACAATACTGCCTCTCTATTCTTGCTATACAATGAGGATTATACAATACTTGCTAATCGGTGTCACGTTGCTATGTCTCATGGTTCCTGTGCTTGCACACGACCGCTCCTACATTTTGTCGTTCGATGAGTCCGTTAAGCAGGTGCCCGCGGGCGCATGGAACGAGGTAAAACAAACGATAGGAGACCTCGGTGGTAGGATTACACACGAGTACTCCCTGTTCCGCGGGTTCAGCTTGGAGCTTGGGGATGACGTCAAGGAGCATGTGGACCATGTGATTGACGTGTTAGAGAACAAGTACGGCGTGAAGGCACATCTCGAGGAAGATAAGCTTGTTCAAGCGGCTAAAGGCCATTTTATGTAGAATTTTACCTATTTCTTTATACAAATAGAATTGAAATGAAAGTGATGTTAAATTAAATTTATCTTTAATTTTTTTTTTTTTCTTCATTTATTTAATTAACTTTAATAATTACATGTTCTTGAAGAATTCTTCAATACCAGTACCTATTCTGTGTGAGGCTTCGACCAATTGGTTGTCATCTCTAGCGTAGGCGATGGTGACTCTTAAGAAATCTGAGTTGTCGTGGGAGAACTCGGTGCAGACACCCATTCTGTAGCCCAAGACGGTCTTGATACCGTTCTTGACCAAGTATCTGTCAAGTTTCTTCATCTCTTCTGGAATGTTTTCTGGTTTCTTTGGGGCGTGGTCCCATTTAACTTTAACACCGACGAACATACCGGCGGATGGCTCCACCACTGTGAAATAACCCTTCTTGTAAGCTTCGGTTTCATACATGGCCTTCAACGTGATGTTTCTCCTGTGTGTGTACTCAGAGGCGACCTTCATGATCCAATGCATCCAACCTTTGAATAGTGCTTCGTGAACTACGGCCTTGTCCTCACGGTTGTCTCCTTCTTGGTACTCAGCCAGAGTCTCTAGAGTGCTGTATAGCACGGCCTGTGAGACACCACTTGGGGCTCTGGTGGTGATCTCTGCGTATTCTAGCAAGTTGTTGATGATAAACTTGTTTCCGACTAGGAAACCCAATCTTAGACCTGGGGAGAAGACCTTGGAGAAAGTTTCCATGCGGACAACACGAGCATCGGTGTCAATGGTCAAGAATGAGTCGACAAGGAAGTCATTGACATACTTTTCAATGGTGAAGTTTTCTTCCAAGTAGTCATTCTTCATAGGGTTCTCTGAATTATAAGCAGGGAAGGACAAGTAACCGTATGGATCGTCCTCAAGGATCAAGAAATCGTGCTTCTGGGCCAATGCATAAATTTTCTTTCTGTTTTCAACCGGGATAGTAACACCAGTTGGGTTCTGACCTGTACAGATGGTGTACAAGACCCTAGGCTTGTTGTGCTTCTTGTAAGGCCCGGTTTCCCAGTTTTCCAAGAGGTCTGTCAAATAGTCTACATCGATACCTTGTGTCTTAGGGTCTTTAGTCAAGTTCATCTTCAGTGGGATACACTCAGCACCGGTGGCTCTAACGTGGGAGATCACTGGGCTGAAAGTGAATTCTTCCATCAACACTGTGGATGATTCATCGCAGAAACACTCGAAGAACTTGAACATCGAATCACACGACCCTGAGGACAACAACACTTCCCAATCTTCTTCTGAATATGCAGGTTTGTTGATCTTGTTAACTAGGTATCTGATAAATGACCTCAATTGGGGCAAACCTTCTACTTCGTTATACTGGAATGACCTCGCAATTGGCAACGATTTGGGCTCGTAAGTCGACATCCTGGCGTGCATGTGCTTCGAAGTGTCGTGATCGGACTCGAAGGGCTTGTTCACAATAGTCATGTCAATTGCCTTGATAGGGAAGAATTGCTCATTGGGCATACCTGCAGTCAACTCAATGACATCGTCTCCCAAAACTTCGTCATCCCAGAACTTCACCATACGACGGTGTTCCATCCTCTTCGACAAAAACGAAGCATATTTCTTCTCTAAATCAGCCAACATTCTGTGTTCCTACTTCTGTTCTTATTACGTGTATTTTTAAGCCCTCTAGTATATAAGTCTTAAGGTTTAACTGTTTACACCTGGTTCATTATATATTTTTTTTCTTCTCGATATGGGAAATTTTCAATGTTTCGTCTCTTTTTATAATAGTTTGTTATCCAAAGCAGACTCCAACTTTCGGACTACTACTCCCGGTATACCCAAACTGCACCCAACATTATTATAGAAAAAAAAACACTATACCATCTACACACACACATATATATATATATATATATATATTGTATATATTGTACATATATGTTATATATGTTATATATATCTATATATTATGGATATCACTGATTACGTAGAGAAGCTAAGTTACCCTTCGTCTTTACATCACAGGACAGAAGACTCCAACGTCTCTTCATAGAGTCGTCTTTATATAAACGTCTCTTATTACATAAACGTCTCCTTTATATATTTATCTATTTATATATGTATATGTAGATGTATAGTGCTTGGAAGAGTGACTCACCACGTGGTCTACACGTGGGATATGTCCCCCACGTGTTTCTTTTGAGGCCCCCCCCCCCCCGGAGTTTTTGATTTTTCTTTAGTGCTCCGTGCGGCGTGGTCTAGGCTCCTAATTGAGGAGCTACAGCCATGTAGGGTAGCACGTGTGCCATGATTCAAATGCAATATATAATATAATACATCCACATATATATATATGTATGAATATATATATATATGTGTGTGTGTATATATATGTGTGTGTGTTTTACTATTGATTGTAGTCTTGTATATTGGTATATTACGAAACACCGTAACACCACATACTTACACATACACATACACATATACATAATGGAGAAACAACGTAAGAAGTCGTTTGCTGAGAGGTGCCGCGAGGTGCTGCGGAGGATGAGCTCAGATACGACATACGAACCCGTGGCAACGGACACGAAGATCTCCACGGAGAAACCTGGGCTGCCGGCTATTGTCGCTAAGAACGGATGGTTCGTGGATGATGCTAGGACGCTTTCGTCTATCAATACATCGGCTTTTGAGTCGTCGAGCGATGAGGAGTCGTACTAAGTGTAAATAAAACAATATATAATTAATCAAAACATAATACTATATTTATATTTCTTTATTTATATTTTATGCCTTATATTTCTGGGTCGAGGAGGAAGTCGCAGAAGTAGTTTAGTGCTGCGTACGTTTCTTTGCCGACGGGCCGGATGAACCGTGGTGGGAGTAAGAACCCGTGGTTTCCTGTGTCTCTGAGCTTGAACTGGAACGCCCAGTGGGCACGCTGGTGGTACATGAAGTCCAGCGCGCTGCCAGCGCCGAGCTCAGGCATCAGGTCCGCGCCTCGGTCCTTACACGCAGCCACCACGTCGTAGTTGTGGCCGGACTGCGTGCGTACCGCCTTGTTCAGCCCGTAGGCGAGCTCCAGCAGGTTCTCCAGGTCCCTGGGCACGGCGTCGCACGAGTAGGCGTAAGGGTACAGGATCTCCTGGGAGTAAGAGTGCAGGTCGAGGTAGCCGTATATCTTATACTCGCCCTTCACGTTGCTCAGGTACTCGTTCCAGGACCTCGCCTCCATGGCTTCGAATGGCGCTTCGCCGCTGTACTCCTCGCTGCATGGGTATACATGGTTGGCTTCCCATTGGTACCCGAACGAGTGGTCTATGTCTATACCTTGACACACAGGCAGATACGTCTGCTGTCTGTTTTTCCGCCATAGACGGTTGTTCGTGAAAGTGTACTCATAGCCGTCCGGATTAAACACAGGGATCACTAAGAAATCCAGCCCTTCTAGATACTTGGTCTCCTTCGAGTCGCCAAGTGCATAGCGACCTACGAGCTGCGCTACGGCCCAGCATGCACTCGACACACTAATCCACTCACGCGCGTGCAGCCCACCAGTGATCACGATAGTCTTCTTCTCCGGATTGGTGTCCTGTTTATTAGCACAAAGATGTAGAGCACGCAACTCACGGCCCTCATACGTCTTCCCAACAACTTCAACAGTAACAATATCAGAGAAGGACTCCTGTAATCTGTCCATCCAGTTGTATATCTCATCAAGAGTGCGGAAGGAGTCAAAGAAAAGTGACTCCGCCCCAACTAGCCCATCAGCACCAAAACCTTCGTCTTGACCAAAAACAATTTGATCAAGCATAAACTTCCCTTCTGTTGTTGGCATCGTGTCCCGAATAGCACTGTTTATGTCATCGATCATAACTTCATGTTCCACACTGATAACAGCATCTCGGGGCACCCTTACATCAACAAACTTACTAGAATGCGTCCACACATCCAAATCCCGCGTACTAACCACCTCGCGTAGCATCTCATGCGTATCCTGATACCCAGTACCGTTCAACCATACCCTAACTACTTTATACCGGTCAAAGTCAAGTTCTTGATGACTAGAACCCATCACCAGGGCCCACACCGCCAGCGTTAGCGTTAGCGTTACCATTAATACCATCTGATGTCCTTTATAGCTTATTCTTTATTGCGTTGGTTTGCTCTTCAGCTCCATCGATTGAATTTAGGTTCCTCTTCTTATATAGCCTCTTTATAAATTTAAAGGCCTCCGGGGAAGGGCTTCTCACACAGAAAAAAATTAAATGGGTTAAAAAGTCAAAGGGGGGGCTTTAATTCGTATTTAAGCCTTATTAGAGTACCATCCAGGAGAAGAGGTATCAGTTATTTGATATTCATATTGCTTAGGAACTAAAAAGAGTGAACAATGTCGTATTTAGGCGGACAGATGAAGGAACGAGGAGCTGATGAGAGTATCTCACCTACGAACAGTCATCTTGACCTTACGGATGGAGTTGACAAGAACGGGGTTGATGTATCCAAGTTGAACGAGCAGGAGTTGAAGTTGTATAAGATGTATGGTAAGTTGCCCTCGCGGAAGGACATCTTTCAGCACAGGATGCAAGGGAGGAAGTATTTCGATAGTGGTGACTATGCCTTGAAGAAAGCAGGTGTGAAGAGCCCCGAAGATGTGATTGACCCTAACACTTCTAGTAACAACCTGCCTGTGACAAACCCTAGCGGGCTAAGAGAGTCTATCATCCGCCGTAGGATGAGCAGCAGTGCAGGTGACCATATGACAAGACAGGATAGTATCTCTAGCGGGCCACCACCACGCTCACCGAACAAATAACTTTGACTTTGCAATATATGTCATTGTATTGTTATAATATATGATGTACTCCATATATGTTAGCACCCCTACGACCCCTCAATACCCCCCCTCCCTTAACCATGTACAAATATATAAAGGCTATTAAAATATTATACAAGTATTGATGTCTATAAGTAGTTTTATATAACTTATACTATTATAATGCTTTCTTGTTAGAACTGTTCTCTATATAACAATAGATACTCTAATATATCGCTGTTCTTACTTATAGAAGGCTCTAATGTATAATCCATATAAATGCTATGTAAGTTGAAAAAAAAAATTCGATGCGATGAGCTATGCCAATAAGCCCACAACTATACACAGCACAATAACTAATGGTAGAACTGCCGCACCCGCATATCAGGAAGATAGCTGTACTACAGCGGAAACCAGGGAAAGAAGATGCTTTGAAGCTGTTGAAGGATATCGCCCATAGAGTGAGCCTGTTGATGCGGGAGAATGGGTTTAAAGTGACTACTTTGGTCGAGTTCTACCCTCGTGATAGGAGTCTCTTGGGGATGAACGTGAACCACGGCCAGAAGATCATGCTACGGCTTAGGGATCCGCTCGACGAGTTCAGATTTCTGCCCTGGGAGTCACTTATGGGTACTATGCTTCACGAGTTGACACATAATGTATTTGGACCGCACGATCAACGGTTCTACAGTAAACTAGACGACTTGTCAGCTAGACAGTGGTGTATTGACCAACTGGGTCTTAAGGATAACTTCTTAGGGGAAGGTGTCAAGCTCGGAAGCGCACCAAATACACGCCGCGGCAATCCATCTACGGTTCAACGTGGAGGTAAGGTTAATAAAAGACCTGGGAAAGGAACTCGTCTAGGTACTCTGCTTGGAGATGATAACGTGCTGCGAAACACCATACGGCGTCTGAAACCTTCTCAGTTAGCTGCCATGGCCGCTGAACAAAGGAATGAGGCGGATAAGAAGTGGTGTGTTGAAGATAACAAGGATGCAAATATTCCAGATGATGATACTTTGGACATTGTAGTCTTGGATGACGACCAGCCTGATACACATGATATCCCAAGGGTACATTCCGCACCTATTATAATAGAAGATGAAACGACTAATGATGGCCAGACCTCTCGATATAATGATGTGGTTACGAACAAGACTGATGAAGACAATGATAGTGTAGAGATTATAGACCTCACATCAGATATCTAAAACAAAAAGAACTATGTGTACATGAAAATGCAATTATATCATAGTTTTCATAGAATTATAAATATAGGTAATTATGTATTTTATAGGAATTATATGAAAATTATGAGATATTTTGATATGTGTTGGAATAAAAATCTATCTGTACATAATATACAATGTTCTAAAAGTAAAATTAAAGTTAAAAAATTATATATTACACGGAATGTTTTAGCGTTTCTATCAATAGAAATTGAATTTAGGCTTCGATGTTCTGTATAATCTTGTTTTGGTTAATCATGATGATATATTTCATCACAATTGTTAATGATATTGGGTGAATCTTGAAAAGGGTAATAATCTAACAACAACCCAATTTTTGGAAGAACCCCTTTTCTGTGTTGGTAGAATGGTATTCGTTGTCCATTTGTTCTGTGTGTTGGTGGAAGTTATTTTGGGTTTGTGGAGCTGGCGCCTGTGGTTGTTGGGCTTGTTGGGCTGTGTTTGGTTCCTGTTGTGCTCTGTACCTGTTTCCTGCCATATCTTGACCTTGGGCAGGGTTGTTGTAGTTTCTTCCTGCAGCAACGTTATCAGCAGTCCTCTGGTTTTGCAAAGGCATCTGTTGTTGACGTTGGGGCCTCTGTGATTGTTGGTTGTATTTCTGTTGTAGCTGTTGTTGGTAAGCTTCGTATGATGTAGGGTCTAAGTTCTTACCATTAGGTCTGTTTGCCATTTGGTTGTAGTTATCCCCGTTACCACCAATACCTGCTTGATGGTTGTTAGGTTGAGCTTGGGGTCCTTGTTCTTGATATTGCATCTGCTGTTGTGCCGATAGTTGATGCAGAGGATTAGTCATCTTGTTCTTGTGTCTTCTTGATTTATCATTTGGTGGGTTTGGATGACCATACCCATGCAAGTTTGGCTTCTTATTTATCGAAAGGTCCCAGCCACGGCCACCGTTCAACTTCATCCAATCATATTGACCATCAGCAGTCTCGTTAATGTCATCAAGGGCGGATAGCAAAAGCTTACGGTATCCTTGGTAATCAGGTGTTTCCTCGAAGGAAAGATTTCTGACAATTTCTAGATATCTTCCGAACTGTACAGGTAGACCGCTAGCCAAGTCGTAAACGTTAGTGGTCCGCTTCTTCTCCCCAATCTTCTCGTACTTCTGTTTGTTGTTAGGAGCCTTCAACCCTTGCCATGGCAATTGGCCCCTTAAAAAGTAGAAGAACACATGTCCTAATGCCTCCATATCGTCTCTTCTGGACTGCTCTCTGCCCAGATGTGTGTTAATAGACATGTATCTCGCGGTACCACTGAGAGATTTCCTCTCTCTGTATGGGATATGTTGTTTTGTCTTGGGGTCTCTGTACTGCTTGGCCATACCGAAATCGATGAGATGGATCTTGTTCTCGTCGGGCTGACCAGGTCTCCCGATCAAGAAGTTATCCGGCTTGATATCTCTGTAGATCAAGTCGTGAGCGTGCAGGTCCTCGATCAGCGTGACCATCTGGACAGCAACCTGCACCACTGTCTTGACAGAGAACTTCCTACCACACCAGTCAAACAGGTCCTCGAGAGAAGGCCCCAGCAGGTCAATCACTAGAATGTTGTGTAACCCTTCCTGTCCGAAGTAATACGCCTGTGGAACATTAGGCGTCCCCGTCATGATCTTATACGTCCTGTACTCGTCCTTCAGCTGGGGAGCCTCCGTCTTCCTGGGCTCAAACTTAATCGCAACAGGCATCCCATTAATCATGTTCGTACCTTCAAACAAGACACCAAACGACCCTTCACCGATCTTCTTACCTATCTTATAGTGCAACCCAACAATGGTAGAGTCGTCTCCATTAGCCACAGTAGAACTAGACCCATTAACATAAGACATATTCACATTCATCGCAGTATTAGCTGCCGTAACCGCAGGAGAGTTCTGGAAACGCGACATTTTTTCTTTTATTATTATTGATTTATTGTGGGGGGCAGGGAGGAATTAAAAAAAATCCTATCTTTCTTCTTATCTTCTAAACAAATCCCTACGTTTCAATCTAAATTGCCCAATACCCTGTGTCTCTCTCTCTCTCTCTCTCTCTCTTCTCTATCTATCTATCTCTTACAAACTATAAACCTCTCTTATATAAGGAAACATGCTTATATTGCTCTCTCTCTCTAATAAATAACAAGTAAAGAAATCCCAAAACAAAATTAACGAAGAAAAAAAATTTAGCGAGGCTTTCCAAAAAAAAAAACCCCTCTCTCTCTCTGTCTTTCTCTCTCTTGTACGTGGCTTTCTACGCTTCCTATCTTCTTCATTCTGTGTCATTAAACAAAAAAAAAAGTAAAAAAAAGCAAAAAAAAAGAGTAAATCAGTTAATTCATACGATGAAGTCATATGATGGATACGTCCTGAAGTATATATTAGTGTACGAGTTCGTAATGTGATATTACGTATGTACGTATATATCATAGTACGTAATTGTAATGTGATCACGACGTATAACGATATCTTTATCAATGACGTCATTTTCTCAGTTGTAAATTTTTTTTTTGATTTCCCATTAGGCCCAGTCTGGCTGTTATCCGTTTATGCTGTTGCTGTGTGTTATGCTATTGCTATTGCTATTGCTATTGCTATTGCTGTGTTATGCTGTGTTATGCTGTGTGTTGTTACTGTCTCACTCACCTATCTCTCTATAAAGCTTTATCTCTTTGTGTGTGTGGGGGAGGGAGGAGCGGTGCGGGTGTTTCTGGGATGAGGGGGGTCTCTCTCTAATTGAGGGTTTTTATTATCTCATCTCATATAGCTTATAGGAGATGTACATATTGTATAAACAATATGTACATCTTGGTATATACATCTATATATATATAGGCTTATTTATATGTTTATTTAATATCTGGTAAAGACAAGCTAACACTACCCATAATACATCCACGACAAAATATCACAATACAGCACAATACCTAGAAAAAGCTTTTTTTGGAATAGGAGTTTTTCGATATGATGGATTTGGATGAGACCAGTTCTGTTTCAGGACTGTCGATGGATGATCTGACTACTAGTTCTGCCACTACTTATGATGTGTCGTTGTCTCCAAGTACTTCGAAGTGTACGAGGAAAAAGAATGAGTTCACAAGACCTCACTTGTTCGAGTACATTGACGCTAGTCCAGCTCACCCACCAGACTATAACGAAGTGAACTATAACAGACACGTCTCCTTTCCTATATGGGAGGACTCACAGCCTTGTAACCCTAATGCAGTGCCGCCAAGTTACACTCCCACGGTGTACAAGACCACAGTGGCCTCCGTGAAGCTCGAGTGGCTCTCCCCCTTCGATCCATCCCCTCAGAGAAGTTGGAAGACGTACATAGTGGAACTGAATAACACACAGCTGAATTTGTACTCTCTAGAGCCCAGCTACATGAAGGACGTGAGGCAGTACCAGGACTCCCGGTGCAGAACCGAGGGTAAACAGAATACGACTACTAAGACCAAGGGGTTCTTAGCTGCACTGGCGAGCAGCCACGGGAAACGCTCGGCGTCAGCGGCTACTGCGTACGCTTCCGCTTCTGCTTCGACTTCTGCTTCCGTGGCGGCTAAAACGAACACTAGCACCGCTGATCAGCAGTCATTCGAGTCGCTAACCATGAAACTGGAGAAAAATAGAACTAACTACTGCTCAGCAACAAGGCTCTACAAGACTTACACGTTGCAATATGCCCGGATGGGTATACCAGTGGACTATAAGAAGACTTCCAATGCTCTGAGGCTGAGGTGCGAGACAGAGCAGTTTTTGTTACGATTTGCCAACATCGACGAGCTTATGAACTGGTCAATGTACCTTAATATGGGTATGAACGTTGCTTTAGACCTTGATGAACGTCAAGTGCCTGATTATAGAGTTGTGCCAAGAAGGCGGCGCAGGCATAGTGGCCGTCATAGAGGTAGAAGGCATCACGGAGGTCACGTCTCTTCAAATGTAAGATCAACAGCAGCGATTTTTAACAAAGAATTATTTCTGGTACCACCAAAGGGATATAACTCTAATTCAAGTTCAAGTTCAAGTTCAAACAGCCCATCAAAGGGTTCAGCAAGACTAAGAAGTCGAACTACTACAGAGCTAGTGAAAAACTCAAAAACTCGTTCGCTTGCTAGGACATTTACAACTGAATCCAAGAATTCAACCAGCGATACAAAGAAAAATGGTCTACAAAAGTTCTTTAGCTTTTTCAAAAATAGCAATAAAAATAATAAAAAATCAGTTATTGCATCACCAGAAAAAGAACAGACCCCAGTATACAACATACAGCATGAAGATGAGTGTCTATCTGAGAAACCTGTGCTATCACAGGATTTTCCATCCGAAAGGTGTGAAGAAATGGTAAAGAGACATGTAAGTATTCTTCAACGAGAGATGAGAAGCTTTCATGATTTGTCCATTCTTGATGAAGGATCAGATAGACCAGGCAGCCCTGGTACTACAAATGGTTATAATCACCAAATATATTCGCAACTAGAGGGAGAACAACTGGAAAACTCCCATAGTCATGAAAATATTAATAATGATGATGAAAATAACGATGAAAATAATGACGAAAATAACGACGAAAATAATGATAGTAATGACAATAACATTGATGATGATGATGACGATGATGATGATGAGGTAGAAGATGGAGAGGAGTTTATTCCTGAAGATGATGATGAAGATGATGAGGCTACGGACCCCGAACCAATCACTTCTATTTATGCAGAAGAGGGTTTATTGCATGTAAATGAAGACGATTATTATTACGAACAAAGAAGAATTGCGAGAAGTAGAGCTGCTTCGACTGTAAGTGCGAACAGAGGATTTTACAGTGATACTGAAGATGTAAAATGGATGCCACCTCAGAAGATTTTGTCTCGTAAAAGATATATTAAAGACAATTTAAGATGTATAAAATCTTTTGTTGAACATTCTAGCTGGATGGGTAAAATTGTTTGTTGTCCTGTAGAATCACCTCCATTTAAAACATCAAATTCAGTGAATATCAAATGCGAAGAAAAAACTGTTGGGAATAGCAGGTTTAGAACATTTGCATCACATTCTAATGATAATGAATACTGGAAATTGAAAAACCATCATCTAAAACGTTATATGATTACCTCAAATGGATACGTTGAAATTGCTCCTGAGGAAGCAATGAAGAAAATGAAGAAGCCCAAAACTATTCTTTGCTAAAGGAAATCTAATAAACATAGCATAACCTCCAATAGATCTAAATTATAAACTCAAAAGCACGATGTTTTCTTATGACTGAAAAGTATATATCAATTTATAAACTACAATTTAACTTAACCAAATTGCATTAAACGACAATATCTAAAATGGGCTATTTCAAATTGTTACCATAGCATCCATAGCTGTATTAGTTGAATTATAACAATCAGTACTTTAACAAAGGCATGGGTAAAAGATAAGTGTCTAGTTATGGAATCAGCATAAAGAATCTACTTTTGTATAGCTTTGCCTCTTTTTACAATCTCCAACAAATTAGTAAGCTCGCGTGGCGTAATGGCAACGCGTCTGACTTCTAATCAGAAGATTATGGGTTCGACCCCCATCGTGAGTGCTAATAATTTCCGTGATAGTTTAATGGTCAGAATGGGCGCTTGTCGCGTGCCAGATCGGGGTTCAATTCCCCGTCGCGGAGATACTTTTTTACAATTTAAAATATACCATATTTATCTTTTTATTGTTATTCTTCATTTTGATCTGAGTAATTTGATCTGAGTATTTTGAGGCAATAAATTATATTATATTGTATTATATTATATTATATTAGTTATCATTAAAAGCATTAGCAAGTTTTTTTCTATTAATACAATTACAATCTACGACCAGGTACACAGCTAAATATAACGGTAAAAATAGCTGTCATCAAGACAACTAATATTAAGCACCATAAACCTCTTTTATAAAGCAACCTTCTTATGAATGGATGTTCGATTTTTATTAGTCTCGATCTACCTCCTAGGAGCAGAAATATAGATGGGATATTGGTATTATAAGAGTTATCGTAGGTTGCCCTATGTACATCTTTATCTTTCCCCTTTTTGTGAGTATATATTAGTTTTTGAGTGAGACCAAACCATGAATATATTATATCAAATTGGTAAATACCGCATATGATGAAGTAACTTCCTATACCAAAGGGTACTACTGTAGTAACTCTGATCGCTCGACTATAGTGGATGAATATTAAAGTATAACCTATCCAAAATCCTATTCCCAGCCAAAGGCAACCAAATAATACTCGACTGAGTGCTGTGAATGTCGAAAATGGAGACCATGAGATATGTTGTGCATGTATAGAATTTTTTTTCAATATTGAAGAAGAGTCATCCTTTTCTAGTAATGTATTTGGAGGACTATTAGTGGGTTTGCTGGGGTGAAATCTCCAATCTGATATCTCATCATGTATATTATGCAGTGCTACTTCTTTTAAAAATTTTGGAAAACAGTCAGCTTCTAGGAAATGATAAGTCATTTCTTTGAGCTCCTGAAAGACGTCTGGGTCGTGTCTTTTGTTCATTTTGATGTTCGTCAATATTTCATGTTTGATTACCTCTGGTATATTAGTTAAGTAACGTTCACTAACGTGAGGAGATTGGAGATATGTGTTGCAAATCTGTACTGCATTGGTGTATAACTGCTTCGTTGTAATGTTACCTTTCTCCCCATTTTTAGCTTGAGCTTTGAGGAAACTATCTACAATCACGGATATACTTTGCACACTTTCATGCTTTGAAATATCTATTACGTCATTTGTAGCATTTCCATTTTGAGAGCTCATTCCTGATGATCTTTCGTTACGATTTTTCCAATTCTGTATCATCCTTGTAACTAATGGTGATGTATGTGTATTCCCTTGTAAAAAATCAGATACTCTGTCTGGATTATCAAAGTCTAAATATCCTTCGGAAACTAATGCATTCATTACAATTGAAGTGGAAACGGAGCCTGGGTCACTAACATTTGTGGCTTGATTTGGATGCTGGTCATCCAAGTTCTTGTATTCGTCAAAGGCAGATGTCATAGCAATGGATCTCCTCACATTGTTCACATAGTCTTTACAAAGCCGTATATGTGCCATCAAATCGATCCAGAAGTCTAAATAATTTATTGCATATGGGAATTGTGATAAGTAAGTGTAAAAAGACCACAGGTCAACTGGTGCTGCCGTTTTCATTATAAGCACCTCATAGAGAGTGGGCAACCGCTCCCTTTGGATTTGATCAAAATCAATTTGATTCTCCACCATCTATTCAAAAACTGTTTTGTTGTTTCTTTTATTCAAGTTCTTTTGAGTTGTTTGTATAATTTTTCCTTTAATTTCCTATAACGTGTCCAATAAAAGTTGTTGTTGTTTTTATATTTATTGGGCTAATCCTTTCGTTACTCAATAGATTTATCCCTCTTCTTTTTTTGGTTTCTATCTTTCAATACTAGGTTCGTGATCCTCTTTTCTATTATTTTTGTTTATCAGTATATCAATATATAAAAAAAGCAATAATGAATTCTTACAATCCACCTTTGAAAGAATAATTTGGAGATAAAGAAACGGTGCTAAATGATGAAGAAAGAAAAACACTAGTTTCTATGAAATATTGACTATGCACCAAGCAGGGTTCACCATATTGTTTCAGAAACTCATTAGGATTTTGATTGCACTCTTCTTTGTTTTGTTACCTTCTGATTTGTTTACCTCATTTCCTATTACGGTAAGGGCCCAGAACCCATCGCGGACCCAAAAATTAAATAAAAAAGAAAGAAAAGAATAATAATTTGTTCTCGAGTGAAAGGGTGATTGTAACGTTGGTTATGATATAAAAAGATAAACTCATCCATAATGAAACTGAATTAGTTGGTAAAAAGAAAAAAAACATTGGTAAATCTATTTCCCATCGATTATAACGTGACTTTTTAAAATAATTGATTTACAATTTCTGAAATATTGGGTTTAATAGTGTGAGAGAGAGCTAGTAGCTTTTTGGTACTAGTTCTTTATTCTTTTGGATCTTTTCTTTTCTTTTCTTTTATAATTAGATCCTTTTTTAGTTTATTTTTCTTTTCGGAAATACTAATTACTTTGCCGTTTACGTAAGTTTCACCGATGAGACCATTTCTTTAATTGCTGCATCTTTCTCTTTCCATCGGTCTTCGAGCCACTTCTCTAAGTGCCTGTCCTTCAGGCAAAGTAAAGGGTCTGTCTCATGTTTCTGCACGGATATCATAGTTATGATAGGATCTCTTGTATTATTTGAGTCAGGTCGTAAAAATTCTAGAAGTGAGGGTGATATTTGTTCTAATTGGTAGCCACACTCTGGAACTATACTTCCTTCTTCATGATTGTGGGCATCGGTTACGTATCTAATCCTGTAGTATAGAATAGTAACGTCGTAGAGGTAGGGGTTGATTCGAATCTTCTCCCTCCTATGTTTCATTTTCTCATTAATTCTCTTCTGTGGTTTGAAATTGCCTCCTGAGTGGTCCAATATATGGGTAATTACTGCGTCATCCTGCACATCATTTCCTTCATTCAGACTTAGAAAGAGGGACTCCATTTTCTGATTCAGATAGTGCTTCGTTTCAGTAATTACTGGTAAATGGGGAAGCCGTGGGACTTCTCGAAACCTAGCAAAACAGTCAATGGTGTTCACAAAAGCCTTAAACCGGGGGTTGAGTACATTGCGGAACTGTGTGGTAAAGGATTTGTTGCTGTTCAGGGTCCTTTGGACGATGGATAACTCTGTCGTCATTATATTTACCTCTGGAAAAAGGATGATGGTCTGGTTGTAGCTATTTTTCAAAAGATATTCTATATCCTCGGTATTCACTGGGTTATTTTCATCTGTAGATAAAAGGTGTATGCCGAAAAGAAGGTTTGGAAACTTCACAATTTGGCCCCAGCTTAGATATTGTAGCCTCATTCCTTCTAGCTTTTTACTCCTATAATATTTGGATATTATCTCAAATTTGCCCCATCGAGAATGACTGTTCCCCATACTATTTTTTATTAGATACTGTAGTACTACGTAATCGACCAAGGACCTGTGGTTTGAGATAAGTAAAGTCGTCATGAAATTAAACTCGTCATCGTACAGATTAAGATCCGCACTTCCAGACTTTAAGATTACATTTAAAGTCTTCTTGTCATGACCGAATATCAACTCTACTATATGGATTTGAAACACTAGCTCTACCAATTCACACCATACCGCCAAGGTAGGAAGTACTACCCTGGGTATACTAGTCACTAGGTATGACGCAATCTGTATGAAATACGTTCCTAACAGTGGTATATGCCACCAAAATCTTCTATACAAGGCGTAACTTCGTAGGAAAAAAGAAGTTAACGTAATATACTGCAAAAATAACCGCGCCAAAAGCATAGTGGTATGTAATAGCAGATATCCCACAATTATTATGCATTTGTAACACACAACTACCCAATCCCAAATCTCCCACCCTTCAATATCCTTAGAAGGACCAATCAAACAGTTTTCTACAAACGCTACAAACCCCATTTTTTCCCTTAAAGGTTTTATCTGAGGAAGAAGATAGATTAAATTAAATATTATTAGTGTTTTAAGTAGATGTGTACGTTTAGTTATGGATATATTCTCTTCATTAACCGCCGATGCCCTATTTTTGCACCAGAGAACTTCTAACTAAGATTTTTTTGTAGATGGGTTTTTTCATCTGCGAGCGAAGAAGCAGAAAAGAGATAGCTTATATATTGGCAAACATGCAAAACCTGGACGTCCGACTGTAACTGGTGTGTATTAGAAGCTAAGGGTAGAATATACTGCAATATTGCTGTACTATCATTATGTTTAGGTTTAATATTGTAGGGATTTCTAGGCTGAACAGATCTCTCATTAGCACACAGAGGTTAAGACTAAGACTTTACTCTCAGACTGTTGATATACCGAAGGTGATCCCCAAGGTGGATATAAAGGATGAGGTAAAGAAGAGTGAGGGTAGTAATGAACTGAATAAGACTGATGAAAAGAAGGATACTGTTGAGAAGAAGGACGCTGATGATAAGAGTCCAGTAGTGGTGGGTAAAGATGGAATTGTAAGATATCGGGTGATTCAACCTAGCGAGCCTGAGAATTCTTTTCAGAATGACTATCACAAGTACGTCAACTATACTCTTGTTCCTTTGACATTAGTAACATACGGATCTGTGGTATACACAGGAGTTGTCCATCCACTATTAGACACAACGCTAAGCACTCTATTTTTGGTGTCGACACATTACCACTTTACCAGTTGCATACTTGATTTTATACCGAAGGAGAAGTTTAAGAAATTGCATAAACTTGCACTTTACTTACTATATAGTGCCACCGGTTTTGGTCTCTTCGGTATTTACGAAATGGAGACTGAAGGTAACGGCTTTGTGGATTTGTTGAGAAGGTTGTGGTCAGAAGATGACTCCCAATTGTTTTTCAGAAAGTGATTTACAAAGCAAATGAAAAGAAACCTCATAATTAACTGTCATATCTTGTATATCTGCATTATTTTTCTTTTTTTTTTTATGAGTTGACTTTAAATAGCGTTGTCAATGTAACAATCATGTATAAAGTCTTCAATACCTTTTGTATATAAAATATAATATAATATTAAATACGTTGTTAAATTATTAATTAGTCTGGACCTTCAACACGTCCAACTACCGCTAGTTTTATTGAATGCATTGATTCACAGATGTAACTTCTATCCTAGTTCTAACCAGAAAATATGTAAATTCAATGCCATTTTAGTATAGTGGTTAGTACACATCGTTGTGGCCGATGAAACCCTGGTTCGATTCTAGGAAATGGCATTTCTTTTTTTATTTTATCTTAAATATAAATTTCGTACATAGGTATAAAGGAGAGTATACTTTTTAACGTTTTGTAGTATATATTTAACAGTATCTAATAATTACAATATAATAATGGAACTTCTATTCACCATGGCATCCGTTGAAATATAAATGAATAATATCTAAATAGTTTATTTTTTTAAATTTTTGCATATTTGATGCTCTTTTATTTACTTTGTCATCTGAATGTTATCATTACAAAATATGTGGACCAATATGAATAGAAAGGTCACTTCAATAAGAATATATGGAATATTTATATATATATAAAAATAAAATAAAATGGTTTAAGAAAGAGGCTATAGCAACAAAGGAATCGAAGCCTGCTTTTCAATAGATATAGACAGAATATGAGATGGAAAAAAAAGAAGCTTGTTCAAAAAAAGTTCACTGATTTCTTTAAAATTGTAATTACTTTGCCAGTTTAGTTAAGATCTCTGCATTGTTGGCGCCTCCCAATCTCTCAAATTCGTCACCTCTTGTCAACATATCAGCCAATAATTTGTGATAAGGAGGAATACCAGCTCCATCCTTTTCAACAGGGTTATTCTTGAGGACTTCATTGAAGTAGTTATGGTAGATATCACCATCGTAGTAACCGATAGGAGCGTTCAACATTCCATCTGGCCACTTGAATGCATCTGTCAAAGCAATACATTCCTTTCTGATCTCTGGTAGCAGTTGTAACAATCTTGGTTGGACAACTTGCGAAATCTGGTCTGGACTCAAAATCTTGAATTGTTGGAATTCACCAGCATGCTTATCAATAAAGTACAAGGAGAATAGCTTATAAACCTTCCATAATTCTTCCTTGGTTTTTGGACAAGTCACATAGGAATCAGTTGGAGAGTTCAGTTTCTCATAGTATGTATTTAACATAACATACAATGCATGGAACTTGGAAACCAAAACAAGCAGCTTCGAAGCACCATCCAAATCCTTTGTCTTTTCGACTTGCTTAGCAATGTGTCTTAACAATTTCAACAATGCCACAGCCCAGATATTAGTGTAGTCGTATAAGCTGTCCAACTTATTTTCAGAAGAAGTAGTGAATACCTTACGAATAAATTGAGGGTCCAAGTATCTGAAAGATCTTCCATCCAATTCCTTGTTATATTTACCCTTTGTAGCGGAGTCAACAAATTTCTTTAAGATAGACTTCGCAGAGGTTAGAGATAGGATATTGTTGTCACCTTCCCAAGTACATTGAACAACCCAATCGTTGTAACCTTTACCGAAAGCATTGTAGCCTGAGTAACCGTGACCACCACAAGTTTGTCTCAATTCATCAATCAACTGAGCAACTAACCATGTGTTGGTAGCCTTTAAACTGGCACTGTCAATGAACAAGTTCTTTAATTTCTGTCCGACAACTAAGAGTGCTCTCTTGTCATTCTTGGAAGAGGCAGCGTACAATTCATCTAGAGTACTGTAGTAGTAATTCAACAAGCTGAATGCGGCTGGTGAAATAATGTATGGGATCACAATTTGAGGCAAGACACGGTATTGGTGTAGTGGGTAGTCGATCAATTGCTTTTCAGGCTCACCTGGCTTCTCAGAGAACTGCTGTCTACCGACCGCGTAACGTGTAGCAATGGTAGCAAACTTGGAGCCGAACCTAAAGGAGTCCATTACCATGTTGACTCTACCACTTAATAGAGCACTGTAACCAGAGATCTGGTCCATTTGAGGGTCAATCTGGACAGTTGGTTGGCCTCCCAGGTTTCTCTGGACCTTAGTGAATCTGGACAACATGAATTCTCTTGGGATGACCACGTTTCTGAACTGGATCCAACCGTTGTCAATACCGTCACGACCCATCTTAGCACCGATATCACCAATGGTAACACCAGGCATCAGTTGCAAAGTTGAAGGGTCTCTCAAAGGCACGACAAACGTTTTAACACCGTAATCCTTACCGCCGACCTTCAATCTGGCGTAGCAAGCAGTGTGTGTGGCTGAGTGAGCAGCACCACCGATCCACCATTTCGTGGCTGCCAAGTCTGGTGTGTTAATTACAAAAGTGTCAGACTCCTGGTCGTAGGTAGCCGTGGTCTGCAACTGAGCCACGTTGGAACCGTGTCCGAGCTCCGTCATAGCGAAACACCCGTAGATCCCCTTAATCAAAAGCGCACCTCTGGTCTGCAGCCAGTACTTGATCTGTTCGTCAGTACCGTTACCCTTGATACAGTTACCGAACAACCCTAGGTGGACACCAATTCTCGTGGACAACTGTGGGTCCATGTTAGCCACCAGGGACAAACGCTTGTCGAAGATGGACAGATCCTTGTTCGTCAATGGAGGCGTGGTGTTGTCGTTCAGGTCCTGCATCGACTTCAACAGATCCGTGTCCCTGAAGTGCTTCCGCACCGTCTTCACGTCTTGCTCCATGTACAACGCCATCCTAGCAATTTTCTTCACTGTCACTTCTCTCTGTTCAGTCTTGGTTAGATCATATGTGGACGTATCCGTCTTGATGACAGGATCATGCGCCAGCTGGTCTACCAGCTGGTGCGTAAGATCCCTGGCATGCGGATCAGACTCCAAAAACGTATTGATCTGGTCAATATCCAACGCAGACCCATCTCTCTCCCTCTTAATAAACCTCTGTGGGTCTAGCACCGTAGCATCCGGATTAACAGTACTTAATCTAGTCATTTTTTTTTTTACTTAGTTATATCTGTATCATAAAGAATTATTAACGTTATGTCATTGTCATTGCTTTAAGAACCCTCTCTTTATATATGTGTCGGCCAAAGAAAGGTACTCGGCGTTTATACCTCACCCCGGACAGGGTATCAGTTTAAAGTTCTTTACTCCATCGATCACCGATCACCGATCACCGATCGGCCCAGTTTGAGCGCTGGTGAGCACTCGTTGCCCATTGTATGTATGTGTGTGTGTGTTTGTGTGTGTGGTACATGTTGATTATTGTTTCTGTGAGAGTGTTTCTCTCTGTGAGCGTGGTACATGTTCGGCCGCGATGTATCCCGCCCGCCCGCATTGCTTTACAGCCATTTACTTTTTTTCTACGTGCGTCTCTGAGTGATTCTCGGTGATTGTGCAACTTACCGAGTTATTAAGGGATCTGTCTCTTTTTCATTTGAACACACACCTTTTCTCCCTTCGACGTGACTCCCGCACCTCCAACAAACAAAAAACTCCATTGTTTTCCCCTCTTCGAACAATCGGAGTTAATCCCTTTCTTTCTCGCGTCACACACACACACAGACACACACAGCCACGAAATAAAATTCTTCTCCCCCCAACCCCCGCCTGCCCCCCCGCCCTATCGTTAATACACTATACGAATACATCACATGATATACATATATACGTGTACGTCAGATGATGTACACGTATATACGTACATATCAGTGTACGTAATACTCACATGCAATGTACGTACAGTACAACATCCGGGTAACACGCGTCCTTTTCTATATTTTTTTTTTTTTTGCTTTTGGCTTTGGATCGCAAAAAAGGGAGAGAGAGAGAGAGGGAGGACACAGACCTGTTTTAAGAACCTTTCGAGTATTTCCCACCCAATTGGATATTTGATCTGTAATATAGTAAAAGGAAACGAACCAACAAAAAGAACAGAAATAAATAAAAAAAAAGAATAAATGAGTGATCTGCCTATTGAGTTCACTGAACTGACAGATCTGACGGCGCTCGGGATTTCGCCGCAGTCCCTGGACTTCAGATCTACTACTTTTGAAAGTGATCACTACGTTACCGTAAGAGAGACCATTGATGGCAACAACTCTGTTGCCATCGTAGACCTAGCTGGTGGTAACCAAGTGACACGTAAGAATATGGGCGGTGACTCCGCTATTATGCACCCTTCCCAGAACGTGATATCCGTGAGAGCCAATGGTACCATCGTGCAGATCTTCAACCTGGAGACGAAGGCGAAGCTGAAGTCTTTTACTTTGGACGAGCCAGTTATCTTCTGGAAGTGGCTTACTGAACAGACCTTGGGTTTCGTCACCGCGCGCTCCGTGCTCACTTGTTCCGTGTTCGACGGTAACGTCACCGCCAAACCACAGCAATTGACTCAGAGACACGCCTCCTTGAACAACACCCAGATCATTAACTTCATCTCCAACGAGAAAGAGGACTGGTTCGCCGTGGTGGGTATCCTGCAGGAGAACGGCAGAATCGCTGGTAAGATCCAATTGTACTCGAAACAACGTAACATCTCCCAGGCTATCGACGGTCACGTCGCCGTCTTCACCAAGATTTTACTCGAGGGCAACGGTGCCTCTCCAGTACAGGTCTTTGTTACAGGTAACAGAAACGTCCAGACAGGTAACGGTGAATTGAGAATCATCGAGATCGACCATGACAGCTCCTTACCAATTCAATACCAAAAGAAGACAGCTGACATCTTCTTCCCTCCTGATGCAACTAATGACTTCCCATTGTCCGTACAGGTCTCAGAGAAGTACGGTATCGTCTACATCCTAACAAAATACGGTTTCATCCACCTATATGAATTGGAAACCGGTACCAACTTGTTCGTTAACAGAATCACCGCCGAGTCAGTCTTCACTTCCACTTCCTACAATAACAAGAACGGTATTGCTTGTATAAACAAGAAGGGTCAAGTACTTGCAGTCGAAGTGGACACTACCCAAATCGTCCCATATATCTTGAACAAGTTGGCTAATGTCTCCCTAGCATTGACAGTGGCCACCAGAGGTGGTTTACCAGGCGCTGATGACCTATTTACCAAACAATTCGAGTCCCTCTTGAACTCTGGTGACTACCAAAACGCTGCCAAGGTCGCCGCTTCTTCCACTTCGTTGAGAAACCAAAACACTATCAATAGACTAAAGAACTTGCAAGCCGCTCCTGGTGCAATCTCTCCAATCTTGTTGTACTTCTCCACTTTGCTGGACAAGGGTAAGCTAAATAAGGAGGAAACTATCGAATTGGCTAGACCAGTCCTACAACAAGACAGAAAGCAACTATTCGAGAAATGGTTGAAAGAAGACAAGCTGGAATGCTCTGAAGAATTAGGTGATATCGTTAAGCCATTCGATAACACTCTAGCTCTAGCCTGTTACTTGAGAGCCAATGCCCATGCTAAGGTTATCTCTACTCTGGCTGAACTACAACAGTTCGAAAAGATCATCCCATACTGTCAAAAGGTCAGCTACCAACCAAATTTCTTGGTCTTGCTGTCTCAATTGATAAGAACTTCTCCTGATAGAGCCTCCGAGTTCGCCATCAACCTATTACAGAATCCAGAGACTGCCGGTCAAGTTGATATCGAAAAATTGGCTGATCTATTCTTCTCTCAAAACCACATTCAACAAGGTACTTCTCTACTATTGGATGCCTTGAAAGGTGATACCCCAGATCAAGGTCATTTGCAGACTCGTGTCCTTGAAGTCAATTTATTGAATGCTCCACAAGTCGCTGATGCTATCTTGGGTAACAACATTTTCTCTCACTATGATAAGCCAACTATTGCTTCTCTAGCTGAGAAAGCTGGCTTGTACCAAAGAGCTTTGGAGAACTATACTGACCTAAAGGATACCAAGAGATGTATTGTTCACACAAGCAGTCTACCAGTTGATTGGTTGATCAGTTACTTTGGTAAGTTGAATGTAGAACAATCTTTAGCTTGTCTAAGAGCGTTGATGGATGATAACCTACAAGGAAATATACAGATCGTTGTCCAGGTTGCTACCAAGTACTCTGATTTGATTGGTTCCAACACATTGATCAAACTTTTCGAAGAATACAGAGCCACTGAAGGTCTTTACTACTACCTAGCTTCTTTGGTCAACCTAACTGAAGACAAGGATGTTGTTTACAAGTACATTGAAGCTGCTGCCAAGATGAATCAATACAAAGAAATTGAGAGAATCGTTAGAGACAACAATGTTTATGACCCAGAAAGAGTCAAGAACTTTTTGAAGGAGGCTAATTTGGAAGACCAACTACCTTTGGTTATTGTTTGTGACCGTTACAACTTCGTTCATGAACTGATTTTGTACCTCTACAAATCTCAAAACTTGAAGTATGTTGAAACATATGTCACTCAAGTTAACCCAAGTAAGACTCCTCAAGTAGTTGGTGCTTTGCTAGATATGGACTGTGACGAGAAGTTTATCCAGGACTTATTGCAGTCTGTTTTGGGTCAGGTTCCAATTAACGAATTGACTGAAGAAGTTGAAAAGAGAAACAGACTAAAATTGCTATTGCCATACTTAGAGCAAACATTGCAACAAGGTTCTCAAGAACAAGCTGTTTATAACGCTTTGGCTAAAATCTACATCGATTCCAATAACTCTCCTGAGAAATTCTTGAAGGAAAACGATAAGTATGACACTTTAGATGTCGGTCGTTACTGTGAAAAGAGAGACCCATACCTGGCTTATATTGCTTACGATAAGGGTTCTAATGATGCTGACTTGATCAGAATCACCAATGAGAACACCATGTACAAATACCAAGCCAGATATTTGCTAAAACGTTCTGACCCAGAATTATGGAATCAAGTATTGGACTCTGAAAACATACACAGACGCCAATTAATCGACTCCGTTATTTCTGTCGGTATCCCTGAATTAAAGGACCCTGAACCAGTTTCTTTGACAGTCCAAGCTTTCATGACAAACGGCTTGAAGCTAGAGTTGATCGAACTATTAGAAAAGATCATCTTGGAACCATCCCCTTTCAACGACAACACTGCTTTGCAAGGTTTGCTTCTATTGTCTGCTATCAAGTATGAACCAACTAAGGTTTCTGGTTACATCGAAAAGCTAGAAAACTATGATGCAGATGAAATTGCACCATTATGTGTCGAGCATGGTCTAAACGAGGAAGCCTTTGAAATCTACGACAAACACGAAATGCACTCAAAGGCATTGAAGGTTTTGATCGAAGACGTCATGTCTTTGGATAGAGGTATGACTTATGCTGATAAGATCAACACTTCAGAGTTATGGTCTCAGTTAGGTACTGCTCAACTAGATGGTTTGCGTATTCCAGATGCTATCGAGTCTTACATCAAAGCTAACGATCCATCCAACTATGAGAATGTTATCGACTTAGCCGAACAAGCTGGCAAATTCGAGGAGCTAATTCCTTACTTGTTAATGGCTAGAGAAACATTGAAGGCTTCTAAGATTGACGGCTCTTTGGTCTTGGCTTACGCTCAGTTGGATAAGATACACGAAATCGAAAACTTGTTGAGTGGCTCCAACTCTGCCAACTTAGAAGATGTTGGTGACAAATTGTTAGAAAGTAAGAACTACAAAGCTGCTAAGCTATGTTACTCCAGTATTTCCAACTACTCTAAACTTGCCTCCACCTTAGTTTACCTTGACGATTACCAAACCGCTGTCGATACCGCTAGAAAGGCTTCAAACATTAAGGTCTGGAAGCTTGTCAATAACGCTTGTATTGACAAGAAGGAATTTAGACTTGCTCAAATCTGTGGTTTGAATTTGATTGTCCATGCTGAAGAATTAGATGAGCTAGTTGAGAAGTATGAATCTAATGGTTACTTCGATGAATTGATTTCATTATTTGAAGCTGGTTTAGGTTTGGAAAGAGCTCACATGGGTATGTTTACTGAGTTAGCTATCCTCTATGCTAAATATGATACTTCCAAGACTTATGACCATATCAAATTGTTCTGGTCTAGAATTAATATTCCTAAGGTGATCAAGGCTGCTGAAGATGCTCATCTTTGGAATGAATTGGTGTTCTTATATGCTCACTACGATGAATGGGATAATGCTGCATTGACTATGATCGAAAAATCAACTGAGAACTTTGACCACGCTTACTTCAAGGATATAATTGTTAAGGTCGCTAACTTGGAAATTTACTACAAGGCTATTAACTTTTATGTTAAGGAGCACCCATCTCTATTAATCGATTTGCTATCGGTACTAACTCCAAGATTGGATATCCCAAGAACTGTGAAGATATTTGCTCAATCTGATAATCTACCATTGATCAAGCCATTCTTGATTAACGTTTTGCCAAAGAACAACTCCGTTGTTAACAAGGCTTACCACGATTTAATGATCGAAGAGGAGGACTACAAGGCCCTACAAAGTGCTGTTGACTCTTACGACAAGTTTGACCAATTAGAATTGGCCTCTAGACTTGAGAAACATGAACTAATCTTTTTCAAGAAGATTGCTGCTTTGTTGTACCGTAGAAACAAGAAATGGGCAAAGGCTCTGGACATTCTAAAGGAACAAAGATTATGGAAGGAGACTATCGAAACTGCTGCTATTTCTCAAGATACTAAGGTTGTCCATGATCTTTTATCTTACTTCGTTGATACCGGTAACAAAGAAGCCTTTGTTGCTCTATTATACACCGCATACAACTTGTTGAAGTACGACTACGTCCTTGAAGTTGCCTGGTTGAATTCCTTGGAAGACTATATCAAGCCTTATGAGATCTCTATTAAGAAGGAGCAAACCCAAGCTATCGAAAAGCTAACTGAAGAGTTTGCTGGTAAGGCGAAGACATCCGAGAATAGAGATGGAGAACCATTGATGTTGATGAACACTGCTATGCAATCTAACGGTTTTTAAGCGAGACCCAATAACGATAAAGATAAGTGACCCCTCGTAATTTATACCACTTTTCTTTCAAAAATGGAAAAATGTCCTATTAAGAACTTTGTATTTTATTTCCGATTTTTTTTATATATCTTTTACCATATATTTAAATAGTTTAAAATTATTTATAAAACGCTCTATGAAATTTTTTAGCGGGGGTATACAAGAGGAGACATAAGTCTCCAAAAGACATCATAAATGAAACATTAAAATACTTACTCTATAAGAAAAGTGTTAGGAATAAAGAAAAAAAAATATATATATATCATAGATTAGAGTCGAAGCGAAGAAACATCAGAATGGTGGTTAAGAAGAGGCTGTGAGATCTATTGTAATGGTGCGTACAATATTTGCGTAACATATTTCCTCTTATATCTGACAATAGAAGCTACACATAGAGTATTATGTTTAATACTACTGGTTGCCAAGTGATTCAGAATCACATGATTTGGAATAGGGAGTGCACCAGAGTTATTCTCATTCGAAGATTCACCTTGGGTACTAGAGTAACTATTCAGAATAACATTCTCAAGATGTGGTGGTAACTGTGGTGGTGTTAACCAGGCCATATTTTGATGGTTATTCTTCTGTTGATCTAAAGTCAAGTAGTATTGTTCCATAACATTTGGATCCGTGAAAACAGCAGGAATATCCTGAGTATATTCTAAATTAGGTTTTAATGGCGTAGTATCGTGGAATCTGCTGTATCCGTTACCCAAGTCATCTGGCTCCCTTTCAATTTCCAATGCAATTCTAGATCTTGCACTCATTGGCTGTTTTCTATCATCGCCTTGTGCTTGTTCACCAGAATCAGATCCTCTCCTAGTCTTAGCAATATCTTCTGGTTGGTCAGGTGGTGCTACTTCCAGATAATTCACGAAATTACCCATCTGATCCGTAGCAGTTGGAAGGAAGTCACTAAACCTTAGTTCATTATCAACAATGAATCTAAATCTATGTGTACCAGGTGGTAATTGTAACTTCACGTGCAGGATATCCGGCTGGTCTGGCATTGGGACGAGACCTATCATTTTCCTCCATCCAGTGAAGGACCCCGTAACGTAAACTTTGCTACCTCCTTGTTGCCATGTGATATCCACAGGGACCATGTTACTAGCCCTACCATCTCTTGGTTGTGGATCGATTCCTTGTCCCTGGTCTTGTACCTGGCTAGAATTTGAGTCCGCTTGGCTCTTGTTCTCCATAGTACTCTCCGTAGTAGCATCTGTATTATCAAACATCATATTGGCGTCAGAACCGTTATCTCCACTATCTATACTACTCGTAACACTACTATTCTCCTCTCCATCAAAATCGGATAACGTCCCGGAGTAATGTTCCTCGTGCTTAGAGTAAGGCGGAATCTCATCGTCGTCATCAAAGATTAAAGTGGAACGAGACCTATGTCTAGTGGTCAACTGCGGTTCGAGCTCATTCGCACTATCAACATTCATCTGTGAGAAACTATAACTCAAAGGATCATTAGCCTTAGTAATCCCAGCATTCACATCCGAAACATCTATCATAGACGCATCTCTATTACTATTATTGTTATTATTTGTATTATCAGACATCGCTTTGTATCAAGAAAACGAAACGAAAAAAAAAAAAAAATTAGGTCCTAGTTATCAAGATCTATCAATGGTAGGATATATCAGTACCGTATCCTTTCTGCTTCAAAAAGTCAATACCAAAATAAAACACCAACCCAAAAATAAAGCTAAAAAATTCGTTTTTTTCTTTCCCCTGCTTTCTTCTCCCAAACTATTTTACAAATTCCCCCTTCTTAAGTAGAATTACTGCAATATAACTCGTGCTTATTAAGCCTTATTCTGAGTTATGCTCATCCCCTCCAGTCCTTCGAATACCTTATTTATTACCTTTCCTACGTCTTGAAATTCATTTCAAAGTTCGAAGAGCGCCCTCCCAAAAAAAAAATTAAAAGTATCACTAACATAGTGTTATACGATAATACACGTGCAACATATGGTATTATTAAAGTATTGTTATTATCGAGTTTATATATAGTACTCTGGTAGTATTTATCGCAATCACAGTAGTATTGCAAAGTTGTTTCTACCTGGGCCAGGGTTTATCTCCTTTTTCTTTGCGAATTTCTTACCGGGCTGGCCTGTGGGCTGGCCCTTGGCCTTGTCGGTGGGCTTCCCAGTGAACTCTAACAGGCAGTAGAACAGTTTGTGAGAGCTGTGGTCGCGCACGGTTGTGTACCCGAGGAAGTTCATGAGCTTGTTGAAGTGGTCTGTGGTGGTATAACGGGAGTTCGAGACGCACGGCAGTGGGAGGACGATGAAGACGTATGATGGGACGTCACTAGAGTGTAGGAGGAACTTCGAGAACAACTGGCACATCTGGCCTCTTTCCTGCGGTGTATTTACGAAGTTCAGCACCAAGGAGCAACTGATGAGGTTAAACCTGTCGGCATCTCCCTGTGGCAGCGGCCTCTTCATGAAATCCTGTCGTATTATCCCTCGTGCGTTGCTGTTCAGGTCAATGCGCTCGACGTGGTCGAATATCTTGCTCGTGGATAT
Source organism: Nakaseomyces bracarensis (assembly GCF_045282275.1). Classification (NCBI taxonomy): domain Eukaryota; kingdom Fungi; phylum Ascomycota; class Saccharomycetes; order Saccharomycetales; family Saccharomycetaceae; genus Nakaseomyces; species Nakaseomyces bracarensis. The sequence continues at coordinate 727,175 of NW_027263969.1, read as the reverse complement.
GTAATTGGTCTCACTGAGACTACCGATCTCCAGCGCCCGCAACGGTTTCTTCTGCTCGTAACCCAACTCCCCCAACCACTTAACCAGCAGCTTCGACGAGTCCCCACCCCGGGACTTGTCCTGGCCAACTGTACTCGCCAGCTGGTAGTTCTGTAACCCGCCTTCCGTGATCTCGCGCTGTATATAACCAAGGCAAACCATAAGTTGCTCACCTGCCACAGGTCCATGCTCCGCAGAGTTCAGCCTCAGTAGTTGCTCCTCCACCGCTTTCTTCTCACTGGCTCCTTCCATCCCATACCCTTGCCTATACGCACCGCGCAGCCCTCGAGAAGAAAGGTACCCGTCAATTAACCGTCCATTGAACTCCTCATCGTTGTCCCGGAACTTCTCACCGATCGCAAGCAGCCGGTTCAACAGAGCCCGCTTATTGATCAAGAAATGGAACCGTCTGATCACTTTGCGGGCCTTCGACGGCTTGATCTTCGGCACAACTTTCTGGCTCCCGGTAATGCTCCTACTCCTCCTAGACAACATGCTCACCAAATGCACCAACAGTCAGCCATCCTTTCAAACAGCAAACCCAAGAAGAACTATTGAGACTAAAGAACTCTAAACCTTTTGAAATATGCGATGCTCATCGCATTTTGGCTATAAATTTCAGTCTTTGCTACGGCTGTTTCTGTGCAAATTGAAGAAATTGAAAAATTTTTGAAAAATTTTATTATGCGATGCGATGCGATGAGCTGCTATATAGTTATAAAATATTATGTTTATAATTGTTCTTATATATTACAAGTACATTTCGTTGTACAGTAATACATACCGGATTCAGAATAACTGTTAATAACGGGCACTGGTAAAAAAATGGGGAAGATAGTTACTGATAAGGATTTGAGGTGGAAGAAGGTTGATATTCCGGATACTCTGGATGATTTTGGAGGGTTCTATGGGCTGGAGGAGATTGATGGTGTTGGAGTTAGAGTGGTTGACGGACAAGTTCAGTTCATTGCGAATGAGGACAATGTTAGAGAGGAAGGTGAGGAAGAGAGTGATGATTTCCCGGATTTTGATGCTATGGAAGATGGCAGTGACGAAGGTAGTGACAGTGATGAGGACAAAGCTAACGATGATGATAGTGCTGTGAGTAAAGACCAAGAGCGTAAAGAAGACGCTGCTGAAGAACAAGAGGAAGAACAAGGAGACGATGATGATTTGAAGGCTAATGTGTTCAGTGCTATGGATATGGATTTGGAGGATGTGTCTGTGGATTTGCCTGGGTGGACAGAGACGGTTGATTTGTCAATGACTACAGTCAATGGTCTATCTCGTTTAGGGTTTCAGAATATGACGAATATTCAGAGAATGGCTATACCGCCAGCCTTGAAAGGTGAAGATATCATGGGTAAGGCCTCTACTGGTTCGGGTAAAACACTAGCGTATGGTATACCTATCATCGAGAAAATGGTGGCTTGTAAGGACAAAAGTCAGACCAACGGTATCATATTCACACCAACGAGAGAGCTTGCCCAGCAGGTTACCAAGCATCTGACGTTAGTGTGTGAACTGCTAATGAAGAAGAATCCTTATATGATTTTATCTCTCACAGGTGGTCTTTCTATTCAAAAACAAGAAAGATTGTTGAAGTATGATGGTGGTGGTAGAATCGTGGTGGCTACACCTGGTCGTTTCTTGGAATTGCTGGAGAAAAATCCTCCCTTAGTCAAACGTTTTGCCAAGACAGATATCCTCGTTTTAGATGAAGCTGATAGATTATTACAGGACGGACATTTCGATGAATTTGAAAAGATTCTGAAACACTTGAGTGTCCAACGTAGAGCTCAACATATCAAGACACATTGGCAAACCATGATCTTCTCAGCTACTTTCTCAACAGAACTATTTGATAAATTAGCAAGCGGTTCCTGGAAGAAAAAGGGTAACGAGGATGAGTCGGAAATGGAGGCTGTATTAAAACATCTGATGAAAAAGGTGCATTTCAAATCAAAGCCATTGTTACTTGATGCTAACCCTAATGACAAGATAAGTTCCCAAATTAAGGAGTCTCTAATCGAATGTGCTCCACTAGAGCGTGATTTGTACTGTTATTATTTCGTGACAATGTACCCTGGTACAACATTAATATTCTGTAACGCTATTGATTCTGTTAAGAAGTTGAATGTATTTTTGATCAACCTGGGAATCAACAGTTTTCAAATCCATTCGTCTATGACTCAGAAGAACCGTCTAAAAAACCTGGAGAAGTTCGAAGCAATGGCTCAAAAAAACAACCACATTGGTAAGCCTACTGTACTAATTGCTAGTGATGTTGCTGCCAGAGGTCTAGATATCAAGGGCATCAAACACGTTATACATTACCATCTACCACGTTCCGCCGACATGTATATCCACAGATCAGGTAGAACAGCAAGAGGTGAAAATGAAGGTGTTGCCGTAATGATATGTTCTCCCCAGGAGTCTATGGGTCCCTTACGTAAATTAAGACGGATTCTAGCATCTAAATCAGAGCAATCAAATCGGGGTTACAAGAAGAAGTGGCAGCAAACAGTTCCCCTTCTACCTATTGAAATGGATATTCTACAACAATTGAAAGATAGGAGCACGCTTGCTAGTGAGTTAGCTGACCACGAAATCGCATCCAAGTCGCTAAAGAAGGACGACAACTGGCTAAGAAACGCAGCTGACGAACTCGGGATTGATATCGATTCAGAAGACGAGGAAAAGGATATAATATTGGCCAAGAACAAGAACAAAAAACTAAATAAAGCGATGGGTAAAGATGAAGCTAAGGCCATTAGAGCTGAATTAAACAATCTCCTGCGTATGCCAATCAGAAAAGATTTGAGAAGAAGCTATCTGACCGGTGGCCTAGTAAACTTAGCTGATAGTCTGGTGAAGAAAAGAGGTCACAACAACATAATCGGTTATGAGATGAAGGACGCGTTGGATGTTCTGAAAAACGGGAAGAAGAACAAAAAACAGAAGACTAAATAGTTAAAAACCGCATTTCTTTAAACATAAAAAATAGAAATAATACTACTTTAAAATAGAATAAGAAAACCCTCCCCTAGAATAAAGTATATTTTAACACGTCTCGTTGAATATTTTTTCATATATATTTTCCCTTCTACAAAGTATACTAAATAGTCAATACTCATGGAATAGCATCAGCATGTGTCAATACACGTTCAACTTAGTAAAATAGCAAAAAAAGAAAAATAGAATCATCAAACTCATTAGGTAAGTGTTTCCTAAAACAGTTTCCAACAAGCCAAATAAGATGAAGATCGCTCTTCCCTAGAACAATGCTAAATAGACTTGTCCCTATCTTTATTTAAAAATGACGTCATATTTTAATTAATTATCTTTGGGCTTGGAAAACACCGTGCGGCGTGAAAATTTTTGGTCCTCGAGATTAACTTGCCTCGAGGTGAAAAGGGTCCTATCAAAATATTAATGATGTATTGTTACTATGGGCTGAAATCAAAAAAAATGTTTATGAAAATGAAGGTCTTGTACTAAATCGGTACTTCAAAATATCGGTGTTTTTTTATTATTTCGTATCTAAATCTTTACATCTCATATGTTGCAAAAAAGAGACAACATCAAAATAGGGCAACTGAGTAGACCAGCTCTCCGGTCGTCATAGAAGCTCCTTTCTTTACGGGCTGAAATCATTAATCTTTGTATATATTGATCTCTATTTCCATTTCGTAACTGAAATGCTTACGTATAATTCAATACTGTGGCTTCCTGGGAAGAACTCAGGAGATAAATTAATATTTTTTTGTACGGTTCTTAAGAATTCTGTCAATTGAGTTTGAGATCTATCAATAGGATCTATCAATCTCTAATTTATATTTGAATTATGTTTTATGTAAAGATAAAAATATTCTTTGTTGGCTTGCTAACATCTAAAACTATAGAAAGTGAAATCAAAAATCAATGTTAATGAAAGCTATCATTTGAAACTCACACAATGGAGATATCAATTACATAACAAAGCATCGACTATTATAAACTCCAATCTTAAACTTATAAAAGAGTGAACAATTCATAAGGTTTACAACAAACTTTCTTTCTTCTCAATACTAAATATACATAAAAGAACAAGAACCAAATATAATTATATATTAACAAAGTTCAATTAACAAAAATACACTAACAAACTACAAAATGGCTTTATATGAGAATAACAAATTTGAACCAGTGTCTTTCAAGGACACTAACCTGTTGAAACCTATTAAGGTTGGTAACATGGAACTTAAACATCGTGCAGTTATGGGTCCTCTGACTCGTTTCAGAGCTAAGGCACCTGGTAATGTTCCAAATGCTGATCTGACTTATGATTATTATAAGCAGAGAGCCCAAAGACCTGGTACTTTGATTGTTACTGAGAGTACCTTCATTTCTGCTAGAGCTGGTGGTTACGACTATGCTCCAGGTATTTGGTCCGATGAACAAATCAAGTCCTGGAAGAAGATCTTTGAAGGTATCCATGAAAAGAAATCGTATGTCTTTGTCCAATTATGGGCCTTGGGTAGACTAGCAAACCCTGTTGATCTAGCAAGAGATGGTTTGAAGTTCGAGGGTCCAACAACTGATGATTACACTGACGAAGGCACTAAGGAGGTAGCTGAAAAGGCAAAGAACCCACTTGTTGGTTTAAGCCAAGAAGACATCAAGCAATACGTCGATGACTATGTTAAGGCTGCCAAGAATGCTGTTGACGCTGGTGCTGATGGTGTTGAAATCCATTCTGGTAGTGGTTTCCTATTATCTCAATTCTTAGATGTGAATGCTAACAAGAGAACTGATAAATACGGTGGCAGCATTGAAAACAGAGCTCGTTTTACTCTAGAGGTGGTCGATGCTTTAATCGACGCTATCGGTGCTGAGCGTGTTGCTATTAGATTTGCTCCATTTATGGTGTTCGGTAATCTAGCTGGTAGTTCTAACCCTAACCAAATTGCCCAATTTGCTTACCTAGCTGGTGAGCTAGAGAAACGTGCTAAGGAAGGTAAGAGAATTGCTTACATTCACCTGATCGAACCTAGATTCATGGACCCAGGTAAGGTTGAGGACGAAGAAGGTAGTGAAGATAACACCGTCACTAATGACTTCTTCTACTCCATCTGGAAGGGTATCATCATCAAATCCGGTAACTACGCTATCCACCCAGAAGTCACTAAGGATGTTGTAAGTGACAAGAGAACATTGATCTCCTACGGTAGATTCTTTATCTCCACTCCTGACTTGGTTGACCGTCTGGAGAAGGGTTTGAAGCTAAACAGCTATGATAGAAGCACATTCTATACTCAAGACGCTAAGGGTTACACTGATTATCAAAATTACTCAGAAACTGTTAAAGCAGCAGCTTAACTATATTAAACCAAAAATAAAAACTTACATAACTCTATAGAATTCAGATGAACATTCCAACTCGCTGTGGGGGTGTCAATCAAAGAAAACAAAATAAACATTTCTTTTTTATTATACAAATTAATTTCTTTTTACTATTCTATACATTAAAAAAAAGCAATGATTAACTCACCATACTTCCCCACTACCTAGCATTAATATTATACAATATTGCTTTTTTTCTTTATTTTTAAGATATGAATTATGAAAAAAAGCAATTCTCATTTGTAAACAATGGCACAAATAATTTCTTTTTTTCTTTCTTTTTCTAGAAAAAAACGTAGATCTTTCAGAAAATACTGTAGGGAACGTTGAAAAAGCAATTAATTTTTTTAACCCACAATGCTTAATGACGTTATTCGTTTCTTTCTTTTTTTTGGGGTGTTTATTATAGTCAATCAATACCTGAATCATAGTTTTGATTAATGAAGTTGAAAAGGTATATAAAGGATGATACAATTCAATATTTTAGTATTCACCTTGTTTCTAATTTTCTTATATTAAAGAATAAATAAAAAAACCATCAAACAATAGTATCTGTATTCAAGACAAATATTATTCCTATAACAAACAAACACTACAAAAACTAAATAAACAATAATGTCTCAATCTCCAGTTTCTTTGAAAGTCAATGCCGCTTTGTTCGATGTTGATGGTACTATCATAATTTCTCAACCAGCAATTGCTGCTTTCTGGAGAGATTTCGGTAAGGACAAGCCATACTTCGATGCTGAACATGTTATCCACACTTCTCACGGATGGAGAACTTTCGATGCTATCGCTAAGTTTGCTCCAGACTTCGCTGATGAAGAATACGTTAACAAACTAGAAGGTGAAATTCCAGAAAAGTATGGTGAACATTCTATCGAGGTCCCAGGTGCCGTTAAGCTATGTACAGACTTGAACAAGTTGCCAAAGGAAAAATGGGCTGTCGCTACTTCCGGTACTAGAGATATGGCCCAAAAGTGGTTCAAGATCTTGAACATTGAAAGACCTGAATACTTCATTACAGCTAACGATGTCAAGCAAGGTAAACCATTCCCAGAGCCATACATCAAGGGTAGAGAAGGTCTAGGTTTCCCAATCAACAAGGAAGAACCATCTAAGTCCAAGGTTGTCGTTTTCGAAGATGCTCCAGCTGGTATTGCTGCCGGTAAGGCTGCTGGTTGTAAGATCATTGGTATCGCCACAACTTTTGACGCTGATTTCCTAAAGGAAAAGGGCTGTGATATCATTGTCAAGAACCACGAATCTATCAGAGTCGGTGGTTACAACCCAGAAACTGACGAGGTAGAATTCATCTTTGATGACTACTTGTACGCTAAGGATGACTTGTTGAAGTGGTAAACTTAGCTATCACATTGTTACGATCTCTCACAACCAAAACATATTTATCTTTCCTTTTTATAGACATGTACTTATTATAGATTTCATTTTAAAAATTTAATAAACTCTAAAAATTCTTTACCTTAATTTTTTCTATCCAATAGTCTATTGAGACTTAGACTCACAATTATCTGAATGAAATTCAAGACTCAATAGTCAAATTGATCATAAATATTATATTGTGATTGTAATGCCACAGAAAGACGTGTAGCAAAAAATATGAAAAAAACAAATAAATGATTTCGCCCAGGATCGAACTGGGGACGTTCTGCGTGTTAAGCAGATGCCATAACCAACTAGACCACGAAACCATACTAATTTGTTGGGATGTTGACTCCAATATAGTAACATACTAAATAATACACTCACAACAACATTAAAAAAGGTTAGTTAGTTAAAATTTCGATGTATGATTTAGTATATGTGACGAAATTAAGATTGATTAACCGAATAATAATGAGTGTAAGTCTATGGATATTAGAAATTGTTAAATAAGAAATGAATGATAGAATATACAAATGATTATGATGCTAATAACGGTTCCTCCACACGGTTCTGCTCTTTCTCTTTATGAGCCTCATCTGCCACTTCACCTTCCTTGTCTTTGAGAGATGGTAGACCATTTGTAGATGGAAGTTCTGGGCTTGGGTTGATTTCCTTGTCGAGACTTTCCAGTTCTTTATCGATTTCATCTTCAAAATTGCTTGTTCCAACAACACTGTTGCTTAGAGCCTCGTCTATCTCATTTTGGTACGCTATTTGCTCATGTACATCATCTATTACTTTATCAACATCTTTGAATTCGGCGTTTAGCTTTTTCAGTAAATCGTTACCATTTTTTAGACCTTCCATAAACTGACTCTCGACCATCTTAAACTCTAAAGTAGAGACCATATTCTCTAGATTTATGAGTTGATCAGAAGCCTGCTGAAGAAGGTGTTCTTGATAATGGATCTTTTTCAGGAGTAATCGTACTCTGACATCCTTCTTATATGTCTTTGGATTTTCTTTTATGAGCAGTTTTAACCTGGACCTTTCAGTATCAATCAAATTGTTCGTCCTTTTCGTATACCTATGTATTTCATCCTTTGAACGTTTTATTTGTAGTATCGCTCTATCAGTCTCAGTTATATGAACCTTGCTAGCCTTTTGACCCATACTACTCTTATAATAATGTATAATTGTGACAGTTTATAGTTAGCGAGTGAAAAATAAGTCTGATCCTTTATATGAACTGTTTAAGGTTGATGTCAAAGCTATTGAATATGACCCCCCTCTAAATCATCAAAGCTTCTTAAAGGTCTTCTTCATTGCGGTAATCTGCGAAAAAAACAAGCCTGAAGAAGCGAAATTATGATGAAATATCATGGAATGAAAATATCAAGTCAGAATACGTTTATGATAGTTACGAATGATAGTTACGATCCTATTCTCTATGAATATACTAAATGATAGTTATGATCCTATTCTCTATAAAAATACTAAATGATAGTTATGATCTTATTCTCTATAAAAATACTTAATGATAAATCTATAATCAATGTAAACTAGGTTTTATTTTATTTTACCTCAGCTCTATAATTAGATATGCAATAGAAGTTTCGTTTTTCAAACTTATGTCCATAAAGTTTCCCAAGTAACCTTCTTTCGTACAGCATTGGAGAAACCTTCTTTATATTTCACCCATATTTTGACCTCAGTTTGGTTATTTACACTTGTCTTTTCATTATCTAGGTTACTCTTAATAACACCGTATTGAGATTTCAGAACGTCGACAGAGTGCTCTTTTGGAGTTGACATACTTTCGATTGTTACTTTCTGCTTCTTATTTTGGGGGCCTTCATTAGAGGAGACATTTTTGTTCTTTTCGATTTGTTCAAAATGTCTCTTTTTAACTTTGATTTCCTCTTTTTTAGCAAGTAGCAGGTTCAAATTAGGAGGTCTCTTTGTCAAAACTTCATTAATTCTCTTCTCTTCCAACAGTACGACTTTTGAAATAGGTGGTTCTACAATCAAAATATTCTTGGAGCCATATACTTCATTTCTGGTCTCTAAGAACTCAAGTTGAAATACATCCATCAAATCCAGCATTGTTTTAAGCATAGTCTGTTTCCTTTTAATGTCTTTAACTTTAGAGATATCTGATGAGATCATGTTGTCAAGGTATGGTAAAACCTCAAACACCAAGTGTTTTTTCTTGATATTACTAGCTAAAATTGGTGCATGTGTAGAAATCTTTTTCATAATGAGATCAGCTATGCTCTCTGTCACCTTTTTGGCCTCTCTCTGCTCAAAGTCAGAATTTTTGATTCTTTGGTCGTCCTTATTACTAATGTCACCAAATTTCTGATGGAATACCATGGGAACTATAGCTGAATATCTAAGTAATTCACCATTATGTTCAAACATTGATTTGAACATCTGCTCGTGGAAAAACAACCAGTCTGCTATTGCCGACGGTTTATTCAAACCAATATCGGAGTACTTGACGTATGGGAATAACGTGTGACAACCACTGACAACTCTATCATAATTATCGACTTTCTCAATTTTTTTCGCCAACTGCAAGAATTGCTCCTTATTATTTTTATGTGGGTCTTTCCTAAATATTTCATTAACGATTTTAAACCACGATAAAGACATATCTTTCAGGCCACTGACATCATTTAAGTCTTTATCCTTAGCACCTTTCGATTTTGTTTCTCTTGATTGGAACTGAAGATTATTTATACAATTACGGATATCACCTTCTGAAAGATCTATAAGTTCATTGATAGACTTTATACTGAGATTTATATCTTCCTTCGAGGAAATATGCAATAACCTTTCTCTGATCGAATTATCGCTGGGTTTTCTCAAAGTAACAATCTCACATAGCGGCCTCAATTTTTCCAATGCTGGTGCATATAGATTATTACAGATAACAATAATTGGCCGTAGCAATAAGCGAGCTCTGTTTTTCTTATTAGCAGATTTTCTATTAGACTTGTCGTTCCTCCTGAACATATATTGTTCAGTTGCTCTCTTGTCATTATTAATTATATCGATCAATACCTTAATGAAGCCACTCTCCACACTACCATCAATTTCATCTGCGACCAGGCAAACCGCACCACCGAGAAAGCTGTGGTTAAAAAGAGTATTGTGAACTTTGTCGCGTACAAGGGAACCTGCCCTTTCATCACTCGCGTTAATCTCTGCAACTCGATACCCAGCCTGCTTTGCTACTACATGAGCCACTGAGGTCTTACCAATACCAGGAGGCCCATTCAGCATTAAGATCCTCTTGAAAGGTCTATGGAGCGGGTCATAATTCTCATTCTCGGCACCACCGTTCTCGGCTTCAGAGTCTACCTCTTCTTTGAATACAGCAGGAGACCACTGCCGCAGCCACCTCAGGATTCGGCGGTTATTCTTCTCGTTTCCAACCAAATCGAGAAACTTTGACGGCCTCCATTTTTCTACCCATAGTTGTGATTGCGACTGTCCTGTTCTACCATGGGCTGGAGACCGTGCATCATCGGCAACATTACTAGTATCAGATTCTCTAGAGCTCGACGTTGACTCGATCCTATCCATCATCGCGGAAATGTTCATCCCATACCCTTCGTCACTAGCCCAAAGACTCGCCTTCTTATGCGCGGTGGAATACCCAAGACCAGGTTCCTCCACACCTCTATCCTTCTTCTCCAGCACCACAGAGTTACCATCACTACTCACAAACCTCAAACCGTCATAGCTATAGCTAATACTGGCATTAGCGCTTGTCTTAGCACTGGCATCAGGGCCAGGACCGAGGCCAGGGCCTTGGCCCTGGCCATCGCCTTGCCCAACACCTTGCCCAACACTTTGCTCCACACCCACATCACCAAACAACAGACTACCACCACCAAAATCAAAGTTCATAGCCATGGTTTTAAGATCTCTTCGCTGTGACTTCCCCCACTTCCATAACTGAAGCTAGCCGCCCAAATATAAATTATCAAACCTCTGTAAGATCTCTTTAAATCGCTATAAAACGCAAATTTCGTGAAACCGCAAGAAGAGAACGCGAAATTTACGTATAGAATGATCTCATCGGTTTATTTCTTTTCTTTCTTTTTTTTTCGTGGATGAAAAAAAAAATCAATGAAAAATCAATTGAAAAGCCCATTTAACTTCTTTTGTTGATCTATTTGGTTTCGAGGGACTTCAGGAGGATAAGGGAACCACCGAAATTGAGAGATATATAATGGTTACTGCACAGGAGAAGGAATTGTTGGAATCGTATCCACAGAAGTGTCCTGCTGGACTGGCCGGTACTCCAGGCAACACTACTGCTGAGCAAGAGGCTGCTTTGGCGGAGTTGCGTAAGGAGCTTGAAGGAGCTGGATTTAGTGAGAGGTTGGACGACAGCACTCTGTTGAGGTTTTTGCGTGCGCGTAAGTTTGATGTTGCGTTGGCTAAGGAGATGTTTGTTAACTGTGAGAAGTGGAGGAAAGAGTACGGTGCTAACACTATCATGAAGGATTTCCACTATGACGAGAAGCCTCTGGTTGCGAAGTACTACCCACAGTACTACCACAAGACTGACAAGGAGGGTCGTCCTGTGTACTTTGAAGAGTTAGGTGCAGTCAATTTGACTGAGATGGAGAAGATCACGAGCCAGGAACGTATGTTGAAGAACTTGGTCTGGGAGTACGAGTCTGTTGTGAATTACAGATTGCCAGCTTGCTCCAGGGCTGCGGGATACTTGGTCGAAACCTCCTGTACTGTTATGGACCTTAAGGGTATCTCCATCTCCAGTGCATACAGTGTTCTAGGTTACGTTAGAGAGGCCTCCTACATCAGTCAGAACTACTACCCAGAACGTATGGGTAAGTTTTACTTGATCAATGCTCCTTTCGGGTTCTCTACTGCTTTCAGACTGTTCAAGCCTTTCTTGGACCCTGTCACCGTTTCCAAGATCTTTATCCTTGGTTCCTCTTACCAAAGTGAACTTCTAAAACAAATCCCTGCTGAAAACTTGCCGGTTAAGTTCGGTGGTAAGTCTGAAGTTGACGAAGCCACTGGTGGGTTGTACTTGTCTGACATTGGCCCATGGAGAGACTCCAAGTACATCGGCCCAGAAGGTGAGGCTCCAGAGATGTTCTCAATGAAATAACTGATTTTTGAAAAGATATTTTAATATTTTTCAATTACTATAGAAATAAGAAAACTGAACATAGAGTGTTTAAACCATACAAAAATAAAAAATGTAAATCAAAAAAAAATAAATTAAGATAAAATACAAAAACGTAAACTAAATTATTAAAAATAAAATACCAAAACTAAAAATAGATAGAGATAAAAAAAAAAAGAGATATCTATAAAAACCAAACAAAACTGTTTACTATAATGTTCAGTCGTAAAAATGTGCAGAGGAACTACAATGCTTCTGAGAAACTCTAACTAAGTAAAATGTTTCCCTATAACATTTAGCTCTTTTTATGGCGATGGTATTTAGGGCGGTTTGAACTTTGGTTGCCATGTTATATCTTTTTTTTTAAAAAATTAAAAATAAAATACTTGTTTAAATTAATTGGTTTTGATAAATTCTCACTCCACTCATTTATTATGATTTATTATGACAGCAGAAAAATAAAACTAGAGCAATTTAGGATTTACTTTTATTTGTTAGTAAAATTAAAGAGGTACATATTTAAATGCCTTTTTTTTTGTTTTCTAGTGATCTTGATTAATAAATAAAGTCATTCCTTTTTACCGCAAGCTACTAAAAAATAGAGAGTAAAGAATGTGGAGAATAGAGTCTTTATTCTCTTCCCCATACCCTATATATATGATCTGTATTTATTTGCCAGCATGTGAACGTATAGATATTATTATTAAAAAACTACATTTTTAATCGCACTTCTTATGCATGTCAGTGATATACTATTAAGTACAATTTTTTAAACTTTATGAGTTATTATATTAGACACCATTACATAAAACACTACTAGAATTCTAGTGATTTTAGAGTTGCAGTAACACTCTCATGTTCTCTTTCCAGTTCTTGAGCAAAGTTGGAATTCAAAAATTGGTGATTTTGGGAAAACATGTTATCTTCTTGAGCATGATCGGTAGAAGGATTTGCCATGTTTCCAGCTTTACTATAGTTCCAATACTCATTGTTCAAGTAACTATTAAATTCAGAGTCATTGTTAAACAAATTATTGAAGTTTCCTGTTTGTCCACCAAAAGATAACAGACTTTGAGTGTCACCATCATTATTAGGAATATTTTCCATATCTACACCAAAGTTGTAGTTGAAGTCATTAGTACGGTGCTTCTTTTGCTGTGGTCTAGTCAGTGGAACAGTACAAACTTGGAGGTTTTCCAAGACACCTTCTACCAAACAACCCTTTTGTCTGAAATGAAGAAGCAAGTGGTTCCATAGCGTGTTTCTCGCCAAGGATCTAGGATTACCTAAAATAATCAAACCGTATCTAGCACGAGTTAAACCCACATTTAGACGACGTGGGTCCCTCAAAAACCCAATAACCTGTTGTTCATTGGCACGTACGCAGGACAAAATAATGAAATCTTTTTCACGACCTTGGAAGGCATCAACAGAAGCCACTTCAACATTGGAATATAACTCTTTATCCATAGCACCGTTCATCTGCATATATTGCAATACATAGGCACGTTGACCCTCATAGGGGGTAATGACACCAATCTGTTCAGGTTTAATACCATCACGGAATAATCTTGTGATAATCCTTTCACAGTTCATGGCTTCAGTTCTATTCAAGTATGATGTACCATTCGCCGACATCTCTTCAGTACCATAGTTCGCCCAAAACATCATCGGTATTCCACTAATAGGCCAAGGGAATGTGCTATTAGCAAGAGTTCTTTGTTCCTCTGTAACACCATTTTGCAAACTACCTTCATAAAACATATTACTTGGGAATTCACTTAAGAATGGATTCATACGGTATTGAACCTCTAATCGAATTGGAACATGACCCAAAGAAATCAAACGTTCGAATAAAGATTGCTTTAGGCCAGCATCACTAGCCTTTCTTTCTAGGATGACTGGACCTAATTGTTGATGATCACCAACAAGAACAACCTGTTTTGCACCTTTAACAATAGGAATCAAACATTCTGGTTCAGATGCCTGGGTACTTTCATCGATTAGCACAGTTCTAAATTTCATTTCTAGTCTTCTATCACCAGCACCAACACAAGTACAACAAACAACATCAGCTTGTTCAAGAATATTTCTCTCCGTTTTTCTGACTAAATCTATAAACTTCCTAGTATCTTTTGCTGACAGCTCACCTGCTTCTTCCTTTAGTTTCAATAACTTCTTTAGCTCACCCTTGGCGCCTCTAGCAACTAAGTTATGAAGAGCCAGGTTAGATACAGAACTTTCGACATCTTCTCTACTCTTAGCAGTTAGCCTAACTACCTTTAGACCTAGGTCTCTTAACTTTGCGGCTAAATGATCAACGGCAATATTTGAAGGTGCACAAACCAAAATTCTATCCTTACGAATCTTTGACAAGTGATACACAATCGAAGCAGATGTCACCGTTTTACCTGTACCTGGTGGACCTTGAATTAAAGATAACGGTCTTTGTAGGACATGCTCAACAGCCTTCGATTGTGAGCTATTTAGCTTTGTATATCCTGGTAGAGAAAGCTCACTGGGCATTGGAACGTCGAAATGAACATCAACAACTTGGTGACCCAAGATTTTATAATACAAGTAACCCGAAATTGATTTTTTGTCAACAGCAAATTTTTTCAGGGCATCCTGCATCCTGTCATAGGATGTTCCCTTCCATATAAACTCAGCTGTAAAGCCTGTTGTGAGATTTGTAGGAGGAGGGATCTTGTTTGGTCTTAATTCAAGAGTAAACATGTCTTTAAAACTATTAGGTAGTCTCACAATGAAACCACTACCCTCCCAATCATCGTGTTGAATACCAGAATATCTTAGAACCATTTCATCACCAACAGCTACCTTCAACTCGCTGGACTCAAAAGTTGACAATGCAAATGAAGCTAAATGTCTATTATTAAGAGCCAGTGACCACTCAACACTAATATGTTCTAATGCCTGTGATTCCTTCAGCTGCTTATCATAATCAGCTTCTAACTTGATCAAAGGACCGTATGATCTTTGGTACTCGTATGCATCCTGATACCTCAGTAATAATGGAGGGATTGCTTCCTCCTCTTCGCCGAGTCCGCCAAGAATATCATCAGATGTTTTCTTTCCTTCAGCATAGATATCATTCATAGTAGCATACTTGTTGGAACGCCATTTAGCCTCTAATTTATTGATCTGACTTGGAGTGATTAGTTTCGCCTTTAGTTTAACTTCTTCTTCCGAGGCAGGTTCAGCAACCCAGGACAAAAACTGTTTATCTTCAATCAGTGGCTGCCACTGATCAGTATCCCAGTTTGCATTCTTTGTTTGTGCACATGGTATTCTACAGAGCAGAACGACAACAGCCTCTGTCTTGGCAGAGACAAAACCCAACACAAATACGTTCTTACATCCACAGTTGTAGCATTCCAGAACAGTATCACCCAAATCTGAATCTGGATGTAAAGACACAGAGTTATGATGCGATAAGATTAGATGATTTATTATGTGCGAGTTAACTGTACCATGCTTGGAATTGCAAAACCATTTACTGCATGAGTTACATTTGATAACACTAATAGGTGAGTCAATACCACAGTAGGCACAGGCATGCTCTGGAGCAAGAGGTAAGTCCTTATCATGGTCTATCTTCATAATCTCATCACCTTCCTGGTGAAATTGTAATTCCATCTCCTCAGCATCTTCCAGGTCTGCCAATATAGCTAATTCAGCTTCATTTAGTTCAATTTGTTCGCCCATTCAATAAATATCTTCTTATTAATACGTAAAAATTATTCTTGTTCTCGTTCGTTAGAGTGTAACAATTATGCAAAAGTCTATGAAAGGCAAAACTTTGTTTAATTAAATTATATTTCCTGTCTAACTTCCTTATTAACGCACACAGTCTGTCAAATATTTCATCCGAATCAAATAAAATAAATTTATATTCTTAGTTCTTGCTTCGCTGAAAAAAGTATTTTAGTATTTTATGCTCAGAAATAACTATTTAAATTTGAAGTGCTTTTATTATCTCAGAATTAAAGGCATCAGCAGCTCTCTAAGATGTGCTAATGGTGTATTTTTTAGCTAAAACATTGATTACAATGTATAAATTTGGCTTGAAATTTACAATTTCCATTAATTTTTTTTTTATTTTTTTTTTTTTCAAGAAGCAATCACGAGCAAAGGCATCGACTAAGTAAAGAAAAAAGAAAGGAAAAGCTAAACCGTGTGCTGGCACAATTAGCAGTTTTAAGTATTTTAAACATATTCAAAATGCTAGCTTAGCTAACTGTAACTGTATGATGAGAGCAATATCGATTTAGGTACACATTTCGTCATGACATTACGTGAACAATTGCTGTGAGACCCACCAAGACTGATAGTATAATATATTAAATAAAGTTAGAAAATACATATATACCTATATATAAGAGATTAAATGCTAATATTGAATAATAATTTCAAGTAGAATAGCAAGTTTTATTTGTTACAAAAAAATTCTGAGTAGGAATAGAGAGGAAACAGATAAAAAATTTTTATTAATAAGTGTGCCATATTCAATTGGCGATAATAGAAGAGTAAATTTGTAGTTGTTGTTATTTTATTGTTATCTCATGTTAGAGAAAAGAAAACGACGATGCATTGATTATTGATTTAAATTAGGATAGAATATAAATAAGATGGGAGAAATAAAACGTTCTCCACATGCGTTTTTTTTTTAAAGCATTAATAATAATATGAATGAAAATTAGAATATTATGGTGGAAACGAAGTTAATCAAATATGTTCCGAGTTAAGTTAAAGTGAAAAAAATTAATACCAACTGTTTAAAAAGAGGTGAGAAAGAAAAGCAGGAAGTGTTGAGTGAAGATAGTAGATTTTTTTTTTCTTTTTTTGTTATGGAGAGAAAGAGCTTGCTAACGATAGTTTAAAAGAAGAAGTCCTTCTCTTTGGAGGTGGTCTAGCGAACTCACTGGAAGATGAACCTGAAGATGAGCCAGAGGCCAGTAGAGGTTTTTTACCTTGCAATTTAGGCACTATATTTGTATCTAGCTCAGAGGTTATGTACTTCTCTATACTTAGCAGGTGAGACGGTATAGCAACCACCGACTGAGACCTTGACCGCGACTGGTCAAGAGATCTACCACTGTAAGTGTAGCATATAGAGTTTTTGGCCGACCTACTACGCGCATGCTCGCAGCTACTGTTGTTGCTGTTACTGTTGTTAGTAGAACTTCTGTTGCAATGGGTGTTATTATCACAGCCATGGCAATTGGCATACCAGTCCAACCCATACCTACTATTGCGGCGGCTCTGCTGCTGCAGTTGCAACTGAGACTGCTGTAGTGATATCTGAGAAGACTGCTGCATCATAGGTATTACCGGAACAGAGTTGTACTTCCTCAACTCATACAGATCAACACCAGTCATGTCCTTAAGACTATCCTCTTCCTCTTCCTCATCCTTAAACGTATCGTAGTACGGAATATCATCTTCAAAAAGACAACATGGATCCTGAACAGATCTTTCAAATATATTATCTAAACCCATTATTATTATTATTGTTGTTATTTATGTCTGGTTTTCTTTATCTTTATAGTGTTCTTTATTTAAAAAAAAAAAAAGATCAGTTTTTGTTTTATCTTATTTGTTTATAGTTTATTTCAAACAAGTATAAAAAGACTTTCGAAGAGTCCACTTACCAATGAAATCAAGTTTATATATAGTTTTTTTCATATATAGTGATACCCTATCGTAAGACTTACAGGGCAGTGTGTGGCATGATATACCTTTTTTTTTGGTTTGGTTATCTTCTCTATCTCTCTCTCTCTCTCTTTAAGTTATTTATTATTCGCGGTACCATCTGAGGTTTCCTTCTTTCTACATCCATTTCTGTGGATTTGTTAAATATTGAAAACTTTAAATTCTTTTTTTTTTTTGTTTTATTTTAATTCTTCGAATTTTTTGTTTTCCCACTTGCCTTTCTGTGTTGTTTCCATCATGTGTCTTCTCTCATCAGAGTTCTCTACGCCCACTTCTAACTGTTGCTTCCATATTCTGGTTTCTTTCTATGTGTCTTCTTGCCTCTCTCATTAAAGTATGTTCGAAATTTCCTCCCTTCGAAGGTTTGTATTGGTTGTTCCTTTCGGTAACAGCCACTTGGCACAGACACCCGCGTATCTCTAAAAACTAATTTAAAAAAGTGAAGAGGCCTCCCCCTTAGCCTTCAGAAACTTTGAAATTAAGGGTACCGTACGCGTACCTCTACATTACACCTACAACCGTCCTCTCTCCTAACAAATACTCTTGTGTACTTTATTTTGCCCTACCCAGTGACGTTCTTGCATCTGCATAAGAAGGAAAACTTTGACTGTGGATTTATAGTTCCGTACCTTTGTACGTCATAGAACTGTAATTCCCGGGGGGGAAGCAAGAGAAGAGAAGAGAAGATAAACACCCATACACCTCCATAAGGATGGAAAAAAAAAAGAAAGACAAAGTGCGGGGTTAGAGAGAAAGAGAGAGAGAGAGGATTTCCATGGACTCGGATAAAAAGATATTGTCTCCACTCTCTAAAAGAAAAAAGAGAGTGAGACAAGTCCAAATCCAAATCCAAATAATAAAAAGGGTTTAAAAAGTAGAATGGGAAGGGGAAAGGGGAGTAGCCCATTGATATCAATAACAATAAGCTTACGTAAACAAGAGAGAGAGAGGGAGAGGGGGGAAGGACGAGGACGAAAGTGTAGTATAAATTAATTGTAATTATAGAGACAAAGGGTTTAAAGAAACCAAAATAGAGATACAGATACTAGAGGACTTTTAAAACAAAACCCTCTTTGGCACAATGCCGCTTCCATTGTTCTTTCTAAAACTTTAAATCGCACAACCTAAAATAAATACTTGCTTCATGCTAAGAGGTGTTTGGGTTTTTTTATATTTTAGTTCTTTTCTATATTAGTTCTTTTCTATATATTTAGTTCTTTTCTATATTCGTTTAATTTTATGTAATTTGTGCGGGGTGTATGTAGAAATAAATAAATAAACAAAAACGGGAGGGTTGGAAATGGAGGTGCAACATAAAAAAAAGGGGAGAGGAAATTACTTTCAGAGTGGATAGTTCTTGAACAAGTAGGATATACTTTCACCGTTATGTAGACGACGGATACTCTCAGCCAGAACACTACTGATGTCGATGACGTCTAGTTTTGGACATAGAGGCATCTTCTCCTCGAAGGGCACTGTGTTGGTGCACACGACTCTGTCCAAACGGGACTCGTTGATGTTCTTGATCGCGTTCCCCGAGAGAACACCGTGCGTGACAATGGCGATGACGGACTTCGCGTGGCCGTTGTCCAACAACACCTCGGCGGCTTTGGCCAGCGTACCGCACGTGTCGGCCATATCGTCGACGATGATACAGATCTTATCGGTGACGTCACCGACGAGAACCATTCTGCTGACTTCGTTAGCGCGGGCTCTCTCCTTGTGGATCAGCGCGAAGTTCAGGTCCAGTCTGTCGGCCAGCGTAGCGGCACGCTTGGCACCACCGGCGTCCGGGGAGATGATGATGGCGTCCTCGTACTTGACGTTCTCCTTGATGTAGCGTACCACACTTGGCTCGGCATACAGGTTGTCCACTGGGACATCGAAGAAACCCTGGATCTGGGAGGCATGCAAGTCCATGGTGATCACGTGGTCACAACCGGCGGTGGTCAACATGTCTGCCATCAGCTTTGCGGTGATGGGAGCCCTGGACTTGTCCTTTCTGTCCTGTCTGGCGTAAGGGAAGTTAGGAATGATGGCAGTGATGCGTCTGGCGGACGCGGTCTTGGAGGCGTTGATCATGATCAGTAGTTCGATGACTCTGTCATTGACAGTACCAGAGCCGATCTGAGTGATGATAAATATGTCTTGATCACGAACACTCTCACCGATGGAAAATGACACCTCATTGCTTGGATCACGCTTGATTTTACTCTCCGTTAGCTCGATTCCTAATCTCTTGGCTACTAGCTCTGCTAGACCTCTGTGGACATCTGGTGCTAATAGTTTAATAGAATTAGTAGGCATCCTTCTTTGATTTTATTGTGTGTATGTGTGTGTTTTTAAACTTAGGTTTTGTATTTCAACGGTTGTCAATGACCAAGGTTGGTTCCTCCTAAAGCTCTGGTTTGAGACAAATAAGATAGACAATACATCTACAAAAAAAAGAAATATAAAATAAAATAATACAAATGATTACGCCAGAAATATTATAAAATAAATTGAATACCTTCCGTTTAACAAAACGGACTTCTATAATTCATTTAATTACATTACACCCAATGATTACTTCGCCATTCTTGACCCAAGGGCATCTCATCGCATCTCAATCCATCCTATTCGGCAGTTAAAAAAAAAATTCAAAAAAAAATTTTACCAAAATCGTGAGATATGACTATATATAAAAATATATAATATTACGAAGGGTCATGGGGTACCGATAGAGGACTATCATAAGTTATTTAATAATTAAAAACATTAAACTTTTATATTGAAATCTGTTAGTTTATTGGGATTATATCTAAGAAACCATTAACCTTTTTATATTATTATTGTTCGCTCTCATTATCAGGTCTCAGGACTAATTTTGGGATTTTTGGAACCTTCTTCTTTGGTTTTTTCTTTTTCTTTCCTTTACTCTCTCCCGATTGAACTAGTATTGTACCTTCTTTCACATCATCTGGTGCATTATCAAATTTATCTCTACTCTCTAAATAGAACATTAAATCTCGTATTTGGTCTTGTAGGTCCTTATTCGATTCTTCTTGTTTTTTCATTCTTATTTCCAATTCTTCAATCTTTTCATCTTTGTGCGATAAATTTTCTTGAAGGCCCCTAATTAAAAGCTGACTTTCCTCTAGATCAGCTTGTAATTGTTTTTGTTTGTCATTCGAAATCTTAACTTCCGTTTTTACTTTCTTATTATTATCGTTTAGAATTTGGTTCTGTAGATGGCTTTCCTTCAGCTCTTCAGTCAATTTTTCTATCTCACTTTGCAATTTTGACGTATCTTGCATTTTCATTTCGTAGTATTCACTTTGTGACTCTAATTGTGAAATAAGTACTTGAACATATTCTAGATGGTATTCTCTATTTCTCATAAAATTTACCCTTAGATCTTTCTCATCTTCCTCACTTTTTGAACCCATTTTCTTCACAACAGCATTAGAACCCCTACTATTGGATCTATCTTCACTTGATTCACCCAGCTCTACCAGTTTTCCATCCACTTCATTCTCTACCAATCTATGTACGTAGTTATCGCCTGCGTAATCCCATACACGATCGGTTTTATAATCCATCGCAAAGCAATGAGCTGTTTCTTCAAAATGTTTGATAGCATGTCTAGAGCTGTATCTGCCACAACCTACGTGACCACATATTAGACATATCCATAAATTTTCAGAAGAGCCACATTCGTAGCATTTCTCATGTTTACTTTGTGTTTTTAGTGTATCTCTGGACAGCCGTACACTTGATAGTCGACATACTGGGCATTTTGAGTTTTTCCATTTATCTAAACACTGGCAATGAAATGTATGTTGGCAAGGTATTGTTATCAGACCAGTAGTTTCGGAATCCATTCTTTCAAGACAAACAGGACAGGTAGGGAGTTCTATATCAACACTATTCTTTTCACTGTCTCGAACAGTAGTAAATGGATCATTTAATAGATATGGAAACTGTTTTTTCTCGTTTCGAGGAAATAGTTTCTTTGCAAATATTACCTCCTTTATGAAAACAACGTTACATGTTTCAGGATCCATTTTACTAAACCTCTTACCGTTGAATTCATCTTTGAATTTCTTTGCTGCGGATGCTTCTCTAAACTTCATCAAAACCATAAAATTAAAGCCTATACCTTTTTGTTTATTTCTTAGTATACGGAAATCAGAAACTTGATTATAAACAATGCTGTCTCCGATGTAGTTATGCAATAAATCGTGAACAGTAAAATAAGTTGGGAAAAGAATACTTACCATTGTATCATCAGCAGGTGCAGTTATTATATCAGAGTTCCCTTTTTCCTTCTCTTGGTCAAAATCAGAACCACTCTTGAACAATTTTATAATTCCATGACCTAGATATTCTGATGTGACCAACTCATCATCCGCTATTTTAGGTAAGCCTCCCATACCTAACTTCCTTTTCAATAACCTTTCTATAATTATATCAGTTCCTCTCCAATCTTGATAACTATTAGTATCTAATTCAACTGTCTCGTCGTTTATCTGTTGCGCTTTTAGTCCAGAATAAATTGCGTAAGCCTGCTTCTGTTTTTCTGAACTGTCAAACTCTATCACAATTTTATATTCAAATTGCTCTGATGTTTTGTTCTCAGAGTCCATCCAATATAATTTTTAAAAGAAAAATTAACTCATATACTGTTTGGAGTTTTTACCAACATTCCTTCTAGAAGTTTTATGTCTATCTTTTCATAATTGGCACTTATATCGTCAATTTAGTTCCTTTTTTTTTGTTCCGCCTTTTATATTGTACGACTCATTATATACAATCCTATTGTAGTATAGATGAGTACTATTACTTAAAATGTTATTAATTATAAAAAGATGTAATCACAAACAGCATAATATATTAAAGATTTATATATTCTATGTTGTATTATCATTGATAGAAGCAAAAAAAAAAAAAAATGTGTCATCAGATATATGTAGGAAAAATCGTGTGAATACTAAGTTTTCCTAGGGTCATTACATGCTTCACTAACAATTGAATCAACAGTGCTTTTGAAGTAGGCAGGTCCATGAACATGACACACCTCTTTCCCTTTAAGTTTTTTCATTACTGTCAATACATCAAATTGTTTCTCTTCGGAAAGCTTGTATAGATACTCCCAGGTTTTGGGAACAGTTATTAGCAGGTTATGTAGGTCATCAAGGACAACTGGATGTTTTCGTCCATCAGTCCCATACTTCCCCAATACCACCTGTGCAAAAAACTCGTCTTCTGAAGGAAAAGAAAAAGTTCCGTTGTCGTCTATATTAGTTGAGTCGATCTTGTAAACAGTATCACCTTTACGGAGCAAAAGTCTATTTTGAGCATTAATCTCCATGTTCAGCTTCCGTAAATCGTCCAGTTCATGCACCAGTGCATTCCTATTCAACTCTATTTCGTTCAGTTTCGTCTCTAATTCTTTGAGTCGTGCTTCTTTCCTCTCTCTGAAAGCCTTCTGTGCGGCTCGATTCTGTGCCTTCTTTCTAGCCTTCAGTTGTTCTTCAGTTAGACTTTCGTCCGGTAGTTTGTCAATCTCTGCCGATACAGTTAACTCTTTCTTGCGATTATCTGTAACACCCAGATGATTCGGACTGTTACTGCTACTTTGCGAAACGGATTTGTCAACACTCGGTATACTTGATAACCTGTACTCGTTATTGTCCTCCTTCTTTACCATAGAATCCGCCATTGCGAATTGTGGAGGCATTAGGGACGCCGCTTGTGCTGGTGAATTATTTACAGGAAAAGGACCATTGTACAAATTCGACATATCGTTTCCTGTGTTAGTACCATCGGCATAGTCAGTAGAGGGAAATGGTGGATAACTTATACCAGAATGGTTTGTGCTATTACTACTCTCTCTCCAGGGTGTCTGTACACCCAAAGATAGGTTATTATTAGCCAAAAAATGGAAATACTCTGGAGTTATATTGGGTGGAAACATTGACCCATTCCCCATCTGCGTTAACATTGTCTCTTTACGTTCCATTAAATCATTCTTTTGAGGTTTACATATTTTCTTAGATTTACTATTTCGGAGTTTGGCACCAGTCATTATCAATTTATATATTTGGGCTCTCTATTGTATTAGTAATCTTGTAAGTTGCGTTTTTGTTGTTGTTTTCTTCTTATTATTTAATATCGAATTAATCAATACAACAGAAAAAAATCTTCTGAATTTTATTGTGATAGATAATAAATAATATTATTATTATTTATATATAGTATTTTAATTGTTCCTGAATCCTATTGATACTCTTCCTTGCGATATTTCTTATCAGCCGTCCCAAATAAAGAATTTTTTTATGGAACCCACTGATAACTTTATATAACGTTAGCTGATTTTATATAAAGTTATTTTTTTTTTTTTCCTGTTAGCTTATCCTTCGATATATTATATCTTCTTAAACAGGAATTAAAGTTTTCTTATAGATATTCTTCGTTACTTTCTTTTGTTCACAAAAGTCATTTTTTTTCTTTCTTTTTTTTTTCTATTTTTTCATGAAAAAGATTCGATACACTTCACGGCAAATCTAATTTCTATCAGAATCGTTTGTTCTATCGCCACTATTCCACCCGTACAACGATTTTTTCTGAACTTGCTGTCTTCTTTTGAATTCCCCTTCACGTTTATTAAAGCTGCCAATTTAATAAAAATAAAAAGCACATTTCTGGACCCTTGATTTGTTTTTTGTCACTTTTCTTTTTAGATACAGTTCCTGCCCACATTTGTTAGAGGGCTCGGCACATAAGGCCACCTCTATAAAAATATATCTTATACAACATTTCTCCGTGCGCATCTGTGTTATAGATAACACCACCTACAGGACCCTGATTCCGTGTTCATTGCCTATCTTAGATACAACGGAAAAAATAAGTGGGCAACATTTTTGGAAAGCACGAGCAACGCACAGAAAAAGTAGTGGGAAGTAAATACGAACACACAATGGGGGCCAAATATCTACGATGGTGGTAGTTGAGAAACTAGGCGGAACAAAAAGTATTTGAGGATCCAATGAAAAAAAAAAGATGGTTGTGTGGGGGGAGTACTGTGGAGAAACGGCCGTAGAGCAAAGCAGGGAGTAAGAGGCGTAGTCACCCGACGGCACTTTCGCATTTGTATGGAAATGAGAACAAGGGGGCCTTCAAAAAAGAAGAATTTTAAAAAAAACAATTAAATGATTTCGCCCAGGATCGAACTGGGGACGTTCTGCGTGTTAAGCAGATGCCATAACCAACTAGACCACGAAACCATATTAAATTGATGTAATCGGTTTCTGATGTATAAGAGGTATCAGTACTTTCTGTATTGGCTTGTCTTTATACTCAAACTCTATCCTATTATTACAAGCTTAGTAAATAATATTTGCTGTAAACTAATAGAAAAAAAATTATTTTATTATGTATGTAAATAATGCTATTAAACTAGAGTGAAATAATGTAGAACATGTATCCAGTAGTCATGACCAAAATGATGTTATCCCTCATGTATAAGGAGATAAAATTATGAAAACAGAAATAACAAAAAAAAAAATAACAAAAAATGAGTATTATTACAATTTTAAAAAAAAGATAGTGCTTTCTCTTTTGATCTTTTTTTTTCGATAAAATATTCATTGAATATTTTATTCATAATTAAGTGAAACAAAATAAAATAATTATTAGTCTTCTAAATCACTATAGTTTTCCATGCCAGCTACAGTATTTGCTGCATTAGCAGCCTTTCGAGATATTCCGGCTTTAGAGAGTTCTTTTTCGATATCAGATGAATTTGTAGGCCGTTCTGACCTCTCAAATGCTTTTGGCATATTTTTGAACATGCTTTCTATATTGTGTGATACGCTGCGAGCTTCTTCCTGGCCATAATTCTTCGCAGCTGAGATACTATTATGTGGAAATAGATCTTGACTTCCGCCATTTTTTCTGGGGTCTATCCCATCAGCTTCAATATCATTTGAGGCACGGCTTCTAGACCTCCTTACAAATCCTGTTACGACTTTTTCTAACCTGGCGCCCGGTTTATTTTCGAGAACATTGTAGCCTCCTGAGTGTTTGTATTTCTTTGCTTCTTCTGCTTCTATGGTCTTCACCAGTCGCAAATAATTCTCATGATCATGTTCGTCTGAATTGTCTTGCCGTAGTTCGTCTCTGGTAATTTGGTCCGAAATCCTAGTTGCTGATCTCATGATCTTATCTTTGTTTCTTTCTGTATAGTAAGGATTCTGAATAGTCCTTTCTTTCGTTAGTGGTTGACCCATACCCCTGACAGGAAACACACCTGGTGGTGATCTCATTACATTCTTCCTTCTTCTTAAAACTGGAGATGTTTTGGTATACCTTAGGGCGTGTGAAGACGACATGGTTCTATTAACACTCATATTTGGATGCGAAGTAGATCTAAATCTGTTATCAGATATTGTGCTTAGTGGAATACTGCCATCACTGGTGTTCAAACTAATATCAGAAACGGGGCGAGATGCTGTGGTCCTAACTGGCTCCAAATATGGATGGACATCTGTGTCTGTCGTTTCACTGGAGTCACCTTGGCCCAGTTTTTCAGATAAGTAGTTCTCTCTATCTGAACTATCCTCGTCGTCGTCGTCGTCTTCTTCGGCTTCTTCCCTTGGGACACGGACAACTCTAGAATCAACGTTAAGTTCGGGCTGCTCATCTCTTTCTTCATATTCTGGAAGTAATAACTTCTTTTGGTCACGTTCAACCACCGTCAAATGCAAATAGAATGGTATGTATAGCCCGAATGCTACACCACCAATCATATTCCCCACAGAGGCTGGGATCAACAGTTTCCAAATGTACTTTCCAACGCTAACGTCAGCGCCATTTAACATACCTATGAACAAAATAGTTTCATCTGCAACCACATGTGTGAAACCAATACAAGCCAGGGTGAAAATGGACATCAGGATGGCCAAAAATTTCACGTGGAAGGGCTTGGATAACAACTGTAAGTATATAGCCATTGCAACAAAGAAATTCCCACCAATAGATTTCAGAAATGTTTCCATAAAAGCTGCCTTCGCCTTCTGTTCTGATAATGCAATCGAGGATGCTTTCCATTCTGGTGACCTTCCTATGCCAGATAAAAACACGATGACATAGCAAACAAATAATGACCCTGCTATGTTACCTATCCAACTGAAAAACCATGATAATAACACGTCCCATATGGATACAGCTCCTCTAAAAAATGCCACAGAAAAGAACAGAACATTAGAGTTAAAAAGGTCAGCACCAAGTATAACAACATAAAATAAACCAATACTGATCACCATGGACCCGAGCACCACTAGTACCCCAGGATTTTGATCCCATAGCTCAGGACTCTCACTATGTACAGCGAGGAACATTAGTGGTCCCGCACTGAATACCACACCACCTAATATACAATTTAAAGCTAGCGCATCTAACGTAAGTCTAGCTTTCTTCATCGCAGTAGCAACAAGGGCAAGCGCCGCTTCATGCGGGGTAATATAGTAGGTATCATCGACCATAATACCATTAACTTCTTTTTCGTTATATTTTTTATTAGCTTTATTATTGTTTGTAGGTATTGGTATAGTTCTTTCCTTTAAACCAATGAAAAGGGTCTTTTAATTTTAAATTAATTTAATTTCTTTCTTTTTTTCCCTTATAATGAACCTGAAATTTTTTTTCTTTACCCTTATACCGTAAATCAAGATCAAAAACTAATCTATAGATGTTAAAGTTCTTATAGTTAGTTGTATTGTATTTTTTTCATATATTTATATATTTCAAGAAAATGCTTTCTAAAATGAAAGATCTGGCATGTTAGATCTATTACTAATTCAAGAAGATACTTCTCTTCACATAGATTCGTTCATCTATAAGTTCTTGAAATATAAATCGTAATTCATTGCATGAAAGAAATTGCACGATCAAAAAATAACTTCTAATTACGATTGTCCATGTCAAACATCTTTGTACTCCCTCTTCGAGCCAATGAAGTTTCTCCCTCCATCGAAGAACCGCAACCCGTACGGAAAAACGGACGAACCAGAGAAAAACAAAAACAACGAAAAACACAACACGACGCTGCAGGGTTTTCTGCGGCTCGCTTCCTTTAAAAACTCTTTTCTTGCTGTGGATCGGGTGATGCGGTCTTTTTTAGTGGGTCCGATATGTTCTGTGCGGGGGCTGCACTATGTTGAGTTGAGTTAAAAGGCACGGCTAAGTTTCCGTAATTGGATAGCGATCCGAGAGAATTATAATGTTTCACTAATTTACTACGTTGGTTTCTTTGATATACGCTTAAAATACTTATGACGTCATTTTGTTTTGATGCGAAGAAAAGCAAAAATGTTCTATTTTGATAGTAACTATTTTATTTCAACATGTGATAGCTATATAATTTTTGTTAGATGCGAATAAATGTTTTGGTTTTTTTTTAAAAAAAAAAAAAAATGCTTACGAAAAAAAATTAAACTGTTCTATGTACTATTGTGAGGATGTTTCTTCTTCTTCTTCCTGTTCTTCTTGTTTTTTGATACGAGCGAGTTTGACTAGTGGAGATAAAGAAATGTTCTCATCGGCGATCTCAGTGATGAACGGATCTGCCAGTAGCTCTGTGGCAGTTGCTCTTTCTGCGGGATCAACTTTGAGGGACCAATCTAAGAATTTTGTCAGTGTTTCACTTAGATTTTCTGGTTCTTTCAATTTAGGAGTTCCGTTTGTGGCAATTAGGTACAGTGCTCTTAAGGGTGTTTCGTTCAAGTATGGAGGTTCACCTTCTATCATTTCGATGATCATGATACCTAGCGACCATATGTCCACCTTAGGCCCATACTCCTTACGCGAAACCACTTCAGGTGCCATCCAGTAAGGTGTACCCACCATAGTGGTTCTTTTTAGGTTATTTTCGTTGATCTGGGCACAAAACCCGAAATCAGTCAATTTTATATCACCTGTTAGCGATAGTAATATATTATCTGACTTGATATCTCTATGTAGCACACCCTTTGAATGTAGAAATTGTAAACCCTTTAATGTCTCTCTACAGACTGCACCGATTTGGCCCTCAGACAAAAGACAATGTGTTACAACATCTGTTAGCGAGCCACCTTCCATGTATTCCATGACAATCCATAGATCGCCTTTTACCAGGTAAGAATCGATAAAGTTGACAATGTTACGATGTTTACTCTCTTTCATTACTAAAATTTCATTCAGAATGAGTTCCTTCTTGGGTTGTTTCTCTAGATTCATCTGCTTAATAGCAACTGCGGCTTCTGAACTCATATCATGTGCTGTATAAACACCACCAGAGGCACCTTGCCCAATTTTGATGAGGTCTCTATAAGTAGTCTTCGGATCACCAGGACTACAGATCTCGGTTAATCTGGCATAAAGTATCTTCTTGTTCCTTTCTCTTTCTTCTTTTTTCTTTTCATTGGATTTTCTAGAGACCTTATTAGGCAATGGTGGTGTGGCTTTAGGAATTGGTGGCATATTTGGTTTGGCTTCTTCTTTACTTGAATCTTCAGTAGTCTGCTCTGAACTAACAGATGATGTATCCGTTACCGGAGCAGCTGGTGGGACCATAGGGGGGGCACTGGGAGGGATTTGAGGTGATAAATTGCTTGGTTTTTCTGGGACTTTAGATTCTTCCTTTATTGGTGTCGGTGGTACATATTCCTTAATTGGCGACATAGCGCCAGGTTGCTGTTTAGGCGTACCAAGTCCTGCACTTGCTGGAGATCCTTGTTGTCCCGGAGGTTTTGGAGCAGGTCTTGTTGGGATAAACTTTTCTTGAGCCCCTAAGGATGGTGGAGTAGATGCAAAACTACCACTAGTAGCTGGTGAAACCAGACTAGTTCTAGAAATAGGTGTTCCAGCGTTGCCAAATCCACCTTGTTCTAAATTTGGTGTTGTAGAGCTGTCATAGCCAAGGTCATATTTAGTTACTGACTCTCTTGTGGTCTTACTTTGTTGTTTGGGGTCAAAAGTTTTGATAACTTTTTCTTCACCATTATGATCGGTCACATCTTGGTAGAAGTTTACAATATCAATAACTGCCTGCATGTTTTGTTGTTGTTCCTTCTTTGATATACCACTTGACGCTAACAGTCTTTCCCATTCCTCAGGTAAACCCGTATATTCACCTGTTTTCGAATCAACACCTACATGGTAAATATGTTTAGGGTTATAAGGCGTTGATATTTTCAAACTAGCCGAAGATGCTGACGAGACACTACTTAAACTGGAGGCAGATTTTCTATCATCACTAGAATTCCTCTTCATGTTTTGAACTAGGGAAGTAAACATTCCTTTCATCTTACTAGTACTACTTTTCCTTTTAGGTGGATCTTTAGTATCAGATGAGCTTGAGCTTCTCTGAGATCGTATAAGGGAGGAATGAGGAATCTTTTGTGGTTTTGGCGAGTCAATGGCCTTCTTTCTTGGCTGTGTTGATGTACTTTTATGTCTCGGCGATGACCTCGCCTCCTTATTTAACCTAGAAGCACTGGTATTTGTATTTTTTGTTAATGTATTGCTTGCACTTGACACACTCTTTTGTACAGTAGGTGTCTTTATGTTGTTGTTTATATTTGTAGTTGTAGTAGGACTGGTAATTTCTTGACCCTCACTGTTGCTGGTGCCATTTTCTCTTAATTTGTTTATTTTCAGTTTGTTCTCTACATCAACGGTGTTTCTTCTACTATTACTTATATTCGAATTTCTGTTAGTGGCTAAAGCATCTGTACTTGAGAAGGTGGATGAGTTTTTTGATATTTCCATTAGAGTATTATTCGTTATCTCGAAATCTGAAGCAGATTCCTGGATGGTAGAATAAGTTTTGTCACCATTATTTCTAAGAGTGTCTACCTCGCCACCATCTTCTTCTGCCATTTGATTACTCGGTGCTACATCTTCTTCTCCTTTATCGAGCGTGTTTGTAGACAGCGCAGCACTAAGCTCTGATGATGACGATACTCTAGTAAACTGAACTGGATCATCGAGAAATATTGGCTCTTCCCCTTGTTCAATCTTATTTTCTTTGTTACTATCTTCCTCCATGGTATCTGTAGTGTCGGTGTTTTGCTCATTCAGTTTCCCTTTATGCCTCAAAATATCCGTAGCTTTCAATGCATTTACATTTAAAGTGCCATGAGACTTGGGAAGACCCAAAGACAGAACATTCTTTTCATTTATATTGGAACTATCACTCATGATCGTTACTGTTTCTTAATTTCTTTATATTATCAATTATGTTTGTTCTGCTCTCTCTTTTTTTTTTTTTGTTGCAGCTGTTGGTTTTTTTATCTATATGCAAGGAATATAATTAATTGTGAGAAATCAATATGAAAAAGAAATTAAAAGTCTAATGTAGTGACTTTGGTATAATTTGTTATAATAGAAGAAACTTTCAATTATTGTTTAAAAAAAAAGGAAATTGTTATTGCTATTGTTATTTTTAGTTATTTCTCTCGTTTCTTGTTGTTTTTCTGACAAAAGCAAAAATTTAGGAAAATGAACAATTTTTTTTTTCTCTCTTCCGATTACCTCAAGCTGACTTAATTTCAAGTATTTTAATGTTTTATTTGATGCCTAAAGATTTCTTTCACTATCTTTTTATTGAATGAGTTGTATATTGTTTGATTGTTTATTTGTTTATTTTTAATTTTTTGGTTTTTTTCCTCTTCGTCTTTTCCCCGTTGAATTAATTTTTTACTGTTTGTTTTCCTGTCTTTCTTAGGTTCATGTTTGTTCTAATATATTCTAAAATGCTGGGCCCTTACTAAATAACTCGTACCGATAATTCATTTACCCTATTTTTATTCTTTCTTTTTATGATATTTTCCTTTTAATTTGCGTCCTGTTCCTTTCACTAAAAAAAAAAAAAAACACCTTCTCTGCGTCCTTTTTTGTCAGTATCTGCCCGACGTCTAGCTTGTCTTGTCTTTGTCCTCTACCTTCAATGAGTTCTCGAACCTTGACCTTGTTCCACAGGTGCAAGGTAAGGGTTGTTTGTTTATTTATATCACCCAATGCCCAAATAAAAAAGAAATGAGCAAAAATAACTGAAAGACATCTCAGAAACTCTAGTAGCCAAGAGGCCAAAATAATAAAGAACGACTGTCAACAGTTAAAACAAAATGGGAATATCTTTAAGGCCTGTCCAGATGAGCAAGCGGTACTTTTTTTTTAAGATCTCTTAATTTCATTCTTGACTCGTAGCCCTAAACATTTTCTGAGCACCTTTGAAGGAACGTGTATAGAGGTGGGGTGGGCGCGCCCCATTAATCAGCTCAATTTGTTTTGTTGTTTTTTCATTTTCCTAATAACAAATATATCATTTTGTTGTTTATTTTACCTTCTTTTTTTATTGTTTTGGGTGATTAGCATATTACCTTCCAGTACAATTCAATTCTTTCTAGTGGTTCATTTTCACGATAGTTAATGAAATTAGTAACATTGAATTGATGAGTCCTCTGAACTTTGAAGGCGGCTTGGTAAATTAAATTAGCAGCACGGACTTGTTCTAATGACATCTCCTCGTGAGCCTCTTTTGAACCAGCTTTTGATGGCAGATTACACACTAGGCTGTCTAAACCGTAGATCACTAGGTGGTTGTAAGCGTCTGGTGAGACTTCCAATTTCATCAGGTACATGAACAAATATTGTAAACTGTTAAGGAATAGTACACCGATATCATTCTTGCCTCTTAACAGCGACCCAATTGTAGACGTAGTATACCTTTGAGATTCAAATTGTAATCGTGCCTCGTCTCCAAGCACCAGTATTAAAGTCTTGCGCTTTCGAGTGTCATCGAAATCTTCTAGCAACAATGACTCTATTAGTTCCTTAATAGTCATTTCCATTATTCTGGCTTTCTGTACAATTTTATGAAAAAGCAATGATAGATAGGAAACTACAGAATGTTTTAAATGCAAAGAGAATTGCGTTTCTGTCCAAATTGTTTATTAAAAATACAGATCTCTTTTAATTATTATATGACGGTGAGCAAAGAAAGGAGAGAGTTTCCAGGTTATTAAAAGAGAGTTACTTTATTTAAGTTGTTACGTTGGTGTGTATCCATAGACCTCTAACTGTTCAATTGTTATGATATTATTGTTACTTGAATACTGTACTCTTATTTTATATATGTAGATCCCTAATGCTACATTGATAATTTCTCGCTACCGTGAAAAAAAAAAAATTAAAGCTGGAAAAAAAAATTATGGAAAAAGAATATAAGTAATCGACCCTGGAAGGGTGAAAGGGTTGTATTTGATCTATATATAAGGTACGAAGAAGCATACGTCATTAGATTTCTTTAGTAGGGCTCGCACTCATTGTTTTGGCCATTTAAAGATGATGTTAAGATCACTTGTTAGGGGTACTACATTGAGGTTGAGTAATCCTGTATTACAGCTAAGTAGAAACCAGGTTACTGTGGCCTCAGAGACACCAAAGAGTGGTACTGACGGTACTGGAGCTGTTGAAAACGGTGATGAATTATACCTCATGAGACAGAAAGAACTAAATGATGAAATCGTTCAAGGGTTGAAGCAATTCTCGAACACACCACTAGAGGATTTTGAGAAGTTTTTAAGTAATGCTAATAAAGCTGAGATGAGCGAGAAGGAGAAGAAGTTGGATGAAGAATTGACAGCATTCTTGAAGAAATATTCCCAGGATAATCAATTGTTGAGTGATATTACTGATAATGAAGGTTCCTCCAGGGCTGTCGAGGAAATTCTGCAAACTAAGAGATACCCGTTCTTAGTACCTTCGTCTAACGATAAACCGTATACGCAGCAAGAGTTGTACTTGCGTCAACTACATCATGCATCCCATACAGCTAAGTTAGGCGCTAGAGTGGAGAAAGTCTTCTCTCCATACAGAGATATATATACACCACCTACACCTGAAAAGATTTCTATGGAAAAGCTAATGGCTGCTGGAGTTCATTTAGGCCAATCTACTTCATTGTGGAGATCATCAACCCAAGCTTACATCTACGGTGAATACAAAGGTATACATATTATTGATTTGAAGCAAACCATGTCGTATCTGAAGAGAGCTGCTCAGGTTGTAGAAGGTGTTGCTGAAAGAGGTGGTGTAATACTATTCTTGGGAACGAGACCAGGACAGAAAATGGCACTTGAAGAAGCTGCTAAAAAGACACATGGTTACTATGTCTCTACGAGGTGGATACCAGGTACTTTGACAAACTCTACTGAAATCTCTGGTGTCTGGGAAAAACATGAGGTTGATTTCGGTGACTTGCCCACTGGTAGACAACTACATGCTGATGAAAACTCTAAGATTGTGAAACCAGATCTACTGGTTGTGCTAAATCCAACTGAAAACAGAAACGCTCTAAACGAGGCAATGAAGACTAGAGTTCCAACTATAGGTATTGTAGATACTGATTCTGAGCCATCATTCTTAACTTATCCTATCCCTGGTAATGACGATTCATTGAGGTCTGTCAACTTACTATTAGGTGTATTGGTTAAGGCCGGTGAAAGAGGACTGAAGAATCGTATAAGAAAATCTAGTAAAAAATAAGAACGAATTAGAAGAACAAGGAAATAGGTTGTGGCACCAAAACCTCTAACTAAGGAGCCGCTTGTGAGTACCGCCTCTAAAACTTGTATATAAAAAGGGCGATGTTCAATTTAATCATAAATTAATTTACTTATATATAAATATTTTTCATGTAATATTCTATCAACAGAGCATCAATCTGTAAACTGGTTAAGAGAGTCTTTGAAGTATAATAAACCATACGTTGTTTAAAGTGAATTATAGACTTAATTATATGATTTTTTCTAACTTGGTAGAAGCAGATTTGCCAATACCTGTGGGAACGGTTTATATATACCTATTGAATATAATAAGTAAACAAAAATATATGTATCATAGTTATTTTTGTTGCGAATGCAGATTAATGTTGGGAATAGTTATTTGTGAGTTCTTGAAATTCTATGAATTGAAGATATTGTATTTTTTTCATTTTTCTTATTTTTATTGATTTGATTTTTGAAGTGTTTGCATAAGTTATGCATTTTCGTGATCAAAAAAATAGTTGTTTTTTTTATGGGACTTTTATATGGTATCGGAACAACTACTTTATACTAAAGTTACACCAATCTTTTTCTTTTATAAAAAAGCAGATTAGATATTAAATGGAGAAGATAGGGATATGATAAGTTAGGAAATTATTATTATTCTACTCCCCTTTCTCTTTTAGAGACTCGTTAATCTTAATCAAAACCTCACTACTATCAGCTGCAATTGGCGTATTTGGGACTTGTTCAGTCTCATCGGAATCAGAATCGCTATCACTTCTTTCATCCTTTTGGACACCTTGGCAAACCAATCTATACAAAATTTTGAAAATCAAAAACAGCCAGTACAAGTTGACTAGTTGTAAAGCGAAGATCAATCCGAAGACAATTGGTTGGGAAATCCAACATTTATATTGAGAAGTTGCGAAGTTCAGCAGATATGGGCCCTCTGTCTTGAATTCAGTCAAGACAGACCACAGAATTCTCAAGTTGACCACATGACGTAAGTAAATCCAACTGGATACGAATAAGATGAAGACAACTGGTGTAAATACGGAATCCAAATAATTCAGTATCTTGGACAAAGACAAGAAGAAATCTGAGACGTCCATAGTGATGTAGATGGATAAACCCATCTTGGTGAAGTGGAAGACGTAAGAAGACCAGATCAACAGCAGAGTAACAATGTGGTGGAAGACCAATTCCTTGTAATCCTTTCTAGGTTTTTCCAGCTGCAAAACCAGCACACAGGCCTGTTGAGACCAGAATGCGGCCTGACCTAAGTAAAAAACTTTGTACAAGAACGGATTTGTGAAGTCAGGGTAGGTGTTGTACATTTCTTTAGTCTTGAACAACCAAAGGTCGGAGTGGTACATAATGTAGAGCCCAAAAGGGCCGGAACAACCGCAGTAGAAAGCGGCGTACATCTGTTCCAGCATTCTCTTGACCTTATGTTTCGAGGTGACATTTAATGCGCGCGTGATAGGTCTAATAACGACGTCCATCAGGAACTCACGCAAGAAAGTGAAGGAGATCATGTGGAAGAACACAAATGCCAAGTCCTTGATACCCTTCCCGTACTGGTTGGTGTCGCCAACCTGATAGGAGATTGCAACGAACATGTGCAGAGGATTGGTCTCGGTTCTATTACCAGAGGTGAAGTACGCACAGTACACGATACACATCAGTATCAGTGGTGTAACCCATGTGTGGCGGTAGTTCACCTCCCTGTACGTATACCACAGCTTGCGCAACAGATCCATATCGTCCTTCCCTGCACCACTGAGAACTTCTAACCTCCTCTTGGCCTCTTTCTTCGAGTCTCTCGACTCATGCATCGTGGAAAACGCAGGCACGGTATCTCCTAGATCAATCCTGCCAACAGAAGAAGTACGCCTCTCTCTAGTCTTGACATTCAACCTATTAGTTATAGACTCATCGCGTTTCATTGTTATTCCCGTTGTTATTAGTATATCCTTACAATATAATCCATACAGCCAATTAAAAATAATATATAAAAAAAAACTTAATAGACTTTTATTTAATCTTTGTTTAGTAGTTTTTCTGTCTCTCTAAAGAAAAAAAATACGCGTCGCCTTATTCAATTCAAATTTTTTCTTTTTTCTGCCCGTTAACTCAACAGTTTGCTAAAGCACAACCCTAATCAAATAAATAATATATATCTACATTTTAATAATATATATCTACACTATATAATATGTCAAACATAAAACAGATACATCTGAATATACATCATAAAACAACCACAATTGAATTAAGATAGTAACTAAAATGAAATAGCAAGATAGCGGTACATTACGAGGAGGGTAACCTTATCCTTGTCCCACCCCTAACTATCACTCTTTCTACGCTGTTTT
Organism: Nakaseomyces bracarensis; assembly: GCF_045282275.1. Lineage (NCBI taxonomy): Eukaryota > Fungi > Ascomycota > Saccharomycetes > Saccharomycetales > Saccharomycetaceae > Nakaseomyces > Nakaseomyces bracarensis. The sequence continues at coordinate 690,504 of NW_027263969.1, read as the reverse complement.
TTATACAGCCACACAGAGCAAGACGTAGCTGAACTAACTACTAAAGATTATTGTATCGTTGTTGACGTATTGTGTTAGTGCGTTTGTCGTTTGTTGTGATAATATTAGGGTTTGGGTGGTTTAGGGTTTTGAGTTCTATTCTTTTAAGGGTTTGTTTTGTCTCTAGAAGCCCTAATTGTTTTAGTACTTCTTGCAATGGTCTGGGAGTTGGGGGGGGCCGAATGGAAGAGGAAGGTGTATATTCTAAGCCTATATCTGATAATTCATATATTGTGGAGTTGTAATATGAAATTATATGTGGAGTTTAGTAGATAAACCTCCAAATAGCTATATATATAACTACAACAACTAATAGGAAATGGGTTCTTTAGAGGTTAAACTGCGTAAGGCGGTGTTGGCAGCTACAGATGCGAAGTTGAGGAGTGACAATTGGCAGTACATTATAGATGTGTGTGACTTGGTTAAAGTAGATCCGGAGGATGCCTCTGTCGTGGTGATGGAGCTGATAGAGAAGAGGCTGGTACAGGCGGATGCCAATGTGATACTACGGTCGTTGTCCCTCGTTGTGGCGCTGGCGGAGAACTGTGGGTCTCGGTTGAAGCAGAGCGTGAGTTCTAAGCATTTCACTGGGGTTCTGTATGGGCTTATTGATGACTCTAATGTGCATATCACGGTAAAGAAAGAGATCGCTAAAGTTGTCAAGCAGTTGGCGGACTCGTTCGAGTCAGATCCGTCCTTGAAGGCGATGGCTGATCTGAACTCGAGGATCCGCAGGAAATGGCCACACCTTCTGGAGCAACCGGAGAAACCAAGCAAACAAAGAGTTATGGCTACACAGGATACTACTCAAGAGGATGAGGAACTACAGCAGGCACTCAAGATGTCTTTACAAGAATACGAAAAGCAAAAAGAAATATCAGAACAACAGCAACAGCAACAACAGCAACAACCTTCGCAACAACCTTCGCAACAACAATTACAGCAGCAGCAGCAGCAAGCTTCAACAATGAAGCGTGTACGGGCGTTATATGATCTTAATACTAGTGAAGCTGATGAGTTGTCGTTCAAGAAAGGGGATGTCATTATTGTGTTGGAACAAGTTTATAGAGATTGGTGGAGAGGCTCTCTTAGGGGCCAGATTGGTATCTTCCCTTTAAATTATGTCACTCCAATTGCTGAACCTTCCACACAGGAAATAGAAAAGGATATAGAGAGGGAAAACCAGGTATTTTCCCAAGTGGATAACGTCAACACTTTGAATGCCCGAATGAAGATTGCTCAGAGGGAAGGCCTAGCGGGACTAAATCAAGATCCGGTTTTCAATGAACTATATGGATCAGTTACTCCACTACGTCCACAGATAACAAAATTAATAGGTAAATACTCAAAGGAAAAAGATGACGCCCTTGCACTGCGCCAAGTCCTAGTAAATGCCGAATCAACTTACAATCAACTGCTAGACAAAGCCGCAAGATCATACTCGGCTCCTGCTCCTGCTCCACCTCAGACGACTCCTCAGACGACTCCTCAATACACACCAACAACTAATTATGGTATGCAACCTCAGCAGCAGCAGGAGCAGAACCATTTATATTCTAATGCATATCCTAGTATAGCACATCCTGTTAGTTCAAATCAAACGCAGATACCTGAGCAATATCATCAGCAACCACCACAATATACTCAGGCTAACTACCAACACCCTGGACTGAACACTAATTTAGATGGTCAATATAACAGCCGACCAAACTACTGATACTATACATTTTATTTTATATGTTAGTGAACCTGTCGTTTTTGTTTACCACTCTTCTTTTGTAATTTTTTTAGACTATTCCGCATTTATAGTAAACATTGACCTTCGTTACTACAGATAAGCATAACATTTCGTTCTGGATAAAGATTTTATTATTGTCTGAGTATATAGTAGACTCAGAACCACTTATTATAATAGATAATGTATAGTAATATATTACGAAGATATCACGTTCACTGTTCAGACGGAGAGAAAGTAAAATAAAGGGATTTCAAAGTCAGTTGAAGGAGTATAATGCATACAAAGGATGGAGACTAGAGAGTTAAATCTTTAGTATTATTACCTACCTATACAATAGTTGGCTAACATATTAATAAGGGACTCAATTTTGACAGTTATGAGTGATTTTGGTACAATAATAAATCAAATTATTAAAGACTCTCCAGCGGGCGAGATAGAAGAGGTATATAAGGATTTGGTTACCATTGCAGGCGAGGCTTCAAAGGACACAATTATAGATGCCATTTCTGAATACAATGTTGTGAACACAGTACCTGTGGATGTAGATGGTAAAGATGTTATTGTCTCAAAATTTAATAAGGAGGGTACTAAGTTTGTTGATCCATTAAACAAGGTTCAATTCTCTGTTGATCATCTACATCGCAAAGGTATCGATGTAGCTAGCTATGAGAAAGGTTTGGATGCTGATCAAGAACAATATGCTAAGGAATTGAGGCTATACCTTGGGGATAATTTCCCTGGGAAGGCTACCTGTGCTGTTTATCCAGTTCCTAATGAGGATAGCAAGACTGCCATAATTATCGTGAGCACCAAATACAATCCAGCAAATTTTTGGAACGGCCTTTGGAAGTCTGAATATATTTATGACTCGAGCGACAAATCATTGTCTGGGACTATTGATGTCAATGTTCATTATTATGAAGATGGTAATGTTAGCTTCAAATCATCCAAAGAGATAAATGAAACCGATGTATCTAACCCAATCAATACAATCACTAAAGTGGAAAATACATTTGAAGAGGAGTTACAGGTGACATTTTCTGATCTTAACGAAAAACAATTCAAATCCCTAAGGCGGAGATTACCTATTACTAGATCCAAAGTTAATTGGGGTAAAGCGATTGGTAACTACAGACTTGGAAGAGATGCTGCACAAGGAATGTAATGAACATTGTCATAGAATTGCGATATTTTGTATATTGTATATAGATATAAAAAAAAAACATAATATTTTTTTGTCAAGTAAGCTGTATTTATATTAAGGAAGGTAAAAGAAAGATAAATAAAAACAATTACGTATTCTGATATGCAAAGTTGTTGAAGCGTGGAAGTTTCCTAAAATATAGATAATTGTGAAGTTCTCAGATTGTTGATTCCAGAGATATCTCTAATACACCCTCTCTATATATAAGTGCTATTAAATATTTTTTGGCTGTTTTTACAATTTATGTGTAAGCTACACTAAGCGGATCCAGGATATGACCTGATTAAAATAGACATCTCATTTAAAAGCCAAAAATCATAATATAAGAATATTCATATCATTGACTATCATTGATTTCTATTCACCTCTATAATAACGTTTATAGCAAGAAATTGGTGTACGAAAATAGTTCTAATTCTTTTTTTTTGCCCTCTCGTTAGCTTCAAGGCTTAACGGGTGAAAATATATTTATTTCACAAGTTAAAAGTCAAAAGGGTAGTCATCTGAAAGAACATTCTTTGTTGAGTTGCATTTATTGGTTGCACATAGTATTTACAGTCTAAAGTAAACTGCAAAATAGCTTATTAATTATACGGCCATTTAATTTAAATGCCTACAGTTTAATTGCGAGATTTTATTGAGCATAGTTTAGAAAAATCACTATATTATAGACATTCACCCACAATTATTAAGAATCAGTATTCTTATTGACTAGGATATCAGGATAAAGAAATAATATTAAAAATACTGCCGAAGGTTCTTTCTGTTTTATTACCGAAACATAGGAGGAAGGTTATAGTCATATGACAAAAGGAGCTTTTTTATTCATATACTGGTGTAATAAAAAAGAAGACAATACAGATAACAAGAACTGTCTCTGTTAGCAGTACTTGAAGTTAAGTTAAAACAATAAATCAAAAAAAGAAAAAAATAACCATAAGCACTGGTCTTATTAGTTGTGAGTATCATTAATTTTTATTGATCATTCATTATAATTATAACTTCAAAATACAAAATATATCAATGGGTCTTAAAAGATTCCTCCTTATGCTAGGAACTCGGCTGAGTTCTCAGTCAGAGGTGACAGAGTTGGAGACTAGCTGGGATCCTAGGAAAAGTATTAGGAAACTAAGGAACTTTAAACCCACTATAGGAGATTTCTTCCATTATACTTTTTTATTTTCAATATGGTTCTACGCATATTATGCTAACCCATTGCCATTCCTAATAAAAACATTAATTTTCTCAGGCTTAATGACCCTTTTCGTCATTCCAGCCACTTCGCAATTCTTTTTCAATGCACTACCGATCTTGACTTGGTTATTGTTATATTTCACTTCATCGCATATACCCAATACCCATCGTCCACCCATAACTGTTGAGGTATTGCCAGCTATTGAAACTATTTTATATGGAGATAATTTAAGTGAGATTATTGCTGCATGGCAGAATACACTTCTGGATGTCCTTGCGTGGCTACCGTATGGTATATTCCATTTTGGTGCGCCTTTTGTGGTAGCACTAGTACTGTTCATTTTTGGCCCACCTACTGTATTGAGAGGATATGCTTTCGCATTTGGATATGTAAATTTGTTTGGTGTTATATTCCAGAATATATTTCCAGCTGCCCCACCTTGGTATAAAATACATTATGGTCTACAGATGGCTGATTATTCTATACAGGGACTTCCAGGTGGGTTATCTAGGATTGATACCTTATTAGGTATCAACATATACACTAGTGGTTTCAAGAACTCTGCAGTGGTGTTTGGAGCATTTCCATCTTTACATTCTGGTACAGCCACTATGGAAGCATTGTTTTTCTCCTATTGTTTCCCTAGTCTTACCCCCTTGTTTATATTTTATGTCTGGTGGCTATGGTGGTCTACAATGTACCTCACGCATCATTATTTTGTTGACCTTACCGCTGGCTCAGTATTGGCATATTTTATTTTCCAATATACCAAGTATACTCAACTACCAGTCGTTGATACTAACCTACTATTTAGATGGTCATATTCGACTATAGAGAGATATGATGTCAAGAAAAATGATCCTTTATCTGTAAATGCCAACGATATTGAAAATATTCCGTTACAAACTATGGACAATAATTCTTTAGAGGTATTTGATTTGGATACTGAAAGAGTAGATTCGCCAATTCACGCCAATGGGGAATCGGTTTCTAATGGATTGAATTCATATCCAATGTATCAGAATTCCTCTGTTAAATCAAAAACACGTTTGAATAAGCAGAGAGTATTTTAAACTGACATCTTCTATAATATTGTATTATAAAAAGATAAAGGTGCTTGATATAGAGGCAGTTATATATTTGAAAAGGATATCGTGAATTAGCTCAAGAAATTCATGAGCCTGTATTTGCATATTTGATGTCATTATCATATCGCCACCGATATTTTTAGAAAGTTTAATGGCTGTTCAAAAAAAAGGTAGTCTTATATTTTGCAGATGGCATTGACAATTTTTATAAAGAATTCCTTCTTTAAAATTATGAGTATTACGAATAGATTGTAAACTACTGATTTCTAATTTTGTTTTGTTCAGAGAAAGAGTTATAGGGCTAATCTAAATCCCACACTTTCTTCTTCCTAATTAGTATTTAAACTCCCTGATTTTATGATAGTCATATATATGTAGATTTGTCATATATAAAACTATATATAAAGGCTAGTAATTAGGAATATGATCTTTTTTTTTATGGTATAGTTATCATTACACAGTTGACAAATAGCTATCTATGATGGTGACTATCCAGTAATGATACCATTTTATGTTTCTTTTAGAAGTTGAAGGCCTCTTTTGTTGGAAGCTCGCCATTACCAAAACATTAAAATTTACTTCAACGAAGTGCGGGGCAGGTAGCCTCCCTTTTCCAAAAATACAAATAACATTTATGAATCAATCTATTTCTATATAAAGTATTTCTATAAACCATCTATATTAACTCAACTGAAATACTCAACCTGAGTTTTCAAAAACAATATAAATAATAATAAATCACCAATTACTTTGAAACTATTTCTCTGAATAGTATCCAAGCAAAACAATTTTTCCTTAACATTAAACTCATTCTGTTGCTATTCTTCTTAATAGGAGTCTATTCATTATGGGATTGACTGATTGGGTGTTTGGAAAGACTCTTACGCCACAGGAGAGGCTGAAGAGGAACCAAAGAGCCTTAGAGAGAACACAGAGGGAGTTAGATAGAGAGAAAAGGAAACTGGAAGCGCAAGAGAAGAAGCTGATTATGGAAGTTAAGAAATCGGCTAAGAACGGTCAAATCGATGCTGCTAAAATCCAGGCGAAGGATTTAGTACGGACAAGGAACTATATTCAGAAATTTGATAATATGAAGGCGCAATTACAAGCTATTTCGTTAAGGATCCAGGCTGTTCGGAGTAGTGACCAGATGACAAGGTCTATGAGAGAAGCTACCGGTTTATTAGCTGGTATGAACAGGTCTATGAACCTGCCGCAATTGCAAAAGATATCTATGGAGTTTGAAAAGCAAAGCGACTTAATGGATCAAAGACAAGAATTTATGGATGAAGCTATTGATAATGTTATGGGTGATGAGTTAGATGAAAATGACGAGGCTGATGATATAGTCAATCAAGTTCTGGACGAAATTGGAGTGGATCTTAATACAAAACTACAAAATACACCACAGCATGATGTCAAGGCTGATGCGAATACTGAAAGTCAACAAAAAGTTGCTGAAACTGTTGGCGCATCTGGAGGTTTTGGAGGTCATAATAGTCCAGATGATGAACTGCAGGCAAGATTAGATAGCTTGAAACGTCAATAAAAAATTACAAAGTTGTATCTTATCTATAGATATAAATAATAAAACTAAAAATAATGTGCTATAGTTTCCTTATGAGTAGTCAGTGCAAACTGTAATAATTGAATACAGTACCGAAAATGAGTTTATAAGTGAGTTCCTACTTAACAAAATTTCTTAAAAAATTCTATTTCTTACAAAAAAAAGTACATATACAGATATCAGACTAATCCTCTATTATGATGCCCCTAGTACATTGATACAAAATGGGGAAGTTGTCCATATAACATTAGTTAACGACCCTTGGATTAAGGTTTAGAAGATTGCAAAGATAATTGAGAAAGCGATTTTTCCTGAATTTCGTGCTTTTTAAATGCTGGGATACCAAATTTCTCAGTAAATTCTTGACCAGGAAGGATAGGTGCGATCTCTAGAATACTTTTTATTTGGGCCTCATGATCATCACCTTCTGGAATGTGCTTATAGATATAATGATCAACATCGTCACCTGGTTTGGCTTCTCTGAATAGCTTTGGATGAAATTCGACGCCATCTTCAATCCTTTTCTTCGCCAGCTGCCTTTGATAATCTTCAATTTTAAACTTCTCTTCAGTCGCAACTTCATGATCACGAACAGAAAGCGCATCAGTAACCTTTTTCCACAATCTACGGGATTCATACTCACCTTGTTCCTCTATTGGGCGCACCTTAGGTTTCAAAGGCTTATTCTTGTGTGTATCAAAAAGAACTGTCTTCTTTGCATGCTTGTCCCTCAAATCCTTAATATACATAATATCATTCCATTTACCAGATATTTGATAATAGTCCTTACCCTTTTTATCCTTTATTGTACCTTCAATAGCATCATAGGTACCTGAAATAAAACCCTTAGTTTTAAACTCTACATCCACTTCATAAGTTGGTCCCTTAATTATCATATGGTCACCAACTTCCATTCTCATTTTCCCGAACAAGATACCTCTAGCATAGATATTAGGTTGTGTTAATGTATACTTCTCTGGTTTACCATCAGCTCCTTTAATATTTAATAATCTGAGTACAGTTACACCTGCCATAATAGCTGCTGAAGAATTACCTAAAAATCTGGACTTCGGAATAACAACACCATCGACTCTGATACCAGATTCAGGAATCATATAAAAGTAAGCTGATTCAGGAGGGTGATGACATGTTTGCTCAGCTATGTAAAATGCCTGCTGCTTGTTCGGCAAATCCCAGTAGCAAGTAAAATGTTCTCCTAAAACAGGATTTAATGGCTTCTTAACAGCCTTTGGCGCTATATGCCAACCAGCGAGGTACCACTTGACAATCTTCACAAATCTCTGTAGTTCATCCTTTTCTAAGTTTGCATCCAAGACAATTTCAGGGAATTGAAGTTGATTAGTAATTCTTTCAAGCATTGATTTCTTTTCCAAAATAAAAGTAGGAAGTGTGATCTTACTTAAATCACATCCAGGCTTCAGTTGTGAGATGATGCTCAGTAGAATATTTTGACCAGATTCATCATTCTCATCAATATCATCAGTATCAATGACTTCATTAGTTTTCGAGTTCAAAGAAGTCTTGGACATGCTATCAACCAAAGAACTTGATGAATGGGCTGAGTGTACTTTTCCTTTTAACATTTTATAGCTTTATCAGTTAAAAACCTCGATGAGATTAGTGCAGGACTCTCGTACTTTGTCAAACTAAAAAATAATATGACTTCTGCGATATCAAATGCTATTGATCAAGAAAAAGTTTATTAGGATTATGTTAACGATGCTAACTATAAATAATGGAATTTTTATTGCCCCCCCTTGACTGTACTTTTTACAAATTATTTTGACTTTCTCTATGATTATAATAAAATTTACCCTTTCTTAAGAAGATCTTTATCCCTTGACACTTCGGAATCGCCAGACCCCTTTTATTAAAGTTCGCCTTAACTCTTTCAAAGTGTGATAACCTCGCCTAAACATAGGGTAACGAACCTTATTAGTTATTGAAATTAATCATTCACTGTGAATAATTCTCTACATTAAATAGCGTTTAAAAATTTCTCATAACTTAGTTAATGCAATATCTCATCAAATTATTTAATAAATACTGTTAAACTAGTTTTTAATACCCCACCTAATTGGTAGATGTAAATATCTATATAAACATCATGTACATATATATCATTATCATTTGTTTTTGTTACTCTGATAACGTAATCAATAATTACTGTTAAGAGGACTAGCACTATTTATGTTCGCATAATCTGTAATAATAAAACATGAACATAGAAAATTAACACATTAAAAGCATTTATGTTATAATATGAATATTTGCAGAAATACATGTGACACAAATTAATTTATCATTTTAATATAAATATAAATTATATGGTTATTGATTTTAAAAAATAAAGATAATTAATATTGGTCATGTATTCCGAAATGAAAATAACATTTAGGAAAACGATTTCTTCAATTTTTTTTTCCCGAGCACTACAGAATTTATTTTTTCTAAACATGAATTCGCCGTATATTTATCCGAGCTACATTTTACTGGGCTCTACTGAATTTAGAACAAAATTAAAAACGAGGATTATTATAATGATAGTAATCACATTTAGGTAGTTTATTCTTCCGTAAGTGCTGTTTTAGGTATATAGTATATGCATATATAGCCTAATTTTATTTTCGTTATACATTGGCAATAATGTCTTATTTTAATAGATATTTACATCATTTGTTTGAAGTTAAAGTCCTCCATTACTTTCTTTCTTCTTCAAGTTATTACTAGCACAATGTTCTAAGATGGGATTGGTACTTTCTTATTTAACTTGCCTTGGTCAAGAGTAGACACGATAGAAATCTATTTAGAGTTTCATATCTTTTACTAATGTAGAGTTATTGGGCTATTATAGGTGTTCAAATTATTTAAGCTACTTGTGTATGATATTAACCAATGAATTAAGAGTACGAAGAGAGAAAGAATGAAAAATCATATAATACGAAGAAAATAGCTAGGAAGGGATCTTATTATTCTATCGGAGATATCCATAGTACAATTAATTGTATTTTGGTTTAATAAACACTAGTTCTTATTATATATATATCAACTTACTGTTTTCTGATCATACTTTTCAGATAATATAAAAGACAACAACTATTTACTAATCCATAATGGTTTCAGTATGTATAGCAGGTAGATCGTAATCATCACCAAGTACCCAATTTGTCACTATGATCGAACATTATTACTAACCATCGTTTTTATGATGAATATCACGAACTATAGACTTACGTTACTAATTTATCTCATTAAAGGCAAAAACAGTTTGATTTGCCGATAAAATGTGTAATGTAAGTTAATATGTAGTGGTGAATACCGTTGAATTATTTAAAACCAGTACATCTCTAAACTAGCTGCTGCTCCAGGTTTCCACTTTGGTAAACTATCCGTTAAAAACCTTCTAACCTATACCCCAAACCTAATGCTATGGGGTGGTACCTCTCTGGTCGGAATTATGGTCTTTGTTGAAGGCTGGCCTCTATTCCAACAAACAATTTTCCAAAAAATTCCTATCTTTGGTTCCCACTGGGTTCACGAAATTCCACCTGAGGATAGAACACATTAGAAAAAATAGTAATATGAAAGTGAGGTCACACGTTATATAGCGCTCACCACATGCTGCCCATATTTCTTATTTTATTTTATTTGCATATATTCCTCATACTAACAAGAAGAAATGATTAAACATATAAGAGTTGAATTTGCAAAGCAAATCTTACATGTAGTGGTATTACATGTGATATACTATTATTAGGTTCTTTATGGATCCTGAATAGAGATGATTTTTGGATGCAGGAAAACACTTGTACTACTCAATCCTTAATTTCCTTGCCTCATAGATTGTCTGTTTTGAAACTTACTCTATCTAATCTTTTCTTCATTTACCCATTTCCAGTTTTAAATGATGATAGCCAAATTTGCTCTCACGACTACTCTTGTATAATCCAAAATTCAACTATTATTTTTATTTATTCTATAGTCTTTAAATATATTTATCTTTAACCGGAAATTTACATTCCTTATACCGCAGTACATTGTACAAACTACAGATATGACTAAATTCAACCGTACAGATTTAATGCATTTATAGTATAACCACAGTCTGTTGAATACTTCTACAATTTGCATATACTCATATTACGCACCACTTCGAGAAGCGTTTCCCTATGAAATATCTCCCAGTTAAAAGATTTGACTCTCTCCTGCGTGAAAAATACTACGAAGATCTGCCTCTCGAAGGAAAAATATTGGACTTGGAAAGGCTGTGATGAGGGAGAAGGGTGAGGGTGGATCTTCTCTTTTGTAGGGAGATATCACAAAAGATGGTGGATTAATTATAACTGTACATTTGAGATCAAAATAGAGTTTGAATATATGTTATTCCTATAAATATTTTAATAAGAAGGACTACCAAGATTAATTTTTTTTAATATATTCCAAATTTTTTTTTAAAAAAACGTCTGACTAAGTTAATACCAGTGATTTATATCAAATATTATTCCCTTAAAGGACTCTGGGATACCGGTATTAAAGACTGTTTAAAAAGAACCAGAGTGTAGATATAGTATTGTATTCTTGAGAGGAGCTGACAAAATTTTGTGGGGGAATCCAGAGAAAGGAGCTGATGACTAAGGAAGATGAAACTTCCGATAAAGAAAAATACTATAATACTAAAATGAAAGGTGATAACAAACATAAACCAATAGAAAGGAATTCTGTTGACTACGTAATAAGGTCTGGGATAGCAGGAGGTATATCAGGCTCATGCGCTAAGACTTTAATTGCGCCCCTGGATAGAATTAAAATTCTGTTCCAGACTTCAAATCCCCACTACACCAAGTATGCTGGATCGTTACGTGGTTTATTTGAAGCTGCCAGACATATCTGGATTAATGATGGCATACGAGGATTTTTCCAAGGGCACTCTGTTACACTAATAAGAATTTTCCCTTATGCAGCTGTAAAATTTGTGGCCTATGAGCAAATTAGAAGCATTTTAATTCCTTCAAAAGAATACGAAACCCATTGGAGAAGACTTGCTAGTGGATCTCTTGCAGGTCTTTGTAGTGTCTTTATAACATATCCACTTGACTTAACTAGAGTTAGGTTGGCATATGTTACTGAACATAAAAAAGTGAAATTAAGAGAAGTAATAAGAAAAATATACCAAGAACCAGCGTCAGAGAGCTTGACTTCTAAGCTTTATATACCAAATTGGTTTGCTCATTGGTGTAACTTTTATCGAGGCTATGTACCTACTGTTCTTGGAATGATTCCCTATGCCGGTGTATCATTTTTTGCCCACGACCTTATTCATGATATCATGAAACATTCGTTAATTACACCGTATGCTGTGAAAAAACTATCCAATAATGAAGAAAAAAATCGAAAAAGGCTTAATCAGAAAAGACCTTTGAATACTTGGGCAGAATTGGTCTCTGGTGGTCTTGCCGGTATTTTGTCTCAGACGGCAGCTTATCCATTCGAGATTATCAGAAGACGACTACAAGTAAGCACATTGAGTCCTAGGAAATTATATGATCACAAATTTCAATCTATTTCAAGTATAGCCTCGATAATATACAAAGAAAGAGGATGGAGAGGATTTTTTGTGGGGTTAAGTATTGGCTACATAAAGGTTACTCCAATGGTTGCATGTAGTTTCTTTGTTTACGAAAGAATGAAATGGCATCTAGGCATTTAAAGAGATTTCCTTCTAAAACTACATTACTTTTTTTGATGTAGCTTGAGTCGTCGTGATGTAACACGGCTTTGATCTCTAAATTTTTACTTGTACAGTATCATTATTCAAATGCATTTTTAATTTCTATTTATATATTAAATAGTCTAAACAATTGTCAATATTCTGTCCTTACATAATACAACGGAAATCTCGAGAGATTATTTTTATCTAAATTGTGAATAGTATCTTTCTTCTTCAAATCGTTTGTCAACAAGATCTAACACATCCTTTGAATAAACCTCTGATAATTCTCTACCACCATTCAAAACCTTCTCTTCGTGTTCTTTTTGTTCTTCCTTTGTCAAAAGAACGACGTTTTGCAAAGATACAGGTTTCGAAGGATCCCATTTAGATAATGTTAGTCTAGTAGAGAAACCACTTACAGGAGATTTTCCCCTAAAGACTTCTTCGACAATATAACCTACCTCTTTTAATGCAATTGGAACCCTTTGATCTGGCATGCCTATTCTAGTCATCTGACCTGCAAGTGATTGATAGATACCATCATATATCTTTATTCTATTCTTACCCTCAATCGGGTTCATTGGATAACCAGAAACCTTCGTCAAGATCCAGGTAGCTATTGTGAGGCCAAAGATACCTGGCATAGTACCAAGAACTGGTAAAATTCTTACTCTAAAATCTTTCAAAGCACTTAACTCATCCACTTTACCCTTGTTGTATTCTTCATCTGGTAGGGGAAGAAGCTTTGCCTTTCTAGGATCAGGCTTTTCAGCACTGAAAACAGTAGTGATACCTTTCGTAATGCCTCTCATTTTTAATCTTCTCCTAACCGACCTAGCTAGAGGATCTTCTTCGGTAGTTGTTAAATCACCAACATTGATTCTAGTAGGGTCACTCTTTGTTGAAGCACCCATAGATGAGATGACATCAATGTCTTGTTTGTAGACAAATTCAAGAAGGTCAACCTTAGTATCAATATTGTCGATACAATCAACGACTATAGTAGGTCTACCGCCGCCTAATATCAAACGTTCACCGTTTTCTTTATTCCATAATTCATTAATGGCCTCAATTTCACACCATGGTGCAATATTTGCCATATGAGACTTCAAGCAATCAACCTTCGAAACACCAACATCATCAAGATTAGCACAACTATGTCTATTTAAAGAACTTAAGGAAACTTGGTCAAAATCTATTACTCTAATCTTCTTGCAACCGGATCTGGTTAACATAGTAACAACCCATGACCCAACTCCACCAGCTCCAACAACCACGATGTATTGATCTTTGATCTTTTCCATACCATCTTCACCTAAAAAAGCATAATTTCTAGCAAGCTGTTCGCGAAACAGATTATCATCATATGCTCCCTTTAGCTTTCTTTTAGTTGGAACATTTTCATAATTTTTGCTCCGGGAATATGTGTTCCATACGATTTCGAGGCCCTTCACTGCTGCAACGGACAGGAAAGCTGTGGTAGCAATAATTTTCCAACTATCTCTTGTCATGATTTTATTCTATTTTTTTGATTATTCTGTTTTGTCAATCAACGTTAACCAAATAATATCCTTAAAATATATTATAATATTGATTTATCAAATGTTATAATGATGTTCTTATGTTGTTGACACTTCAGCTCATCGACTTTCGCATTTGAAAAAAAATTGAAAAAAAAAGAAGGAAAAAGAAAGAAAAAATTAAATGAAAACAGATGAAAAGCAAATGATAATTTTTCAACAGGAAAGCAGTTTTGCTTAGAATACCCCGGGCAGAGGTTCCGCAGTAGCTAATGGATCAGGCACCGATATTAAAAATACCTAATGATTCTTTCATGTATTTGTATTTTATGCGTTTCATTGTAGTCATCAGAGTAGTGCAATATACATTATTACTGTTTTCTTAATTGCATCTTGAAGAGCTTTGTTAACAATTTATAGAGGATTTTCTACTGCTTTAACATATAAACTTAGTTTTGGGTTGTAGTTTATTGCAGGAAAAAGCCATTAATCATACATATATGAATAAACACATCCATCAACCACGTTAACAATTATTAAGTCACCAGATAAACGAATGGAAAAGGACTAGCCTTCCGTAATTTTCCGACCTTCACAGCTATTAAATGTCTCTTTTTGGTAGAGGATTTATCCTAATTGAAACGCTTTTTCAGCATTCTTTAGTGATAGAACATTCCTTACATCAGTAGTATTTCGCAGAGCTTCTAAAAATGGTAAGAGATTTAGTAATTCGGTATCTGTTGGATCACTTATCCACCCCTCAACTTGTATTGCATTATCCACGTGCATAGCGTAACTGATGGGGCTATTATCGATTATTATAACATCAGTCAGAGGAATATTTCCATCTTTAGATTCTGAGTCTTTTATATTTCCAAGGTCCTTTATGTACCCTACTCCATCTCTCATTATGCAGTTATTTCTGTACATTCTTTGTGAGAATCTACCAGTAAAAGAGCTCTCTAACCAATCAATAACAGGATCGGCATATTCTTTCATAGAGGCTGTAAAAATGATAAGATTATACCATTTACAAACCTTAGACAGAAACAAGTCGCAGTATGGCCTCTTATGGACATAATAGAGAGTGGAAACACCGCTTATTGCAAATCGAACTTCGATTATATGAGCTTGTGATGAATTACTGTGGGTAGTTCCACGTGAAATAGAATGTATTAAAGTCTCATCAAGATCAATGACCAGAGTCTTCTTTTTGTTAGAATACAGGATAGATCGTGGAATAAGCTTCTTCGGAAATTGAAAACGTCCCATGCTCTTTGTTCCTAAAGTATTTGACATGTGTGACGGACTGCTGCCAACTTTTGAATTTTTATTTTTATTAGGGGTAGTTTGTTTAGCTGTGAGTAATGAACCCTTCACAGTGTCTTTCTGTAGTTCCATAACTTCTCCACTAGATAAATCATCCTCTATACTCTCATCAATAACGTTCAAGCTTCCTACGCCATTCTTTGTTATTTGAATTTCTTTCGAGGATGTTTGTCCTTTATCAACATCATGATGCTTCGCTACACGCCTTCTAACACTATGTTCTATTAAACTTAATGGAAAGGTCAGGACAAACCATATAAATATTATCGGTTTTATTAGAAGATAGTTTGGAAAGAATGTTATTATCGACCAAACAACAATAAAAAATTTCAAACCCCTAGTCATCTCGCCTGATATTGCGCTTTCAGAATTTTGTTTATCAATACCATCTGTCTTTGTAGACGTAACTATTGTATGTTCTTCCTTCTCAGAATTAGAGGAATCTTCACATGGACTTTCATGGATGCCTGGTGCACTATTTACAGATTTAGAATCGGTATCACTGGACTCTTCAGAAGTTTCCTCAAGTGGAAGTTTAGTATTAACAGCTATATCAACATTATCCAGTTTTATAGCTTTTTCTTCACGGCTAATCTTCTTTTGGGCTTTCTTCGACTTGATTCTGTCGAAGGGACCACACAGGTATTCATACGTATATGACAGCGCATTCATGAATGTTCAATATGTTGATAGAGTCTTAAAAAATTGTAGTGCAAACTAGCTAATAAAATGAAAAAACTTTCCTTACAGTCTATTGTGTAACACAGAATTATTCCAAAAGAACCCTAAACGAGTGAAAGATCAGTAATTAAATCGTACCTATGCGGACTAGAAAAAAAAACTTTCTGGGTCAGTCAAATTTCTATAGTTCTAATTAAACTAGTTTGACAAATATCAATCAATTCTTAAAAATATTTCACCGAGTACAAAATCTTTATTTAAAATGAAAAAAAAGGGTATATTTTATAAGTTACTTTTGATCTCCTTCTCTGGGGATTAAGCCACTGTTAACTTATATCTTTTGCCAAAATAAACCTAACACCCAGATTATAAATCACTGCGAGTGCTTGATGAATAACTTTCTGGTGCAGATGATGGTACAATAAACATCTAGATCATTTACTTAAGTACTATTGATAAAAATTTGGTGCCAAAATTTGGGCTTTTTTTTGTCCTTCGGTTCCTCCAAAGGAAAACCGAGTGTATCTCAAAAAATCGGTTTATTATCACATGCTGTTGAAAGAGATTAATAAAAATACGAGACCTTGTTAAACGTGTTGGTTTTGGCTGACTCTTAGAGACGGTTTTTATAAACAATATATATATATTATCTAGAGGAATTTAGCCAAGTAATTACTAATATCTTAAAAAGCCGTTGTGTAAGTGGAAAATGAAATGAGCTGTAATTGAAAGTTCCTTGTTTTTGTAATGCAAAAACGATAGTGCAACTACTTATAACTGTATTCTTTTCGATATCTTATAGTAATCTTACCACTACTATTTCCCAAATTAAAAGCTTATATAAATTGTTGGAATAAGATTCTAAAATAATTAAGTACAGGAAGCTTATATAACTCGAATTGATTTGCTAAACGTTAAAAAAAAATGAAAACAAAATGAATAAAAAAAAATTACATGAAAAATTAAAGCTTCATCAAGTTTTCCAGTATTAAAATTTAAAGTTATCCAGTACAAAATGGTAGATTCATGTTAATAAAGATATTCGAAATACAGTTTCATGAATTTTATAGTAGATGATTATGAGGAAAATAGACTGATTGGGTACAGAAGTTGACAATGTTTGAAAAATTTCTGAATTCAGTTATAAGTCACTTCCCGAGAGAAATAACTATTAACAGAGGTAATTCGGATTCATCTGACTTGCTTCTGCAGAGAAGAGTACTAGTTATCGATGGGTGTGACAATGCGGTGTCTTATGATTCGAAATTTCTTGACCATATCTTCCTTAAAACTGTTGATCCCAAAGGAATTGAAAATATGCTAAATTTATTTTTAGACATACTAGCTGACAATTTGGGCAAAAAATATGAAAGGGCCTCAAAAGAGATGTACGAAAATAACCGTCCCTGGACTGAGAATAAAATGGAGGAAATGAACTCTGAGGGATTGGTCTATGTTAGTTATTGGGATGACAATCAGCCATTGGTGTATCTGTCATTTATGTTAACAGAGGAAGAAGGATTGTGCATTGATAATGCGGATTCTATGTCCAGCGTTGTATTCCTCTATGAAATCCAGTTATTGGAACCAGTTAGAAGAAGAGGTTTAGGGAAACGTCTGATCGGAGATTACCTAAAAGAATGTTGTTCATACTTTGCCTATAGCCATGGTTCTGAATTAGAACATCCATTTGTTGGGATAGAACTCACAGTGTTTAGTGATAATTCTGCTGCTCTAGCTCTATATCATTCATTAGGCATGGAAAAGACTCCTAATTCACCTGTAGATAAATCTTTAAACTTACGTCCCAGAACGATTACACGAACCTCTGCAAATAGACTGAATAGAAGTCCCACAGAAGGCCAAATTAAAAGAACGATGATTAAGAAACCGCTTTATTACTTATATTTGATGAGAATTGATGATTTCAATCCTAATATGAATAAAGAGTCTACGTAACAGATATATTTGTAGTATCTAGCATATATAGGTATCGTAAACAAATCCTATAATTTACAGCTAAAATTATCATTAAAAACAGATATATTTTTCTGTTAACCAACACAATGAAACAATTGTAATTAAATAAACGAATGTGTCTAAAGAAGGACTAATTTCATATTCCAAAAAAAAAAACTTCTACTATATATATATATAGTAGAAGAATTTTCTGACCAATTTTCTAACCAGTCTTTCTTCTATCTCTTTTAAATTAATATAACCCTGAACTATTGTATGAATATTACTTTAATTCCATAGAGTGCCTATCATAGTTCTTGTATCTGTGAACTTTCTTTTAAACACTCACTTAAAAATCTGACATATAGAAAAATTCTCAACCCGCCACTAGCGTTAAGGTCACTGTCTAGAATGATAGGTAATTTAAATATCAATGTTCATTACTATGGTATTGCTGCAATTTTTTACCAGTACAGTTCTACTCAGAATGACTTTACAAAAGAAGCTAATATTACGTATAACAGTAAGCAAGGGAAGTATTACTTGAAATATATATATTACTCTAGCTTGTAAACAAATTCCGGTCTAATATTTACAATTGCTACTTTATCATCAGATACTTTTTTAGTATTATTCTATTGAAGTCTCGCCATTCATAGCTACGCTTAGGCCGCCTCTGTGAGAACGATCATAGTAGGAAACCGTTGGAATACGTCAATAATCTTGGAAGGAAAAGAAATAGTTAGTTATTAGTCAATATTATGAATACTTTCAAATTTTTGAAAAGAAAAAAAATACCTAATCTTACGTATACTGATGTAATAAATAATAATGATCAAAGTAAGCATTTTCTTTTTTTACGCTCAATTTTATCAAAGTACTAAAGTAGAAACCTTAATCATGTGATAATTTACTTAGATTGAATATTTATAGAATAGATTGAATTTCGCGAGCCAATTATTTATAATGTGTCCTCTTGAATTCACGGAGTAAACCATTTCAAGAAGTAAATTCAGCTATTTAACTGTAACTTTGACGCCGTCTTTTTCCCTAAATTACATTCCACTAATAATAAAGTGACATCATAAATTACTCATAAGGACAAGTTAAAGAACTTACTATATCCTGCACCATTCTTAGAGTTATGGTAGCGTCTGTTCACCTATCTTAAGTGAGCTATTTAACAGAAAAAATACCCTAGCTGATTGTATGTAAAAGTTATCTTTTTTACTGTACTATCTCGCAAACAAGCTTTATCATTCGAATTTGAGTTATTACATATCAAGGGATGATCAGAATATCATTAATGTTAATGAACTTTCAGTATTTCATGAACTAGCAGATAACTGATGTCAAGGGTTTATCTATTATTTGTGCATTTACTTGAAACTTCCAATTTGTACTCCTATAGTTCAGATATGATAATTCCTAGAAACACACTATGAAATTTAGCTATATATATCTTTTTTTGTCGATGGAAGAGAAACTGTCAACTTTCGAGTATTCTTACTACTCTATTACTATTTAGACAGGAACAAGACCTAAGCTTCCATAAAACCGAGAACTAGAGATCTAAAAGTACGAACATTTCAACTACTTGATGTATAACCTATACAAACTGAGTTTAAGACTCACACATAAAACCGACAAAAACATTTTTTAACATTATTTAACCAAAAAGTAAAGCTTTTTATCCTTTCTTTACAATTTTAGATAGGTACAGGTAAATGTATAAGTCCAGAACCTATCCACCCTTAAATTAATTCACATTCTATTAAAATTCATTTTCCTCTTGTCTCAGTCAGGCAGATTAATTTGTACAGGGTATTCATTTAAGACCGAAAGCCTTCGAGGGTCTGGAACAAAAAGATAATCTAAAAAGTTTTGTCCCTAAATTTAAGTTTCTAAATTTTATTTTAGACAATTCCAAAATAAGCTTATTCGATTTTACTCTATACCCCTCCAATCTTTTCAGCGTTATTTTTCTTCTCTCGGAAGAGCCCCGCACAGATGCACCGAGTTCTTAAGCTGAGGTAATTTAACACTAGTTAAAAATCAAACGTAGACAAAACACAACAAAAACGAAACAAGCATAAGGACATGTAAATCTTTATTTCTTATTATACTCAAAACTCAAATAGGGAGACAGCTTGCTTCAGTGAGACAGCATGTTCTATGAGTGTGCAAGGTTATCAGTTGCATATATTTGTGTGTTTTGCGATCTTTACTAAAATATGCTTTTTTGTATCTTTCAAGACTTTTTTTTTTGATAGATTTTTCTTTAGAGTAGGATTATCGGCCTCCTAACTGTTAGCTTTTATTTCTGAATAGTCTAATGTGTCCTCTAGTTTTTTAAATAAAGCCCAAATGCGCACCTAAAAAAATATCCAGATTATCGGGGTTTTCCTTCAATCAAAAGTTTTAGAAATTCTGTACCTAAAACAAATATTAACTTGGGTTCTAGATCCCTTGTCTCTCCTATCCAATCCCTAAACTGAAACTTAAATATGGGTTTCATTGGTAGGTATGGCTTAAGGCACCTTTCTGTAGATGAATATAATCGCTATTAGAACACTCATTCTTGTATTGCTTTAAGAATTTGACCCCCTTTGACTACTAAATGTTACCTGAAAAAGTCAGCAAACAAGCTGACGTCACCACTTAGTACTGCAGTTCAATTTCTATTTATATGCTATCCTTTTTACTGACCTAAGAAAGCTTAGTGTTCCAAGCAGATCTTGATATTTTTCAATCGATTTGATAGAATTATTATCGATCACCTCAACAAAACTATGTAAACAGCAAGTTCATTCTAATAAATGAGATCTACATCCTTTTTTAATTGGCTATTACATCAAGACTCGATAGGCATTACTTCAACAATATTCCACAACTTTTTGTTATAATTTTTACAATTTCCTATGACATTGAAATATTACTATATTCTCAAATATATCATGTAGGAATCTACACTCCTTATTTACCATTATGATAATCTGAAAAAAGTTACACTTTTTTTTCTATAATTTCTAATTAAGTTTTTATTCCTATATCTTGGACCTATCATGTAGGAAATACATCTTACTTCTCCAGGAAAGCTAATAGGACTAAGTCGGGAATTCAATAAAGAAAAAAAAATTACACGATCTTTTACTAATTTTGTGCAATTTCTTTACTGTTATCTCCTCTATTTAATTCCGGTTATACTAGCTTATATAGTTAATAACAATACAAAAAAAAAAGAAAGTGAAAAGACGCCCAACACTATAGAATTTGTATGTAAATTTATGTACACATATTCATAAGCCCTATTGTTTTTCCTTCTTGCAGTAGTATTTTTATTTTTCCGCAGTTAAGTTAGTTTTGCTATGAAAGTCAAAATTGCGTCATATAATATCAAGAATATCAAAACAATTATTAAGAATATGTCAACTAGTTATTGATCTTTTCTTATTTATGAATACCTGAAATTTTGTACCACGGAGATAATTATAAACTTAGTTTCCTGCCTTAACATCTTAACTCATAATTTCATTGTTAACTTTGGGCTTGATGCTTTCCGAGGATACAAGATTTTCATTACATCATCTAGGGATAGTTGTCTACAATATTCGTCAGATGAAAATCTCAGTACAAAATTATACTATTCAAAGGAAAAAAAATATAGATGCAAACATTTACAAAAATCTACAAATTCGCGCTAGAACAACATTATGTACTAACTTCATTTAGTATGCATAAGTGGACAGTTTTTTCATCCGTAGTGTTAGATTTAATTTGAAAATGTCTTTTCTTTAAAAAAAAAAGATGAGATTTAGCTTTTTGCTATCATCATATGTGTAAGCAAAGAAAAAATATTCATCATATTCCAGTTAGGAAAAAGAAAATCCATAGAAATCAAAAAATACAACCGCGGCAGCGTGGGATAAAAAATGGAACTCACTGAAATGTACCTGTATCTTAATTAGTGATATTGCTCGGATGAGGGAACAATGGGAAAAGAAATAGTGGAAAAAGAAAGCCTGGTTTTCTTACTTTCTTTTTTGTATGTATGTCGTCTATATTTTGTGTGAAAGAAGTAATTATTCGTCAACTTTCGATTTCCCCCACTTTCGATTTTATTCGGGTAAAATAGTTTTCACTTTAGTTTAAAAAATATATATGTACACAGACGGTGCCGTTAAAATCAATTGAAATATAAACCGCAAAAGAACTGTGCACGGGGAATAGTGGATTTACGGATCCACTTTTCCGAGCTTATAAAAAGCAAAAAACAACAAAAAAACACCAATATGTACTAGCATCACAGTTCTTCATTCTATTCCCCTTACTCTCTTTCATGTATCTCTTAGCCTGTATTTTACGGTAGAAGCAGTTGAGAAATGGTTAAAAAAAAAGCAAAAAAGAAAAGACTCGTATGAACTAAAAACTGAAACAAATTAATCAATAATATCTTAGTAACAAAAATTGTGTAAAGAATGTTGGATTATTATCCAACATTCTTCCTACGGAAGTTTATTGTAGAATTTAATCGAACAAAAACAAAACACTAAAAATTTATTCAATTAAAGAAAAAAGTTAAGATTTCGCCACTGTAGGTGGCATTACAGTTTTTCTTTTTTTTATTTTTTTCTTGACTGTTTTTTTTTTTTCTTAAATAAGTCCAACAAACATATGTAGGACCTTTCCCTCCCCCCTTTTTTTTTTTCTTTATCTTCTTCAATATCTCCCACCCTCAATTCAATATCTCCCACGAATTTTGATAGCTAGATTTGTTTTTTACAGTGCTTTCTGGGAGAAGAGATTTAATAATAAGGTTCAAGGGTAAAGACAAATACAAGGGGAAAGAAGAAAACCGGTAAATACATGGGAGAGAAAAAGAAAGAGGTATGTATTTTTTTCGGCTTTTGGGAAGCTTTCTAGTGAAAAAATTTACGGCTACATGCTTCAGAAGGAAAATAACCCACTTCGTCCAGATTAGCTTTGTTTACTCAAAAAAGAGATCAGGAATTCTCTGTAAATGGTAAGGAGAAACAGGGCACAGACGCCGGGCAGCGCTCAACCAAAAAAAATTAAAGATTAAGGGTCGAGTAGGATGCTGTAATATCCCGTAGGGAGCGTCCTCGTTGGATAGAAGAGATATGGATAAAATTAGTCGAGAACATATTAAGAACAACCATGTTTATAAGGTTTCTACTGCAAGCGTAGAGCAGTCAGCGCGATATAAAAAGACTTTTCTTTATTTAAATTACATTCTTTCGGATTTTACATTTTGTTTCAGATTTCAATTAATGCTATAATAATCGATGCTTTTTGTCCAGTTATAGTAAAAGAAAAACAATTCACTAATATCTTTTTCTTTTTTGTCTATTTTTTTATATCTTTTCTATTTGAATAATTCCCATTACTAATTCATTATTCTCAGTTTGCTGCTAACAAGTATTTTTATTATTTACATTCTTAATAATCATATCGAAGAGCAATCAATAATACGAAATATACAAAAAAATAGCTTATGCTGTCTATAAGATTTGGTTCAGAAATGCGTATACTACTAATAAACTTTGGGTTTAATAGCGAGAAAGAAATTAGTAAACAAATTCTAATATAGACTAACTCCAATACCCATCGCCAAAAAAAAGTACATTGTCTAAAATTTACTCCAAGTGTCTATAAATGCTCTGAAATAACCGTAATAACCTCAGGCATTGTTCCTCATTGGTTTTTGGTGTTTTTGGAAATAATGGAGAACAATGAAAATAAAAAAGAAACTGCACTAAAGCCGAAATTTCGTTCATTATGGTCATAAATGATGTCCTCTTGAATTTCTTATATTTTATAGTATCTTTTTTGTTGCCCCTCTTTTTTTTTGTCTTAACCATTTTTTCTTAAATAAGCTCCATTATTCTTCTCACTTCCTGACTACGTATCTTTTAATCCACATTTTTCAGCCTCCCTTCCATGTAAATGCCCATTGTTGTCCTTATATGCTACCATTATTCCTTAGAATAATTATTACCAATATCGGTTGACAATGGTTTATATTGACAAGACCGGTAAAAAAAGGAGAAGGATAATGGACATATCACAGGCAATATGGACATTTCATTTGTATTAAAGAATTTACTTCGTCAACTGAGACTTAACCTACGACTCCTTTTCTTTATCTCCCCAAGGAATTTTTTTTTTTGTACTAGCTTTCTTTAAACGACATAACATTTTCTAATGAATTCAATGAAAATATAGCTTTAATTTGCTTTTTCTTTTTTCTGTATAAGCAAAAATTTTATCTTCCTTCTTCACTTTCAGTGAATAGAAATGCAAATCATTTTCAAGAGAAGAAACAACGTACAAAGTCATAATAAGTGCATTGATATGATAAAGGAGCTTAATTTTCTTGCACTAAGAAAAACGTGCATATAGACCAGAATTTTTTTCTCCCTGCCATTGTAGCTCATAATGACTTAATTCAAATTCCTATTTAACGTCTGACAAAGCATATTTTTTCCCATTAAATTGAACAAAGGGAACATCGGCTCTTGTTTAAATCCGTCACATAGTTAAAAAAACATAATACTAAAATGGACTAAAGTGACCATGCTTATTACAGTTTAGTGTTTTATTCTCAGTAACGATGTTACAATCTTGTGATTCTAACCGTAGCAACTCAACTAAATAATTTACGACAGATAAATCGAACAAATTAGAAGACTAAAGGACCTTTTCTATCGTAAAATTGTGAACTATATGGAAATCCATACATAAGAAAAAGGAGATTGAGCGGTTTTATTTTTGTAAAAAAAAAAAGTAAGAAAATTGATAGAACCTATGAGCATCAAGGAAAAATAAACGATATTGGAAACTCTTGGCTAACTTTTTTATCTTCTCTCCCTTAATGATGCTTCTACATTTAGCAATATGATTTTATACTTTATTATGAGAAATTGCGTACCAGCTTTGCTCAAAAGATATTAAAAAAAAAGCCCTGCCAATCGTATCTCCCCTCAAATATGTTTGTTTATTACTTGTTTTCTTTCTGGTTCTATCTATATATCTTAGTAGATACAATACTGATTAAGTGGTCCAGACAAGAGTTTTTTTACCCTAATTGTTCGAGTCACTGTTTAAAACTAGTATAGGAAAGGAAATAAGACACATACTACATCATAGTAAGGAAAATCCTTTTTTTCAGTTTCACAAAATCCTATACGGATTCTCGGAATTTAGCATTACGTAGTTGCGCATATTTCCGTGAGATAAATTTCTTTTTATATACTCTTTCTTTATTGAAAGAACTCTTTCCGCTCACCCTAGAAAGATTCTTTTTATTTTATCTTTGTTTGCTTGAGATTTTCAGCAAAAAAAATGATAAAGTAAGAAATTAAACTTAAATTTATTGAAGGTAAGCTGAAAAGGGACATAAAAACAAACTTTTTACTTGCCACGTCTTTACATTATGACTGTATTAAGGTAAAAAGAGCAGGTGACATTTGTCCAGGCAAAAGAGGAGAATTCTGGACCGTCCAAAAGAGTAAAAAACGAAAGAGAACAAAAAAAAAGTCAAGGAGTTTATGATAGACGATAGAGAAAAGGCAATATTTTCAATCAAACGGTTTTCTTTGCATAAACAGAAACATTGAAGCTTAAAAATAATAATTGAAAAACACACATACTATAGGGACATTTTAACAGGAAAACAACAATAAAAGAAGGTTATTGATTCAAAATACATCGTATGATATAAAATCGTGGCGGAGGTAGTTCCTTTTCTTAATATCCCTCCTTCTGAGTGGAAAGTCCTTGACTCCTGTAAGTTGCTCGTGGGGAGAATTAAAAAAAAGCTTTTTTTTTTATTTTTTATTTTTTATTTTTTTTTTGATTTGTACTAACCCACATTACCAGTTAGAGAAAAAATGTTGTTCAAAGAGGAAATAAAAGAAAGCAAGCAAGATGAACACGTCCATACGAACACACACACTGAGAAAAAAAGAAATAGTATCAGGAAGAAAACTAAAATTGCGTAATGGGAAGATTCAAAAATAATCGAAGAAAGAAAAAAAAAGAAAAAAAAATGAAAGTTCTGTTCATCCTATTCTTTACCTTCAATATCGTACTACTCGGCCTACACTTCAACTTTCCATTATATGGACGCGGCTAATTCCCTACAGAGAAATAGTTATCATGAGCTAAAAATACAGTAATAATTCTTGTTCGCTTTTCGATTTGGTTTCTGCAAGCCTCCGCCTCTTAGCCACCCCCCTTAATCTACTTGTTCTATTGGTTTTTTCTTTTTTTGGTTTTGTTTTTTATCTTTATTTTAGTTAATATCCCTCTCTCTATAATCGTCATTTTCCCCACTTTTTCTTTTTCTTCACTACTTTGGTGCAAGTACTAATCTGTAGCTTATTCCATCACCCCTCCTCGCTAAACAACAACAACAAAAAAATAAATAAAAAAGGATAGCTTTCCCTTGATTAATAGGTACATCATAATGTCTTGGTCTTGCTTAATAGGATTTGCTTTTTTTAAATTCAAAAATTTCCCTCTTTAGTCTGTTTTCTATGTACTTCTCGGAGGAGGAGTTATCAATGATCTTTTTGTTCGAGATCCTACGTACTTTAACAACAAAGTTGATCTGTCTTTGAAGGGTAAATACATGTTTCCTTTTTTAAAAATTTAATTTTTTGCTTTTTTTTTTTTACTTTTTTTTTACTTTTTTTCTGGCAAATTTTGGTAGGCTTCATTGATTGCTGTCTTATTTGTAGTTTTGTGTCTTTTTTTTTGATTAACTTTCTTTCTTCTTCGATTGATTTTATTCTAATTTTGGGAATATTCGCAATTTAACACAATTTTGAATAGTACGCAGAAAAATAAAGGTAGGAATGGTGATATTTGATTGTTGCGTACTTGATTATTATCCCAACTAACAGATTCCCCTACCAATTATCTTATAGCGTTCTTTTCTTACATATAATTGTCAATTTTTTTATTCTTTAAGCTTCCTACATCAATTTTAATGAGAAAGAGGATATACACTTACCCACTAAATCCAAAATTTGTACTTCCACTATTCAACAGAGACATAGTAGTAATAAAATAAAAATACACATAAAGAGTGTATAATATTGAACTATACCAAAAAAAAAAGCCAATACTTGAAGAAAAACCTTTCTCTCTCCTACAATTTATTAGAGAAAAGAGATACATATACAAAAAAGCAAACAACAATAGCGTCGATCAGTATTCTTTTTATTTTTTTCTTTTATTTATTTTGTTTTCCTCACGGTGCCATTTACTTTAAAAAAAAATAAAAAAAAAAAAATAAACTTACAAATCTCTACTTTATCTCATATGCTTTTACCAGGATACCGTTTAATTAATTCCCTCTAAAAGAAAGGAACAAAAGGGGAAACAAACATTAAATATACAACAATTTTTAAACAATTTTTCTACCGTTGGTCCCTAGTTATAGTCCATTCCATATTAAATCTAATTTTTTTTTTTGCTTCGTCTTAATCCGAAGCATTATATATCAATTAAAGATTTTAAACCAAGCATCCTTTTTTTTTCTTATTTTATTTTCTTGATTTTGAAGAATTTTTTTTCTTTATTATTCAAACTTAAGAAAAGTTAGTTTTTATTTCTACTTTTTATCCGTCTCTAAAATAACAACACTTTAAATCCTTTTAAAACAAACAAGAAAAAAACCATTTTCCTATTCATCATTAAAAAAAGGTTATATAACGGATTAATTTATCACATTATTAAGACCCAGGAGATTCTAAACACAGCGACGACAAAAACAACAACATAATTCCAAACTAACTTTGTTAATAGGTGGCCATTCATATTAGAATCACAAACATCCCTAATCCCAACAAACCAATAGAATCGATAATTGGTTTCGACCATTATTAATTAAAATCCATTGTTTTTTTTCTACTCCACAAAAAAAAAGACCTAATACTACTTACCAGTCAAGGAACACATAAAAAAATCCAGTGTTCAGGGAATATTCTTTAGATATCATAGTGAGGTTTTGTTAGAATAGAAAATAATATCTTAAGTTTTATTGTAAAAATCATCACTACTAGAACCTACTTATTTTTTTCCATTCTCAAGTACAAAAATTAAGGTTCTAAGTAAAAAAAAATAAAACAGGACTGATATAAACTTTTTTTATACAAGAAAAAAACAAATAATAAGAAGTATTAATCTGATTTCTTCTTTTATTTTATTTTTATCTTGTTGCTCCTCTAAAGGTATATATTAAATTACAATCGCCTTTTGCTTTGGTTTTCGCCATTTGGATAGACTATAAGTTTAGAAGTGGCACGGACAGACACTTACAGCATATTAATTTAGATCCAATTTTTAATTAAGAGGGGAGACTTTCTAATTTTTTCTTTTTTCTTCTTATTTTTCTTTTTATTTTGCCGGTTGTGTTTTATTAAATCTTTGATAAGAATCTCAAACGTTAAACTTTAGAAGACATCAAAAAAATTTAAGATCATAAACAGAAAAGTAAACAACTACACGGGATTTCTGGACTTTCATTCCCAATTTTGATAAAAACAATTTAGCTTTTATTTTTCATCAGTTGAAAGTAAGAGTTTGAACAAAACAAAACAAATATTCGTGGTTACAACCAATTCTAATTAATTCGAGTTATTGTTTTTTTTTGTATTTTTTTTCTTTCATTAAGAGTCCACAAAAATAGTGCTGTTTTCATTATAATTTTTAGAGGCGCCATCCATTACATGGTTATAAAGAGAGCCTTAGATCTAATATTATTTTATCCAATTTAAGCACATATAGCATATATCAACAATAAAGTGATAATTCCCAGCTTTAGAGATCGACCTGTAAAGTAATACATATAAGAGGAGGACGCTCTCTTATCATTTTTTTTGTGATTAATTACAGGGTTGAAAAAAATATTTGCAGTATTCATCATACTCGTTGGAGAAAGTCAGATAAAAAGAAGAATAATTAATCAATTGACTTCTTTCATTCAAGACAATAAAATATTATAAATTGACAATCCATTTGTTTTGAAGTTTATCACTCTATCAGAGTTGTATCATTATCAATAAATTTCCATCTAGGTAAATTTTTTTTTTTTTTGTTTTCTGTTTTCTTTTTATTAGCTAATAAAGATTCAAAAATTCTACTCCTTAAGCTATTTTAATAAACAATCCTTAAACCCCGTTATTGTTTATTAAAGTATTATTGATTGGAGGGGTTTTTTTACTATCAAAAGGTTAAAAAATAATTGTTGAATTCAATTCAATTCTTAATTTATTTGAAACGCCAGAATAGAATAAAGGGATAGAATCGAGGTGATATTTTGATTTTTAGAGCTGAAAGGATATAACAAAAAAAAATAATTCTCCATCTCAAATCCAGAGTAAGAAAAAAAATTAGAGTTCTGATTTTTGATTATTTCTTCAAAAGTCTTTAAACAAATAAAAATTTTTCTTGCTTTTTTTTTTATTTTTTTAATTTTTTTTTTTCACTCTACACTCACACAAAGAGAGGTGAGAAAGCCCTTTGTTTTGAATAAAAAGTGAGAAAGCAGATAAAAATAAAAAGGAGGACACAAGAGAAAAAGAAAAAAGTTTCTTTTTTTATTTCTAAGCAACTGTCCTCAAACAAATTATAAAATAAGAAGAAGGTATAACTCTAGGTTCCAAAGAAAAGGGATTGCCTTTCTCCTTAATTATGGTACAAGACGTGCCGCGGGATTCTGAGCCACAATACGGTAAATCAGAAGGCGATAATGTTATTAGGGCTGAGGTTACACCCAAAACTGAACCACGGAGTAGTTCGACAACAAAAATATTGCGTTCCGATCCCCAGGAGTCTCTGAACGATACTATATCACCTAAGGCAAAGGTTGAGGATACAATAACAGTTGATGTAAGTGAACCGATACATGCGCGTTCACAGTTTAAAAAAGAACATGTAACATCAAACTCCAACAACTTACAAACAGATAAAACAATCAATCAACAACATACAATAGCTGTTCAAATGCTGCCGTCCCAGTATGGAAATCAAGAGCATCTGCATACTACTAATAATGTTATATTGAGCGCTAGTAATGGATATCAAGGCACATTTCTGACGACTAGCAATCAAGATGTAACTCATTCACAGGAGAGTGGAGCTAGTATTATGGATAGGAAATCAAATCAGCACGAATCAAAAGCTCGAACAAATGTAAATAGATATCAACTGGCGCCCCATCTACAACCAATGATTGGTGCGCAGAATGAGAGCTCATTCAGTTCACCGCAGCAAAGACCACCGCAACCTTATCCAACCCACTTTGAGGTACACAGTAAATTTCAAGGACAGGCGCAGGCGCCAGTAATTCAAACATACAATCCCAATTTGAATAGAAGCTACATTACAAATTCTAATATTCCGTTAGGATCGACGGTTCGAAATTATTCTCCTAGTAATATAACTATTGTCAATAACAGTATTGTAGAATCTCAGAATGATCCAAAAGAATATCGTGAGGGTGTCAGCAACGTTTCTCAACAACATTCAAACTCTTTAGTCTCGACTCCTGAGGTAAATTCTTATTCAAACCAAACTTCTGTACAAAGTAATGTCGCTGGTACGTGGAGGAGTCAATATCCACCAATTTTTGGAGAATTACCAAAACATGAGAAATACTCATATAATAACTTATCTTCTAATTCATCAAGATCAATGTATGTGAGATCGACATCAGTTAGTACAGGAAATAGTAAAGTCGATTCTGCCCCCAGACTCTCTCTGCCTACTAACAATATCGTGGCTCCTAGTAGTCAATCGATGGCATACTCTCTACCATCTTCTACTTATCTACCTATCAATAATCCAAACACACAGTATGGTACCTACGAAGCGAATATTGTCGAGAGTGGTAAAAATATTACACATCTTCCTCAGACCAAAAGAACACTAAATAGTGTACAAAGGAATCGATCAATTAATACTATCTCTGGTGGAGTGTCTAATGAGAGTCAAAGAATATTTCATGCAAAGCCTTCATCAATGGTAAACTCATCTAATCAAGATGCATATCCTTTAGTTTCACAACAAACTGTAGTACACAATCCAAATAGTCCATACATGGTGGAGAGATCAAATATGAGTACAATCGGAGGCAATTTCCGCTCTGATGTAAATTTAGGCCAATCTCCAAATCGTGTACCTTTTCGTGCGGGTTATCCCATTGAAAATACAAACTTGATCGCTTCAGAAATTACCTTTAGCGGAGCACATGGATACGTAGATGCAAGTATGGAATATCCTCATAGATGTCATCTTTGCCCAAAATTATTCAAGAGAAGGTCGTGGTTGAAGAGACACCTATTGTCTCATTCTCAGCAAAGACATTTTCTTTGCCCATGGTGTCACAGTCGTCATAAAAGAAGAGATAATCTTCTGCAGCATATGAAACTAAAACATGTCACAAACCTTCTTCAAGAAATAAACTCCAGAAATATAAGTTTTAATTGGCAATACCTGGAAAGGTTTGTTAGACAAATTGATGGTATTTTAGAGTACCCAGATACTAAAACATTAATTCATGAGGGCTTACTGAACAAAGAGGAAATCAAGAACATCCTTAATGCTGTTATTGATGAGCATAATTAGCATTGTAGTCACCATGAATACCTTACCACAATAGAAAATTGAAGTTTTGAAATAAATTTAACATAACTGATGTTAATGTAAATTTGAAATATCATCCACAGGTCGTTTAATATATCTGACTGTAAAGAACAAAGATTCGTATCATTTAATTTGGCGGATCACGTTATTGTTCGCAGTTAATTAATAAAATAATGTCGCCAAAAATAATCTGGAGTAGAACTGTGATAATTATAGCAGGTTTTCCTTAAAAGAAACAGGTAATTATTTTTTTTACACTAAGTGTTCATTAGTTAGCAACTGAATGTTGATGCTCCGGCAGCATTTATCACGTGTCAATTTCTTTTGAATAGAAATCAAAGTATTTGACTGAAAACCTAATAGTTAATAATTAAATTCAAGTTATATTGGAATATCCTCTCTTACTCCTTGAAGGTAAAGAATAGGATATATGTAATATCTTTGATATACTTATATTACAATGTCCACACACCATTTGGTTTTAGTTGTAATAAAATATTGTATTATTATTTTTATGTTTTAATTTAATCAATGATTAATCGTCATCGAAGCAAATATTAAGCTCATGCATGTTTTTTGATATTTCTATTCCTAATTTTTTCTTCTTTGTTTATCGACATTATCCACAAGTTATTATTTATGAATAACGCCACCTCATGAGTACATAAGTGGTGAATATCAAATATTATTATTATAATACCGATAATCTTGACGAATTGCATCCTCTAAGCCATGTAGAATCACTTCTCCTTATCACATTTCTTTAGAACAGTGTGGTAGCAAACAGCTTAGGATACTATTGTCATTTTCAATACCATCCTTATATTGTTTTATTTCCTGCTTTCCTCTCGGTTTTTGAGAAGATTGATAGATAACACAAATTCTACTCTAGTCTAGAAACTAAACTATTAATGATTCCTTGTCAACAGTCTCGATATTGACAAGCAAACCCAGTAAACTTTTTCTTGTCCGCTGTTTATTTTGCTAGATTCTCTAGCACCATCGCTATTAAACGCCAAGCATTACATTATCGTATGAATTCAGTATTTTATCACCATGGAATAATAATTGAGCACAGTACTAGAATCGGTGATTTGTCCGAAAATGCTCTTTGCTCTAAAGTATTGTGCTAGCAATTTTTAGAAGTATCACGAATTCATTGTACTGTGTAAATTTTTGGCTTCATTAATGAAGTTAATTGCCATTTATCTGTAGTGAAGGATGGATATAGGTTTAGGAGATTGACTTTCATACTTTCCCACTAGTTTCACATATGTATAAAAAAAAATATTTTTTTTCCCGCTAACCTCAAGTTGAGACTAACCTAATTGACTTTGTAATGAATGGTAGTCTTCTAATCTGTTATATGGTAGGTGCTTTGCTTAAAGGACATATTTTTTATTTCATTTCCTTTTTCACTGCTATAGGATTAATAATTTATCTTAAGAGCTAACAATTGCAGTAGTTTCACAAATAATATAAAACAAAAATAAGTTTATTTCAGATGGCAACAGGAAAGTAACTCACTTACAGTGACCTAGCATTAGTTCATTCTTATCCATATTTTAATGTTTATCACTTCATTTTTCAATTAATTTCAACTCAGTGAATTCTCTTATAGCTTGAAAGAGTAAACATAGGTTACTTATATCTTTGTTTCAAGTTTCCAAATGAGATGTTATTATTAGAATATTCCAAGATCAATATGATGAACTTTACTGCATACGTTGGTGGATAGATAAGATTGGGGTTAAATGAAGTAAAACATTTTCCTTTACTGGGTGGCATATTTTTTTTTTTTTTTTTAATTTCCTAATTTATTATTTTTGATTATTTATCATTCATAAGGATAAACGTATTATAATTTGACATTGTTAGGAAATGATGGGCAAAGAGTAATTGTGCTGTAAAACAAGTTTTCCCTTCCTTTCAGATATGGGTCCCTTTTTTCTTTTTATAAAATAGATTTGCTGTCTTAACTTACCATTCGGGAAAATACAATTTTTTTTTTTTTTTTAGTTAGAAAACAATAAAAATAAAAATTACTCTAACTTCACTCCTATTCAGAATATATATTTTCAAATTATAATCCATTTTTGATATACCATCGCAATAATG
This sequence comes from Nakaseomyces bracarensis, assembly GCF_045282275.1. Classification (NCBI taxonomy): domain Eukaryota; kingdom Fungi; phylum Ascomycota; class Saccharomycetes; order Saccharomycetales; family Saccharomycetaceae; genus Nakaseomyces; species Nakaseomyces bracarensis. Next base: position 656,658 of record NW_027263969.1, on the reverse strand, counting down.
AGCAGTATTTGATTATTAAAGAAAAAAAACAAAAAAAAAACAAAATTGCTTACAGCATTAGGAGGTTCTACTTACGTCCTCTATTCAAATCTTTTTGGAGTTGGTGATGAACACATACCTACCCGCCAGTTCATAAATTTCAAATACAATTAAATATACGGCAGTTGATTAACAGAAGACAGTTTCAAAAGGTGAAGGGTTTTTGATGGGGGAATTATGTCAACTCAACCCTGCCGCTTTAGAATATCAAGTTGAAAAAAACAACGTTCAAATAAAAACTGAAATTACGGTATCTACCGAAGCACAGTTCTATCATTGTTTTTTTTTTTTTGGTTTACAAATAGAGCACGGTGGTAATGCTCTTTCAATGCAAACAATTTTGATATAAAATGTTAATTTGTTTTCTCAATGTTGTTTTATGCCATGCTATCATAATTTAAAAGTTAAATGTCCACGTTATAATCTGGAAATAGGTTGGGCCTAAATAAGAAAGATATGGTAAAATTAATAATTCCATCATTATTTCTCGGTATTATTTTTCTACCATTTTTTCCACCTCTCTTTTTGGTTAATACAATTTTATTCTTCTAACTTTAATACAGAAGGCAATAGTTATATATCTAATTGCAGCATTCCAAAAAAAAAAAAAAATAATAAAAAAGTTGAAGAAAAAGATTTAAAACTATAGCAAATATAAATGATTACTGTTGCTCTTTTTATTTTTCATTTTTATTTTTATTTTTAATTTTTTATTTTATTTTAATTTTTTTCTTCTTTTCTTTTATTTCTTTCCTCTTTGTTGATTGAAGTACACTACCAAGGTATTATAGCGGGTGCTAATAGGGATTATGTTTATTTTTTTAATTTTTTTTAGAAAGAAGGAATCCCTATTATTCCAAAGCATGTGGTTTTGAATGTAAATTGAAATTGATCGATAAATTTTTTTTAATTATTTATGCGTCTTTCGCATTTTTATTTTTGTTTGTTCAACTCTTCGTAAGTCTCCGCATCCTCCCCCCTCCTTCCCAATCATACTGTCCATTTTGTTAAAATAGAGCGTCATGTATTGCTTCAACGAAAACATCTATATACTTCTTTAAGGATTGATGCAGAAGATCATTGTTGTTTTTTTAATATTCTTTATTTGGTGCCTTCTTGTAGGCACTTAGTGGAGGCAAGAAAAGAACGGGAAAAACAGAGAAACCAAAAAAAGGAAGAATAAAGCAAAAAAAAATTAAGAAAGATAACTGAACCTACTGTATAAAGCAGTAGAAGATCATAAACAAAATAGAAATCGAATTTTTAGTGGGAAAAAAAAAGCTTTTACCTAACATATTTGTCAATCCATGGCGAGGAATTTAGCAACAAAGAATTTTTTTTTTTACACCAAGAGGGTCAAGATAGGGATGTAGGATCTTCTCTTTTCTGCTTTATCTTCATTCGCTTGCATATATGTGGGCTTTTTTTTTATGTTTTACAGTTTTACATTTTGCCTACACACTTTAACTTATTAGGATGACATAATATGTTGATAAAGAAACTAATAGAAAATACGACATCAAATTAATGGAAGACAAATTAAAGGCAAACAAAACGAAAAAAAAAAAAAAATATCAAAGAAAAAACTTTGACCTCAATTCGTGCAGCATATACCTCCTATCCTCACAGCATTAATTCGAATTAGTCCGAATTTCTTCTCATTCTCGTAAGACTATTTTTTTTACCTATTTGTTGTGGTGTATTTTTTCTTGGTATTAGAAAAGAAGCGAGTCTATTTTTCAACATCGACTTTCTTTTTTTCTACTCTCCTCCTTCCAAGCTCTCTCTCACCCTCAGGATATTTATTATTTATTTTTTTTTATTCCGAAAATAGAATTAAAAAAAGAATAATGTCTCTTACCATTTTCATATCTCACACCATTTTTTTCCTTTCTTAATTGTAACATTGTTTTCAAAGAAATTGAATTAATACAAAAAAATCGTAAATCGCCTCAATATATTTTCTTGTAGGAAAAAAAAGCACGAACTAACGGACATCAGTATACCACCGATCTCTACTATCATCAGATGTTTTCCCTTTGTTGCTTTTCTGTAAATTCCCTCGAATATGATTTTCTTTCTTTTTTATTTTCCTTCCTTGCCTAGAAAGAGCGTGCTTTTAAGGTACAAAAAACTACACCTCGAGGTGTTCCACAAACGTAATTTTTCATCAGATTGTTTTTTTATTTTTTATTTAATCATGATACTAAATCAGCTGATTGTTTTTATCAAACATGTTATTCAGATAAAAAAAAAAATGCGCGGCTACAAAAAATATATAACAAAGAAAAGAATTAAACTACGAAAACTAGCTAGGATAAGGTTAAAGATCTTGTTTACGTAATACTTGCGTGAATACAAATCCGTATCTCATTTTACCCGCATATCCAAGAAAAAAAAATATTATTCTATTCAGAGAGATCACGGTACATGGCGGTGATAAAGAAAAAAAAAGCCCAACTTAACAAACCCGTCGATCAGCATTCGCCTAAAAAGCGCCCCCTTCCCACCGATAAAATTAAAAATAAAACCATTCTCTCTAAGACACGTTAAAAAAAATCAATTGCTTGGCTCGGTCTTTTTCTAAACTCACTGCCAATGAAAAATAAAGAAAAAAAGAAATAAAACGCTCCCACCTAAATGAAATCTCGTGATACACGTTCAAAGTGAGTATATTCTGAAAACAAAATATTCATTAAACGTAACTAATATTAAATATTACTGTTATGAAATATAATAAAAAGAAAGGATTTTTAAGTAATATTATTAAAATAATTCAGTTATAGTTTTCTCCCTCCACTGAATTAATTAGTATATGGTGTTATATTTGTATATTAGGAGGTATTTCATAGCATCTCTCTTACAACGGCGTCATGTGGGAAATCCTCATCGGTGGGGCTCTTAATGACACTAGTGTTTGCGAATTCCTGGTGTTTTGTAAAGGCAATACCATAACTAACAGCAGAGACGGTCAATGTTATTCCTAATACGAGGAGACTTGTGGTCTTTAGAATTAGAGAACAGTATTGTACAATAGCCATGGCGAGGTAAAATATGCACCTGTAGCCATTGGTCTCGAATCTCTTAATGAATTCTATAAACCGATCACTCAATGGACAGATCTTCAACAGAAATGGGATCTCAATAAACAGGATAATCAAACCTTGTACTATACCTACTATACCAAACGCTATAACTGCATTCACATGGAACAAATTAGCAATCCCAAGGGCAATACATAGAAATATGTTAACATACCCAAACCACTTCCCATACACACTGAAGTTAAAACTCTTTAGATCTTTTAGAATCCCCGCAATATTGACGAATTGCATAATATTTAAAGCCATCGTGATTTATTTTAATTTCTCTTGTCCTTATTTGTTATGTTTTCTTATCTATATTACAAATTCTCCTTTGCAATTTTAACTGTATATCCTGAGTTTTTATTTCTATAGTGCTTTGATCTCTATTTCTTCTTCATACAAAGGATGAATAAAAAGAATTAACTATACGATTGTCTCTCTCTCTCTCTCTATTCCTCCTTCCCTTTAAAAAAAAAAAAGAATAAAAAAAATCCACACAATACGCTGAACATCAAAAAAAATAACATATGCACCGAAGCAATCTACGTTTTTCATTCTTTATTTTGTTTTGTTTCTACGCCCCGCCCTTCGTATAAAAAGATGTTTGCTCGCTTGTGAGAAGAAAGATAAAAAAGAGCTTGGAAGCGAATTTCTTGCACGTACAAAACTATGTCACATGAGACTTAGAAGGGGTTATATATATACCGTGCTTCTACAACCTTGTCTCTACCCCCACCCCGCACCACTCCCGTTGCCAACGCGAGACAATGGGCCAAAACCGGGTAAAATATGATATTCTTATACTGTCATACGTATTCGTAAAAGAATACCAGTATGTATATATAACTACAAATGTATATGTATATATTTTATTTGTGTATTCACAAGTTCTTCAAGCAATATCAGAATATGTATTTATGTGTGTATTTGTTCTGTTATCTTAGATGAAGTGTCTCAGAGGCGAAATATGTATTTCCAATTCTAAGTAATTAATTGAAAATGAAGTGGACGCGTAAGACGCGATTTTAAATTTAATTTTAGCTATTTTTTCAACATATGAGATAGACCTGTTCTTTTTTTTAAATGGGTGTCTCTCGTGTGATGAAACCTAGTTCTTTTCCTTATTTTAAGGTAAACAAATAAATTTATAAACTCATCGGTTTTTACCTTTTATTGAATTTCTTTTATATATTAACAGTTGCATAATCTTTTTTATATATATTTTTCATCTAACTTACAAATCACAAAAAAACAAACAAATATAAATCAAATACAAAACATGTTGTCATTTAGACTGGTATCAAAAACTGCTAAGAGTGCTCCATTGACTATCTTTAGATCTCTCCAGACCTCTCCAATCGTCTGGAGCAGTACTACTGAGAAGCCCAAGGAGACTAAGAATGCTGGTCAAAGCAGGAAAGCTCTATCTAAGGAATTTGGCCCAAAGAGACCATTATCTGCTTTCTTTAGTTACTGTGCTGAACACAGAGCCAACTATATCGCTCAAAACCCAGAAGCTCCTACCACAGTCATTGCATCTAAATTGGGTGAAGCTTGGAGGTCTCTAAGTGACTACGAGAAGCAACCTTACATTGAGCAATACCAGAAAGCTAGAGAGAAGTACCTAGAGGAAAAGGCAGAGTTCGAAAAGAGCCTCCCTCCAAAGAAACCGCTGGTTCCTTTCTTCTTGTTTGCCGAAGAGGTCCGTATGCAGTTGAAGGATGAGCAACCTGACTTGAGTTTTGGTGAAATGGCCTCCTTGATCGGTGAGAGATGGAAGGCTCTTTCAAATGAGGAGAAGAACCACTACAAGCAAAAATTCCAAGAGAACAAGGAAAAATGGTTGCAAGAAAAAGAACAAAAGCTTCAAAACTTCAAACTTTAATTGCTCCTACTTTATTCTTCCCTCCTGTGATTAATTTTATATACATAAATCAATAAGACAAAAGAATATTTCAGCCTGTAAATATTCACTTTTGTCACTTTTTTTTATATCTTTATACAAACTGCTAGGGTGTGCAGGTAGTTTATATATCTAAAGTTTCTAACAATATTAAATATACTAAAGTATCATAGGAGAAGTACTACTCAGTCAATGTGTTTTACACCAGTACATATATCAGGACCATTTAATTGTGCTCATTCCAAGCCATTTTCTAGGATAATAGCATTAAAGTATAAGGTATTTCTGCATACAATGACCCACATTTGGAAGTAAAAGACCCAAAAAAACGGCGTAACACTAAATCATACACACCTTAGTATTATAGAGGAAAGGAAATCCAAATTATACCTTAACTTTATAATACATTCTTTTTTTTTTTTTAAAAAAATAAAACATTTAAAATTGAAATACTTTATAGACAATATAGCCATACAAAAATGGGTTGCTCCCAGGAAATCCCTTATCAAATGAAGACTTTAGAATGTAGGTTATAACTAGAAATAAAGATATCAAAGCACATAAAAGCTATTATTATGTGATGCAATTAAATTCACTAAAGTGATTAATGGTAGTGGCTATCATCTCAACAAGAAAGAGATATTAATGTATTATTAAGAATAAATATAGTATGACGGTCATCCATTAGTCGCTTTTGTTTCAAGTATTTGAAAAAAAAGAATGAATCGATACAGTCATTGACAGTTTTCCTTTCCTTTTTTTTTTTTTTTTTTTTTTGGGAACCTTTTTAGCCAACATAAACACCGACGAAACAAGTCTCTAACATCTTCTCGACACTGATCCATCTGTGGTACCTATTGAATAACATAGTAGAGTCCTGACCTGCAGATTTATCTAACAAAATTTTGGCACCACCTGGATGGAAATCCATGTAGCTCGAGATACTAAAGACTTTCCCATTGATCACAGTCCAGCAATCCTCAGGAGTATTGTGTCTTGCCAGTTCCTCCTCATCAACGCGTAATGGCGGGCGTATCGCAAATGTCGGTACACCACGCTCTAGTAAAATCAAGCTCTGAGGCGAATTTAACTTCTTGAAATTCTCTAACGATTCTGAATCGTTCCTTATCTTATCCAACCCTGTAACCAGTTTACCGGCTTTCCCCTTAGTACTAACTAATTCATGCCAATCCAGCGGACTATGCCCAGGCGCTAACCTTACTTTGTTTCTGTATCCACCACCATTTATCTTATTATTAGATGAGACTCCCTGCGGTACCCCCAAAGTAGAACAACTCGCTTGCATAGGTGTATCAATCCTAATACGGGGTTTAGTACTCATAGGCGCTTTAAAATCCATATTATTCCTCTCCATTTGTTCAAACATTACTTTACTAGCACTATGCATTTCACAAATTTTATTAAAAAAAATATACGTTAATGATCTTTTAAGTTTGATCTTTTAATTTTTTTTTTTTTCTATATTTGATTTTCGGTAATTCGCCTTTCCTTACGTTATATTATATGAGAGGTTTATAGAAGAATATTCTATAAATGTTTTTATTTACTTATTTTTAAAACTACAGTTGTATAATTCTAGTTTTATTTTGTATTCTTGTTATATTATCCTATTTTTTTTTTTTTTATTTATTTTTTTCTATTCATCTGAATATCTTTTTTTGTTGATAAAAAAAAAAGAAAGCTAAATTCTCAATTTAATTTATTTATTACAACCAAAAAAAAAGAAATCCCTTCTGTAGTAGATATCCATCGATGTTGTATTATAGGTGTTTTCTTAATACTGACATAACATCTTTTTTTTTAAAATGTAGCCTTTCTGCTATTTCTCGGGGCTCGGAGACGGATTTACAGATTCTTGAACATTATATTTCCTTTTGAATTTCAGCATAACGAAAAAAGCAAGATTGTTCAGTACGGAAACCCTCTTTTATTTTTTAAGGGTGCCTGCACCTTGTTCTTGCACCATACAGAAAAGGTGTCGTAGGAAAGAAAAAAAGGAAAAGAGAAGGACTGAAAGAAGAAGAAGAATGTTTGTCAAAAAGACGGGGGTTAGATAGACCCGTAGAAAAGAGGAAAACTGTCAATGTGACATCATAATTGCACTACGATGATACATACACTACATCATCTTCTACAGGGCCGATATAATGCCTTCTCTCTCTATTCTTAATATTTTTCTTTCTGCCACGAGTTTCTACAGTAAAAAAAATGCTGCACTAGTTTTTACTATATCTATATTTCCTCAAATTCATTTGGGTGTTATTCTGTTATACGATATGTTAATATCTCTATATGTTATACATTTCTATTGCTTTACAAGTGAATAAAAAAAAAATAAATAAAATTAAGGGTTAGTCAAAGAAATCATCTTCTTCTACTTCTCTTCTGTTGAAGATAATCTTGGTATCGTTCTTCTTGTTCTGTTCCTTGGCTATCCCATCCAGTATCTGTACGATATCTTTCTCTGTGACTTTAGCTCTTAGCTGACCAGTTGAGGCTAACTGGGCCAGATACTTCTCCACTGCCTGAGCACGGTCTGGTCTCACGAGAGACACACGGGATAACCTCTCTAGTGCTTGGGGTTCAAGGAAATGGGATATCGACGACCCTACTCGTTCTTGCTTCTCCGAATCGGAACTCCCATTCGTACCACGCTTTAGTTCCGCTAGACGGGCCTCTCTTAGTGCTTGTAATTCTGCATCCATTTCTTTTTTTTCTCTTTTCTAGTATTTCTATTCAAAGTAGAAGAAAGATATTACCTCTTCAAAAAAAAAACTTCAATTATTACCTTCTTTTTATATATTACCAACCCCATTGTCTAACTTTTTGTTTTTTTAGTTGAATTTTTTTTTCCACCCTCTCTCGCTGCGTGCTTGTCTGTGCCCGCAATAGTAATATGGATCGAGGTTCATAAATGTATTGATATAATACTTTATTAAAATACGTATATATATTTATATATTAATAGGGTTCGGGTTCTGGAAAGCGAGCTCTAAATGAAGGTACTTGGGAGTCTTAAGGTTACGAATAACCCGACGTCGGGTATTGTAGGACTAGCTAATGTAGGCAAATCGACGTTTTTCCAGACGATAACCAACTCTCATCTTGGCACTGCTGCCAATTATCCCTTTGCAACAATTGATCCCGAGGTCTCAAAGGTTCCTATCCCTGCTCCCGAGCTCCCAGTATTACAACGCCTGTACCAGAGTGAGAAATGTGTTCCTGCCGCGTTGACCATTTATGATATTGCTGGTTTGACTAGAGGTGCATCTCAGGGACAAGGGTTGGGCAACAAGTTTTTGAATGATATTAGACACGTGGATGGTATATTCAACCTGGTACGAGGATTTAAAGATGATAACATCACTCATATCGAAGGTAACGTTGACCCCGTTAGAGACCTTTCGGTGGTACAGGACGAGTTGATATTAAAGGATCTGGAATTTATAGAGACCATAAGAGAGAAGTCCTCGAGGAGGATCAGAATGGTACCTAAAAATACGAAAGCACACAAAGAACTCTCCTTCGAGATAGAACTATTGAACCAATTGGAAGAGCATTTATACGATGGTAAGAAAATAAGGCATTTTAAAAGCAATAACGAAGACTGGACAGTTGATGATATTAAAGTGCTTCGGAGGAATAACTTCTTAACTGCCAAACCATCTCTCACATTGCTGAATATCAGTCCCGAGGAGTTCATCAATTTTAATCAATCACGCGATATAGACTCCATAAATCAAGTCAAAGAAATTAAAGATTGGCTTAAGGAATATTCTCCGAATGATGACCTGATGTTATTTAGTGCCGAGTTTGAGAAGAACTATTTGGAGCACATGAAGAATAACGACCGAAGTGGACTCATAAAATACTGTGAAAAATTCACCACTACCACTGTTACAGATTCAATTCTTGAGAGCTCTTTACCTGGTATAATTTTGAGAATGAAGACATTGTTAGGGCTAATAAGTTATTTTACTTGTGGACCATTAGAAGTAAGACAGTGGAATGTACGTAAAGGTAGCACTGCACCAGAGGCGGCTGGTGTTATCCATTCAGATTTAGAAGAGACTTTTATTAGCGCGGATATTATTAAGTACGACAGCATCAAGGATATGATACCACCTATTAGTGAATCTAATTTGAAGAAGGCTAGTCTAATTAAACGTGCCGGTAAGGGTTATATTATGGAAGAAAGTGACATTGCGTTATTCAAAGCATCTAGTGGCAAAACAAGATAATAACAAAAACAAATTGTAAATAAAAATAACGTGTATATAAAAATAAAATCAATGGATGTATTAACAAATCCTGTTTATTTGGGTTAATCAAAATTTTCAATTAAAAAAAAATAGCAATATATAATGAGATCTAAATGAAATATCTATAATGAAATAGACAGAAAGAAAAATATTAATATATATGCATTCATAAAAAGAAAAGGTAACCGAAGAGTTTCAAAATAAGAAATTAAAGTTCGAGATGTACTAAATGATGGTTTCTTCAAGTCATTTTTTGTTTTCAATAAGGATCCACTGATAGTAAGACAGAGGTATATTAAGGAACTGTGTTTACCTAGAGTGGTTGACTTCAAAGTAAAACATCAAAGTACAACTAATAAAATAAACTTAAATTTAAGCCTTTTTTGGATTCATATAGTTAACCTTTTCATTTGGTAAAATTTACGAAACACACACATCGAATATCCCTATTTTCTCAAAATATAATGTCTAAAATTTTTAAAAATTGACAGTATATTATAGAAAAAAATATTTTATATTTTGATTAGGGGGTTTAGTTGCTGGCGACAACAACTTCAACATCTACACCTGGTTCGATGGTGATTTGAGTGATTCTCTTGACGATACTGACTGGAGCTTCGAAGTCAATGTATCTCTTGTGAATTCTCATTTCGTAAGTTTCCCAAGTCTTGGAACCTTCACCGTTTGGAGTCTTTCTGGTGGAGATTCTTAGAACCTTGGTTGGCAATCTGACAGGACCCTTCTTGACCAAGCTGTTTTGTTCAGCGTTTCTGATAATGTTAGCAGAAACGTTTTCCAATTGCTTGACCTTGGTAGAAGTCAAGGTCATTCTGATCTTGATGATTTGTGGAGCTTCTTGCTCTTGAACCTTATCCTTTTGAACGTCAGACATTATTATAAAATATACCTTTTTATAGTTCTTGGTTTTCTTCCTTTATAATAGAAGCTAGAAAAAATAAAACGTAGCAAAACAAGTTTTAATATAGCATCTCTTTTTATAATAAGCTTGATGAAAGAAAAAAATTGAAAAAATCATTGAAAAAAAAAATTTTTTTGCAAAAACGAAAAAAAAAAATTTTTGTGCGTCTGTCATATTGTACGAAAGTATAATCATTCACGTAATTAATCATATGTATAATAATACCTATACACGATGGAGATAATGTTGTACGAAAATACGCTATAGTATACCTTAATACGGCTGTAATCAACTCAAATATTTTAATATCTAATTTCCTATCATTTTACACGTAGTTGGATTTAATCTGTGCGTTTTTGTGCTTTCTCCGTTATGAGAAGCGTCCTTGTAGCGTTGTGATTTATTTATTTCCCCCGATTTATTGTATTATATTATTAAAAATTTGCAAAAAAACGGTATTATTTTGCATTTCCAGTTAATATCTGATATTATCTTATCTTGTGCGTTTTTGTTAACGATGGAATTTTTTGTCTTATCTGGTAGTCAATCAGGGTAAGATTAAGAACTCCGTGTAGTGTGTCTAAACGCTTAAGCAGTCTAACATTTTTCCTTCGGGAAAAAGCTTTTGTTGAAAAAAACTTTAAAAAAGATAGAGGTCTTTTTGTCGCTAAGACAGTAAAAAATCGCAGCGTATTATTCTCTTGTATATATATTAACCAAGTTCCTTTGTTTTCACGTTATCGCTGCAGGTAGATCGGCATTTTCTCCCAGACACGACTAACAAAGCAAACACTGCGACTATTACTTAGGGAACTACAAAATGATTAAAGATTAGAGATAAGGGTAAGGCAGATAGACAGAGAGATCGAGATAGCATAGATCTGTAGGAGGGAGGATACATTCACATTTTTCATTGCTTATCTTATCTTATCTACTCCTTAAGTGATATAGATAGCGAGGATTCAAAAAGACCTACGAGAATAAAAATTTCAAAAATAAGTGCAGCCGCGCAACCCTAAACTAACATATCTTAATAATAGTAATAAAAACAGCCAAGTAGCTTTATTATTAATTATTTAGACTTGACACGATTTGAATTATATATTGCGCACATTTCTACTAATATTCATCGATTATCTTTTATTTTTAAGATTCTTATAAACTGATTTCAGGCTCACTACCAAATTTGCGTTTTTTCATTATACAGCAGATAGTAGATAAAAAAAAGAAGCTTATAATATATATTACTTCATATCAAATTGATATATAAAGTAAGGCTAATTAGAATAAGAATAATCCTTTTCCTTGTAAATATTATTATAATTATAAATATATAATAATAATAATAATAATAATAATAACAATACTAAAAATAACATTAATATCAATAGCAGTTATAAAGCTAAATAATATTGAAAAAAAAACCACATACTCTAAAATATTAAAATATTAAAGACAACTAATAACAAGAAAATATATTAACAATATAAAAATAACTTGAAGTAAAAAAAGAAAAAAATGGGTGAATTTCATGCTCCACTACCACAAGGTGCTGGTTACGCTATTGTTCTAGGGTTAGGATCAGTATTTGCCATTGGTATGATTCTAACTACATACGTCCTAAGACGTTACCAAAGGGAAATTATAACAGCTGAAGAGTTTACCACTGCCGGTAGAACCGTTAAGACTGGTCTTGTCGCGGCCGCTGTGGTCTCCAGTTGGATTTGGTGTTCTACTTTGCTGACTTCTGCTTCTAAACAACTAGATGGTATGCTCGGTGGTTACTCCTACTCGGCTGGTGCTTGTTTCCAAATTGTAGCTTTCGCTATCCTAGCCATTAAGACGAAACAGAAAGCCCCCAATGCACACACATACTTGGAACTTGTAAGAAAGAGGTATGGCACAATTGGCCATTGTTGTTATTTGTTCTACGCCTTCGCTACAAATATCCTAGTTACTGCCATGCTGTTGACATCTGGTGCTGCTGTCTTCAAAAGTATGACCGGCATGAATAGTGTCGCTTCATGCTTACTACTACCCGTCGGTGTTATGATTTACACTTTATTCGGCGGTATTAAAGCCACTTTTTTGACCGATTTCATTCACACCTGTGTTATCATCATTATCATCATGGTGTTTGCCTTCAAAGTTTATGCAACTAGTGATGTATTGGGTTCTCCAGGTAAAGTGTATGATTTGGTTAGAGCTGCCGCCAAGAGACATCCTGTCCCACATAACGAACAGGGTGAATATATGACAATGACGTCAAGATCAGCTGGTATTTTCTTGGTCATTAACCTAGTAGGTAACTTCGGTACCGTGTTCCTAGACAACGGTTACTGGAACAAAGCCATCAGTGCTTCCCCAGCTGCCGCTCTACCAGGTTATGTCATGGGTGGTTTAGCTTGGTTCGCTGTTCCTGCTCTTCTATCTGTTACTATGGGTTTCGCCTGTATCGCAACCGAATTACTACCTTCTTTCCCAACTTATCCGGACCCTCTTACTCCTGATCAGGTCAGTGCTGGTCTAGTTTTACCTGCCGCTGCTGTGGCTGTAATGGGGAAAGGTGGTGCAGTAGCTACTTGTTTGATGGTTTTCATGGCTGTGACATCAGCTATGTCAGCTGAATTAATTGCTGTATCTTCAGTGTTCACCTACGATATCTACAGAATTTATGTCCACCCTAAAGCTACCGGTAAAGAATTGATTTACTCGTCACATGCAGCTTGTGTAGTATTCGGTTTTGCAATGAGTGGTTTCTCGATTGGTCTATATTACGCAGGCGTCAATTTAGGCTACTTATACGAACTTATGGGTATTATTATCAGTAGTGCTGTTTTACCTGTTGTTTTAACTCTATGTTGGACTGGTCAAAATTTAATTGCTGCTGTTGTTTCCCCTATTTTGGGTACCTCCCTAGCCATTATGTCTTGGTTAGTTTGTACAAAGTCTCTATATGGGGAAATCACTTTGGAAACTACATTCGAAGACTACCCAATGCTGACAGGTAATGTGGTAGCTCTTTTATCTCCAGCCATCTTCATTCCTATTCTGACCTACGTATTTAAGCCACAGAACTATGATATGGAAAAGTATAAGGAAATTTCTAGAGTTGATGAAACCAAAGAAATCCTGGAAGCTTATCCTGCCATTGAACCTGTTATCAGCGGTCAGATCATCAACGCTGATGACAGCTCCCTAAACGATAATGACTCTGAAGCTGAGTATGTTTTAGGCAGAGAAAAGGATCAAATAACTCAAGTAACTACCAGAGAGAAGGGACATGACTATGAAAAGTCAAACTCTCTTGACATATCAGATGAAGATCTTGAGGAACAAAGAAAGCTAAAGAGAGCATTGAGTTGGGCATACTTCTTATGTATATTCTTTGCACTAGCATTCTTGGTTGTCTGGCCAATGCCAATGTATGGTAGTAGATACATCTTCAGTAAGAAATTTTTCACAGGTTGGGTGGTAGTCATGATAATATGGATTTTCTGTAGTGCATTTTGTGTTTGTGTTTTCCCAGTTTGGGAAGGAAGGCACGGTATATACACAACACTACGTGGTATCTATTGGGATCTAACTGGTCAATCATATAAGCTAACAGAATGGCAAACAGACCATCCAGAAGAATTACATGTGGTCCAAAGTCAAAGAAGTGTTGCTGTTCACCAAAGTAGAATAGACGATGTCATTTACAGCGACTAAAAAAAATCATTATAAAACATAGATAAACTTGCTTCAGTTCTTATATTCTAATCATCTTTTGTTATTTACTTTATTCTTATATTTAAAATCCTCAATCAAATACTATTCTATAACTTTTCTTTTGGCGAGTCCTGAGCATTTTACATATAGAAATCGATAAGACATAGATTGACATCCACATTCAATACATGAAAAAATGTATTCTAAATAAATTATTAAATATGTATCGTAAAAATAAAGTTGATTATGAATTAAATGTTTTAGTTTAAGAATAAATACATGTGAGAGGTGATGACATAATGATGCTACGAGGAAGTCTTTCAGCTTCTAGTTTTTGTGTTGATAACGGTATCAGGAGATACCGATTCCCTACTTCCATTTAATCTGCTCTCTTCATTGGCATCTTCAGTAACTGAATTTAGTGAGAAGGTATCGTTTTCCTGTACGGCGTTAGAATCTGAAAATACATCACTTTCGTAATTAATATTATCATCTGCAAAAATGTCATCAATATCTGCTCTTTCTCTATCATTACTATGAGGTCCTTGGTGTTCTGTATCAACCTCATCAGCATTAACATAGTCATCCATGTTAAATTCTTCACTCAAAACATCCAGGTCGTCCATTTCCACGTCAATCACATTCTCTAATTCTTCAGGCAGCTGTTGAGCTGTTGTTAACATAAATGTTGTACCAGTTGGTCTCCAAATATATGCGAAGGAAATGAATGCAAAGAAATACACCAAGGATGGCCAGAAATCAGTTAGGTAAAATCTAACCATCCAGTGTTTTTCTATAATTTCAATTGCGTTCATACCCAAATATGCAAAGGCACATAGAATCAATCCAATGAAAATGCAAGTCAATGTCGCATAAATCACAATAAGTAGTCTATTATAAACTGCCAGCTTATAGGTCTGTTTCTGGCTCTTCAAATAGGCTGTAGTATTTGTTATAGCTCTCAAGATCAAAAAGAAGAACACAAACATCAATAGAACAGTTGGTACAGCTGTTATTAAGATCGAAGTAGAGGTAGATTCGGGGTTTTGGGCATAGCTCTGTATTAAGTAAGCGGAATATAGGAAAAAATTCACGATAGAGAAAGCTCTACAACGGTTTACCAACGTTCTATTCAACCTTGCGTAGACAATTCCGTAACCAAGTGCAATAATCAACAGGAAAAAGTATGTGAAGGTAGCCTTACCAGCACTCATCAGAGAGATGAAGACCATGTACACTTTAATCGGTATAGTGTTTCCCTTTTCATTCTTCAAAAGGTAGTAAATCCAGATCGAAATAGTCTCGATTGTAAGGAAAGCGAAGAAAATCATAATGTACCTATGCAATGGTAGCAAGTCATCTCTATTTTTCCACAGCGGATAGAAATACATAGCCATGGTGACCATGTATCCCAGGGATAGCCAGCCGTATAGCCTAATATTATCAACCTCAGCAGCGTCGATCCGTCCGAACGCGTTCCTGAAGTTAATGGCTGCGTCAAATCTGATAGAAGAGGAAACTGTGGCAGTTCGAACACAATAGTAGCCGGTCTTCATAACAGGGTATACAGAATCATGCGAACCTAGATAGTTGTGCGAGAAGGTAAGTACCTCATTCGCCAAACCTTTGGTAGAGTCCGAGAATGGATCGTAGATCACATCCTGAATGATGAAATGGTTCAGTTGGTGTTCTTTACACAAGCCCTTCGAGATAGAGTACTCATCGCAAATATACTGGGTAGAACCATCCGGAAGCTCGACACCAATGTGTTGGTAGTCCTCGAAGTCGAAAATCACCACGATAACACCGGGCTCATAGTCATGCTGAGTAGGGTACAACTTCTGGAGATCAAATGCAATATGTGGGTCTACTTTACCACCACGGTCATCTCGAGAGTACATACCAGCACACACATCCCGCATCCTATCGTTCACTCGCTTCTCATTTGCCATCACGAACGGAGATCGTACAACAGTTAAAACCCCGATAAATAATAGAAACCAATACGTCCATGGCCAATTTCGATTCATAATTCAACTTTTGTATACGATCTGTTTGTTTCCTGTTTCTTTTATTGTAATAGAAAGAGACAATTGCAGGTTTTATTGCTTACGTTTTTGAATTTTTGGTCCTGTTCCCTATTGTTTGGATCTTATGTATTTAGTATTTTCCTTAGCTTAATGCTCTCCCACGTTCTCCTAAGAAAATCTATAAACCTAATCGCCTCCAGGATCTTACTTATAGTGTCCAATTGCTTTTTATCTATCACTATATTGAATGATAAATATACAATTTCAGCGATTTTTTATAATTAAATATATATATTTTTTTTCAACACGTCGAAAGGCTTATTCTAGCATTGAAAAAGGTAATATAGGACAAACAATTATAAGCTTCTGGTGCTGGGTAGGGGAGGAAAAAGGTGACTATGTCTTGGTTATATACTTTTCTATCTGTTTAGCTAGTTTGATATCTATGTTGCTCACGCCGGGAGCCGGGACGTTGTCGCGGAGCAGGTCGTGGGTCTGTAGCTCAAGTTTTACTGAGGTATATGTAGTTGTTATGGTAGGATGGTGGCCCCAGAGGTGGGCACGCATTGAGACCTGGGTGAGAAACGCCCATGTAGCCTGGTAATCATTGAACTTCACTTCCCGGATGAGTCTGTCGTCTCTCTGTGTCCAGTGGGCTAGCTGGCCCTGCAACAACTTCTGTAATTCTGGAAGAGAGACACGCTCTGCCTCTGCCTTCACGATCCTATTAAACATGTGCTATCTTTATTCCTTTACCAATATCTTATTCTCTGTATTATCTAAACTAGCCTCGTTAATAAGGGGATTTTATAAAATCTCACCCAAAAAAAAAAATACAAAGCTTGAATTATAAGACACTTTTAATGCTAATATGTATGAATATCGAGGGATTCTCTGAGGTTGAAGAAGTTCAGTAAGGAAGATATTTAATAGAATAAAAATGTCTTCTTGCATAGCTATATTTGATGAGACGTTGGAGCCGCTTGTATCGAAGAATGTGAAGGGACTACCGAATGTTGCCGGATTGTTGGAGCTCTTTTGTAACCATGTCAGAAATGCTGAGAGTCCCATAGTCAGTGTTTCTCATTGGAGGTTTGTATATATGCAACGGGACTCTCTATATTTTGTAGCGGTAGTGGATTCGGTCGATGATAACCTGGCGAATTACATGTCTATCATGACGTACCTGGACCAGTTTTATAGACTGATATTGGAGTATGCTGGGTTGAAGACGCTAGATAGGACTTTGATCCTGGATAACACTCTTCTAGTGATGGAATTGATCGATGAGACGTTGGATTATGGGATAGTACAGATCACAGAGCCCAGTATCATGAAGGACTACATTCGAGTGAAAGTTAATCTGCCGGATGAGCGGCTGTTGCTCGAGGACATATGGGATCAGGATTCAGACTCGGACTCTGACGATGACAAGAAGCACCGTAAGCATAAACACAAGAACAAAAGCAAAAGCAAGAGCAACCATCACAACCAGAAATCCCAGGAGAAGGGTAAAGATGATATCATATCAAAAGTGCCGAAATCCAAACAGGAACTGGATAAAGTGTTGAAGACAAGTAAAGACAAAGTCTATAAAAAAATTAAGGAAAATATGAACGAATTGGAGAAGCTTGGGAAGTTTAGACAGGAGGATGAGTTTAATGACGATGATGCGAATGCAAATGAGACATTTATCAATAGTTATATAGCCAAGACGACAACTATGGCGGTATCGTGGAGAGCAAAGGGTCTTCACTACTCAAAGAATGAATTTTTCTTAGATGTTATAGAAAAGGTACAGTACCTGGTAGATTTTAAGCTGGGAGTTGTGAGAAGAAACCTTATACATGGTCAAATAGTGTGTAGGTCCTACCTGTCTGGTATGCCCAACCTAAAGATAAGTTTGAATAAACTACTACAAAATGACCAGCAGTTTATAAATCAGATTCAATTTCACCAATGTGTTTCACTAGAATCTCTCGAGAAGGTATTGAAATACGCCGAAGAGCATCCAGATGAATCCTCTAAATCTAGAAGTGTTGAGCATAGTGCTGAGAAAGAAATTGAGTTCATACCTCCAGATGGTGATTTCGTACTATGTACATACGATCTAAAGCGCCATATAAAGGATCCTCCAATGATTATTCTACGTGAATTCGAAGTGAAACCAAAATGGAAAAAATTCAAACTGAAAATAACAGCGACAATAGAGACACATTTCAAACCTACAAATACAACCACTAGACTAGATATCAAAATACCACTTGCTAAAATTTTCGAGGATTATAAGATAGATTTAAGTAAAAACCTACGATTCAAAACGAATAATGGACATGTTTCATATAACATTAGTGACGACTTTCTATTATGGGAAGTGGGTGTTCTAAAAGGTGGTAAAGTACATGCAAAGGCGGAGGATATCGCAAAATTTGAGAATATAGCCACAATGATCACAGAGTTTGCGTTGTTTAATGAAGAAGAATACGAACAGCTCAAAAAGGAGCGGGAGACTTCAATGAACCCACCACCGTTGAGAGAGGGGCCTAAATTAGAAGAAATTTATAAAGAAACTCATGATGAAAACTTGGAAGGGTATAATACCATAGGCAAAAAGTCTAAACAACCTCTAAATCTATTGACTATGAATTTCGAGGTACCATATTGTACCGCTAGTGGGCTGAAAGTAGAATACCTAAAAATAGAGGAGGATCAACTACAATACCAATCATTCCCTTGGGTTAGATATAAAACTATCAATGATGATGAATATGCATATATTGTTTAAAAGAATTATAGATATAATATATACAATTAATGAAATCATTTTTTTTATGTCCGATGTTTTCTTGGTTTCCCTGTTCATAATCATTAAACCAGTATTAATTAATAAATTATCATTAGAATATATGAATGTTAAATATTTACTGCTGTTGTTTTCAATATTGACGACCAATGACCGATCTATATGCATCCCTCTTATTAATTAATGTGGAATTCTTTTGATCGTGAAATCTTTGAGCCCTTCGCTTTAGTTCAATGCGCCTCATTTCTACACGATCTCTAATAATCCTAGTAATATGGTCAGTGTAAGTATTTAGTATCTTCTTCCATTTCGTCATTGTTCTAGAGAATCCTAGTACTATACCCAGAGCAGCTACAGAACCCATATAGAAACCGGAGAACTGTTCAGAAACTACACCTAGGAGCGCAACAAGCATCATCGGTAGCTGTAATGAAAAAAATTCGTGATATATCGCCTTATTGATATCTTTCTGGATTTTACCAATCTTTTGTATATCGTTAACTGGCACCAATGGTGACAGCGGTTCGTTGTGACCCACTTGACCGAACTCATTTCTAATATTCGTCTCTAATACTTCAGATTTTCCTTCGATTACTTGAACGTTATACAAGGGTAGCATGCAGCATTCCATAAACCTCAATTTCAGTTTTGATTCCGAGTGTGTATATAATTTCCACAGAGAAAGTTGAGTCTTAGCGAAATGAATGAATGATGGAATAATTTGTTCCTGGAGCTGTCTATGTGCGTCTTCTGCCCATTGATCAACGGCTAAGTAAGCGCTATCCAGTTTTTGGTCCTCTTTTTCAATAGACTCTATGTCAGGGTCACTACTTCTGATATGTTTTATCACCGCAGCCTTTAAATCTTCGATTATCGTGTCTCTGGACTGTAACTTGGCGATCAGTCTATTATTTACATGATCAAAATTAGACTCCTCTTGCGCTCTTAAGTATTCGGTCATAGAGAGCTTAGATTCTCCAAGGTCTAGAGTCGCTTGGAGTGACTTGTTAGTGTCAATCTGGTTCCCTAACAGAAACGAACCATCGTATTTCACATCTTCCAGTTCGATAACAGGCCAGGATACATCACACGTAAGCGATCTCTCCTTCTTATCAATACGCAAGTAGAAATGACAACCGTCACTCACACCAACCTCATCTACAGTTAAAAATTCCACCTTATTGTTCTTTAAAAAAATCGATGGCACCATATAACTATCCCGACCCTGGCTGAACTCCTCCCCATAACTAACCAGCTTATTCCGTAACCCCGCAGGCTCCAATATCGAATCGACATACCTCTTAGCCCAACTATTCCGGGCCTCAATATGATCCACAGTGAAAGTACCAATAAACTTACTAGACCCTAAAACACCACATCTAATGACTTGGTCCCCACGATACCCTTCGATTAACCTAATCTTGTCCCCGACAACTCCGCGAGGGTATAACTTCGCAAGACGGCTCCATGAGCTCATAAGTCGCAGGCCGTTCATCGCAGTTCTAATGAACCTTCCATTACAGCTCTCCATGACTCGTTGTGATTATTGTATTGTTGAACATTAAAAAATTTTTTTTTTCACATGCTCATCCCTCGAACCGGAAAAATCCCATATAAAAGCCCAAACTCTAAAAAAACAACAAAAAAGCCATATTGGAATAACAATTTATCAAACTCTGGGACTTGATCCATATAATTGCATAATATATAAGGTTTGAAGCTGAGAACGTAGAGAGAAGAACCATCAAGGGAAGGCAGTTGGAAAGTTGGATTGAATAATATAAGAAAGGCAAAGTACAAAGGAAGAAAATGGAGCCAAGGCGCGGATGGATTCATAACTATATATCATTTAGTGGGTTGTCACAAGAGGATGTGGAGGCAGCTGAAGCACTAGATGTGTTACGGAACTCTGCTGTGTTTTCTAGACTGGATAGGGACCGGGACTTGCATAGGAAGAGGAACAGGCAGGATGATGATGATGGGTCGGAGAACGATGAGGTAGTGCAGAGTGAGGACAAGGAGACTACGTATACGCGGAGGAGGCGGAAGGCTAGTGTACGTGAGCGTGCGGATTCGAAGATGTCTCAGGACAGTGGTGGTGCGAATATTACCGCTACGACGGAGGAATCTTTGTTTGACAGGGTGTGTAGGAACTCCAACCAGATCCTAACGAACATGGGATCTTTCTTTGAGGAGATGAATAACAACGAATTTACTGATGATGAAGGCGAGGAAGAGGATGCAGACCAAGATGACGAATACAGCAAGAAGAAGAGGAAATATCCTGGTGTTCTGGGCAATGCTCTGTCACAGGATCATGAGTTAGATGAAATAAAGAGAGAAGATGATGATAGTATAAGGTCTCGGACTTGGGGTACGAGGTCCTATTCTGGTAATGGGCAGTACTACTCTAAGAGGCAGATTTTATCTGAAGCTATCGCTAAAGGTGCTGATAATTTGAAGGAATACAAGCTTAACATGTCCATTGAGTCTAAGAAACGACTTATTACATGTCTACATCTGCTGAAGCTTGCGAATAATCAGCTAGCTGAGAAAGTGGCCTCACTGCAGGATGTGGTAGAGAAAGAACAAGAGGAGATGACTAACCCCGGAGCCTCGGGCATAAAATCCGAAGAACATGGGCACGATGAGGATCAAGAGTTCTACGATGCTGCGGAATCGGTAGATGAACGATCCGGCGAATTGGGGCTGGAAATAGTGGGCACTGTGAAGAAAGTATACTCACTGATATCAAAATATACAGGTAACTCTTTACCAGAACCAGCCCGGTCGCAGGTCCGTGAGTCTCTACTCAACCTGCCCACTAATTGGAATACGAGTATACACAACGGTATTACATACAATGGCCACGGCACACTCTCTGCTACTACCAGCAACACGTCAGACAGTTCAGTAGTGTCGACAACATCATACCCAAGCATCATTCCTGTATCTAGCAATGGCAAATATTTGATTCTTGCCAAGGAATCCCTAAATATGGTGCAAAGTGTAATAGATGTTGTGGACTCGACTCTGGGGAAAGCAGAAGAATGGGTTAAACAGAAACAGGAACTCAAGGAGATGATAAGGCAGAAGTTCCTAGAGCAACAGAACAGAAGAGAACTCGAAGAAACACAAACAATAAAACATGATCCAGAAGAAGAGAGATCAATTAAAGTGGAAAAAGATATAATAACATAACCATGCCAAAAAAAAAAAGAACAAAAATAATAATAATATAAAAAAAATTGTATTATCACAATAAAAATAATAAAAATCTAGATTCTTTGTTTGTTAATTAAGAATCAGAAAAAAAAGATAACTAAAGCTTTACATAAATTTTTATACGTTTTTTTATTCTCATTTATTCTTACATACGTTAATGATAATAACTTTGATGTTAATAAATATAATAAATATAATAAATATAATAAAGATAATATTTTACACGAAATATCACATGAAATAACATCATTTACGAATCTCCTATTTTTTTCTGTTTGGTTGTATGACGGGGCCACCGGTTGTGCGGGACTTTCTGTGGTGGTCCCTTAAAATTGAAATACTTCAATTGTTGGGATGATTTCAATTTTATTTTTGGTATATAAGGGATCATCATATTCACGAAAAGGTACAGAGGATATTGGAACTTTTATGTTATGTAATTGATACGAGACCAAACCACTCGACACTATTGATAAATAAAAAAATGACTGTTGAAGAGACTGCTACCCAGGTTGTTGTTAGCCATCCAAGTGACGCCAGTACCAGCGTTACTATCTTGAAGTACGGTGCTACTGTTATCTCATGGAAGTTGAAAGGTGAGGAGCAATTGTGGTTGTCTAGTGCTGCTAAATTAGATGGTAGTAAACCAGTGAGAGGTGGTATTCCTCTTGTGTTCCCTGTTTTCGGTAAGAACAACACCGATGAGTTGTTGAGCAAGTTACCACAGCACGGGTTAGCTAGAAACTCTAACTGGGAGTTTTTGGGCCAGACCAAGAGTAACCCACCTACTGTTCAGTTCGGTCTGAACCACAAGGTTGCCAATGCTGAATTGACCAAGTTGTGGCCTGTTGAGTTCAACCTGATCTTGAGTGTTGAGTTGGGTGAGGACTACTTGAAGACCGGTATCGAGGTTGAGAACGTTTCTAATGACACCATGAAGTTCAACTGGTTATTCCACACATACTTGAAGATCGACGACATTGAGGACACTATGGTCTCAAACCTAGTAGGAATGAAGGTCTACGACCAATTGTTGAAGGAAAGCTTCATCGACAAGCACCCAGTTGTCACTTTCCACCAGGAGACTGACTCTATATACCAGAATGTTGACAGTGACAGGCTGATCCAAGTCGTAGGTAAAGGTGTCCAATTACACTCCATCAAGAGAAACAACTTGCCAGATGCCGTTGTCTGGAACCCATGGGTTGAGAAGTCTGCCGGTATGGGTGATTTCGAACCTAAGGACGGTTTCAAAAACATGGTCTGTGTTGAACCTGGTCACGTCAGTGACTTCGTCTCCTTGCCTGCCGGTGAAAAATGGTCTGCTTCTCAATTGCTATACAAGGATGAATTGAAGTACCAAGCCATCGAACCATAAGTAGGGTATATAGTTAATAATATAAAATTAAATTAAGATAGTTAAAAGAAAAATATAGACAATAATAACTAGAAGAAAATAAGATTATTTGGCTTTTATATATAATTGCATGTATAACAGTGAGTTTTGAAAAGAAAAAAAATTAATTGGACGAGTCCGGAATCGAACCGAAGACCTCTCCCATGCTAAGGGAGCGCGCTACCAACTACGCCACACGCCCATATTTGATTGTATGAGAAGGATGAAGTCAGCTAGTACCATAACCAGCAAAATTTTAAAAGTATGAGTGGGAAAAAAAGAAAGAAAGGAAAAACAGTCAAAAACCGGTTTGTAAAAAGCAACATGTGAACAGTGGCAAAGGTAATAAAGTAAATCATCAATAGAGACATCTCGAAAGAACGATATATTCAATTATAATTGAAGATATTTGGAATAGCCCTTTTTTCATATTCTTCCCCAAAAACTACCGGGACATTAAACTAAGATACTTATTGAAGAAATTCAAAATTTCTAATTCAGGAACAAAAGCATTCCTAACACCCCCACACGACCATATACCTGTTATAGAGGTTTAAAACAGACGCCAATTACTATTAAAAATATAATATTCTTTAAGTCCTAAAAGGAGGGGTGGTGGTTTATTTATGCGTAAGGTGATTTAATAAAATTATTTATTAATAATAATGAGAGATTCTGAGCATCGCTCGATATCTAATAATAGACCTGTTATTACTATTACATCTACTGTATATGATCGACGTGCATTAGATATAGAGTCTACTATTCCATTAATCAACTCACTGAATCATTTAACCTACCTGACTTCTAATTCTGGGAAGATACGAGAGACGGTAGCTAATGATGGAGCTTTGGAGAGGCTGGTTGCCATTTTACACAACTGTCATTTATCGCTGTATGAGATTTTGAATAAAGATTTAGAGCATGTGAGTAAGCATGAGAGAGGGCAAAACATATATAAGAGGAAAAGGTTAGCTTTGTGTTCCTGGAAATGGACGCTAGCGTTTCAGTGTCTCGTGTTGACCGGTACTAGAGGGACGGAACAGATTAGGAAAAAGGTAGTTTTAGCTGGTGTTATTCCTGTGCTGGCCACAGTATTAGATAACTATCTGTTGTTCCATCAGGATTATGATTTCATAAAGGATGAGCCTGTGGGTATTGATATAAATGAGATTTTATCGTGGAACTCCTATCGATTGTTAAGGAAAAACCCAGAGGAAAGCTTTGAAGAGTATTTGGCTTATATCATGGGACATGACAAACTAAAACCTACAGAATTCAAGAAATTTGATGTTGAAGAGTTAACAGCGCCCGTGATGACTCTGGCTACCGATTTTCGAGACATTTGGAAAAAATTCGATGACTCTGAATTAGCCAAAGAGCTTGGCGTTAGTGGGAACAATAAAGACAATTGCTTCTTTGAAGAAGATGAAGATAAGTATCTGGTATCAGCTCCTAGAAATTTCTTTATTGGTAAAATTATACCGAAACAGGATGATGTTATCTGGTCTTTACAACTCCTAGCATTTATTACTAAATACACTTACATGAAACAAAAACTTCAGAACGTTGAGTTAGTGGATTCGCTGTCATTTAGAGGTATTATTGATAGATATAAAAAGAGAAGAGCTGCGACTTACAGCAATAATTTAGCTCCTCTGACAATTTCCAAATCAGATCCGGAAAGCAACAGTGAAGAAGAAGGGAGTAGCTCAGAAAATGATACAGATGTACCATCTATTGAAACATCATTCACAAATCCAGTTGTTCAAGAAATTTATAGTGCGAGCAAAAAGTGTAAAGAGGAGGAGGAGAAAAAGAATACAAATAAACCTTGTTGTAGGAATATCATCGTCAACCTGCGGTCTTGTCTGCAGACAAAGAGTAAGCAGATCAATCACCATTTTGACAAACGTTGGAAATATGCAAAAATGTCAAAAAAACTGGATGAAAAAACTTGGGTTAGTTTAGTATCGAAAAAACTTGTAAACTCGTTTCCATTGGTTGAGAAATATACTGTTTCTGACAGAAATCCCCATGACATAATATATTGGAGCTCTGTGATAATGAGAAATTCATGCAGAAAAAATGAAGCTACTGGTGTTCGCCAATGTGCTAACTTTAGCTGTGGGAAATGGGAGCAATATCCTAGAGAGTTCGCAAAGTGTAGGAGGTGTAAGCGAACCAAATACTGTTCTAGGGAATGTCAGTTGCAAGCATGGAAACATCATAGGTATTGGTGTCATGAGGTTGGGTCCTCGAATAAAACAGGTACAGTCGCAACAGAAGCAGATACACCCGCTAGTTCAGGACATGACACATCTTTGGTTATTGGTCACACGAACCGTACAACTACAATTTTTCCCACCGGAGAAGCAGGCGGGCTACTATTGCATCAGGACAGTCCTGAAATCACAGACACAGATGCCATTAATAATGATGTTCTCGAAGATGGTAATAATATTGATAATATTAGCTAAAATGAAATATTAAAAAAAATATGCATTATAAAAGCGTGGATTTTATAGATTATATGCATTTATTCACTCATTATTTTGGGAATTTAACGAATATACAAATTTGTTTTTCTTTTTTCTTTTTTTACATCTATGTATATATTTATCTTGATGAATTTTACGAAAAGCAGCTTAGATTTTGATTCTTTATGAATAAAATCTTATTTTCTATATTACTATGATTTCAGGGCTTATCGAGTTTTAATCTAGAAATTCTAGACATTAGTTTCCTAATTTTTGTCGTGACAAAAAATGACCCAAAACATAAAAATCATAAATATCAATCTGATAGGGGAATTGATATCAGAGGAGAGAAATAGAGGTAAAGTTTGATTTGAAAATAAAATAATGGAGATAAACAAGAAACATGGCCTTAATCCTTACCTCCTACTATAGATACCGCGATAGGCGGTTCGGGTAAACTACTTAATGAGGTTAGATTTAAAAACCGTTTGTACGGCTTATAAATTTTCTCTGCCACTTTTGAGTTATTATCAATGTTACTGTTATTGTAATTCTGAATAACCCTAAACATTGACCACTTTAATAATATCAAATACATTTGCAAAAAAGAAAATTGAGGCCATAGTGTGTCACTAAATTCGATCGTTGAATGTTCATTAATCTGCCATAACATGTAATCCGACAGTCTCATATGCCCACTTGTTCTAATCAAGAGATCAACTTTATTAGAAAATGGTCCGAAATACATTTGGTTAGTTAATTCCCTGATTGTCAATTCACTTTCATCCTTTCCAGGACCTTCCGTATAAATTGACACGGTTTCTGTTACAGCATGTGCAATATCATTTCTGGAGGTGTATGGGAAACAGAGATATAATATGAAGTTTCCTCCCTCCGTTTTGCTCTCAACATTACTGATTTTACTCTTTAGTTCTTCATCTAACAAACTCATATCTCCCACAACTCGAAAAGAACAACCGTACAAGGGGTCTTTAAAGTCATTAGCTCGCTCAGCAAACTCATCCATCTTCTTAGAAAATAATCCCATCAAAGAATCAACCTCCTCTTTTGGTCTACTGAAATTCTCTATAGAAAATGCATACGCCGAGACACACTTTATCCCCAAACTCTTACAGATATAAACCAAAGTTAGTAATGTTTCACCGCCAGCTTCATGGCCATTCTTAATAGAGAGCTTCCTCCCTCTCGCATACCTCCTATTACCATCCATGATAAACGAGACATGTGTTGGGAGTGGTCCTGTGCGGAGCATATCTATCAACAGTCGTTTAATCCTGAAGATAATAGCATCCACATAGACGTTATCGCCTGCCAACTGTAAGATAACGAAACTATACTCCTCTATATAATCTGATACCCGTCCTACCATCAAGCTAATAAAGGTTATCAGCCATATAGCGCCTCTTCTGACCCAATGTAACATGTTTCTCCAGATATATAAATCAAGTATGGATGGTTACTGAAGTGAATAGGATAAACAATAACAATACTGAACATTATATTGCAAAGAAAAAAAAAAGAAGAGTATCTCAAACCGTTTGGCTTATATACTTCGCGGATTGGAAAATCTGAAATGTCACAGATCTGTTTTGTCGTATGATGCAACTTTAGCCGCCGGAATTACCAACAGGAAGAGAACCTTTTGTTATATAGGTTGGCTATCTCAATCTATTTACTTGGAGAGTATTATATCTTATTTAGAGACCAATAAATACAAGTGGTCAGGAGGACTTACTGTATAGGTCGTACTATTAGCAAAACGTGATGTGAAACGATTTCGAAACGTTGTTATAGCAACATAAACAGGAATCATATAGCCAAAAAGTTAATTTGCCAGTGTTGGAATTGCCTTATTAAATAGTATTATTTACTATTAGATCTTGAGATATCTTAGTTAACTTGAATGGATTAGCATCAACTCTCGTCTATGATCATAATTATGTTCTTTATTCTATTTAAATCCCTACAAATATCGTAAATATTATGCATATATATTTCATATAGGTAATTTTATGTTCATGAAGATCGTTTAGATGTTTTCTCTCCTTCTTTTTTTTAGTTGTGATATGATAATTATTATATTAGTATTATTAGTATGTTTAATGCTGAATGAATTGAATAATGTTGGAATAGGTATTATGAAAAAATTATTCTTGCATACGGGATGCAACATCTATATATATCTGTAAGTCTTTTTTTTTAAAAATCTATTGTTTCTTGGTCTCGGTATAATTATCGGAAACTGTTTAGTAGAGTTTTACAGTCAACGCAATAGTAACTCTTGTCCTGTGATCCATTCCTAGAGATGGGTTCAAATCGTGTGCAGTCACAAATGTGGCATTTTAGTCCCGGGAATGTTACTCCTACTGAGGCTATATTAGGCAGGGCTTCTGAACGCGATGATGATATACTATCCCTTGGAGACCTATTGGAGGCCAATGCTGTATTAGAAAGGCTTGTAGTTGGCGATTTAAAGGCCTTCAATGATCTAAAACTGTGGTTTCTGACAATCCCACATTTATTGTTCGGGGTTGCAGATAGATTGTTTGATGAGTTCCCATTTGTTGGCGGTACATGCAAGCCAATACCACTGTTCGTTGTAGTACTCATACTGGGCCTAGGCTTTTCGTGTTCAGACACAAGCGAATCTGTACTTCCATATTGTTTATCCAGTTCGTTGTTATACGCATGTAATTTTTCTAAAACTCTAGTTCTTATACTCTTGGACATATCCGCCCTGAAAACTCTTATCAGACCATTGTTATCTGTTGATATCAAAATCGTGCCAATGGCTTCTACAGGAGTAGGCTTCGGCAGTGACGTTCCCGTAGAAGAGGCCACCGATGAACGTCCTTCAGTTCCATCTATTGAGTGACGATTTTTCAATTTAATAATATCAACTTCATCTGTAGGTTCAAAAAACTCAAGAGAGAGCTCACAAATAGGGTCATTAGACAATGACAAAGTCTTAGACGTTTCTTCAGGAGCAATGGCAACTGTAGTTACAGGAGCATTATGTGCATGAAAAGAAAAGTACTCACTGTTCTTCACAACACCATCCCCATGGTGGTGAGTATGCGGCATTGGAAGCAATGACGTCAGTTTTAGCGTATTTCTTAGCCCTTGTTTTTCCTCACTCCCTTGACTAGATGATCTGCTTATCGATTTCGAAAACAAACTCCTAATTGAACCAGATCTAGTCATATTTGACTTTTTCTTCGCCTTTTTATTAATCTCAACAGGATCAGATGATTTCAACCTCCAACCGTAAACCCAGTGGTCATCACTACTACTGATCACTACTGGCTGATTGTTAAACACTGATAACTGCGCCTTATGTTGCGATGAGCCACATTGGAAGCCCTTTAGTATTTCAAGCAACTTCCTTCTAGTCAAATCAAAAATTCTTATGCGAGAATCACTGCTGGTAACAACCAACCTTAAAGACCCATCAATAAGTGAGTTAAAACATTGTAATCCCATGACCCTAGGACCATGACGTACCTTCGTATCGTTGTTTGGATTCAGAACCCCATGTGTATTTTCATGTGTCTTTTTAGCTGTTACATGGAAAGATGTAATATGTTCTAGACCTTTAGTTTGAAGCACATGAATGTAACCATTGAATGTACCAACTATAGTATAGATACCATCCCCAGGTGAAACTGCTAACGATGTAACCAAGTCTTTACAATTAAATTCAAAGCTGACATCATTATCAAGAATAGACCACAGCCGACATTTTTGATCTAAACAACCACTAATGAAAAACCTGTCATCCGTTGGATGGAACTTAACACAAGTAACAAAATCAGGATGTACAAAGGTCTTCAATGATTTTTTTTTCAAAGGATGCCAGAGTTTTACTGTTTTATCCATAGACCCTGACAGTAAAAAACTGTTTTTTGACCAATCTACCACTAAAACATCTTGTTCGTGTTCTCTAAAGGTCTTGATTGGTGACGGATGAAACACAGGAGCATAAAGATTCGACGAGTTCTCTTTAGAGTCAACTGATTCAAATGTATCTCTACGAATAGATGGGGATGCTCCGGACATTCCGTATCCAAGATTTGATTGGTGATGATTTTGTTGTAATCTTAAAGACTTCGCAGATGTAAGATGGACTGACTCTATGCTGGAGTCAATACCCCATCGCTCTACTGGGGAACTTAGAACCTTCCAAACCCTTATCGTTCCATCTCTACTGCCTGTGGCCATATACTTACCATCAAGACTAAATTTTGTACTCCATATGGCCTTCGTGTTTGATACGTCATTACTAGCCGAGGCTGCTGCTCCACCACCGATGCTTAAATTGGGCATACCACCACACAGAGTGCTGTCAGACTGATTATCAGGGGAGCTTTCAGCTATGTTATCACGGAAATTATTACCATTCAGCGTAGCGTTACCAATAGAAACATTAGGCTGCAGTCCTTCTGCTACTCCTGGTGCTATAAGTCCATTGGCAATTGCATTATCTATATCACTAGGTTCTGCTGCGGTTTTGAGCTCCTGTGCTAGAAATAGTCTTCTAAACTGCTTTGCAGACCTAGACCGTTTCTTGAAAATCTTGATATACCTTGGTTCCTTTAGATACGTTTCGAATTGCTCACTATCGATGAATGCAAATGGG
The DNA here is from genome assembly GCF_045282275.1 of Nakaseomyces bracarensis. NCBI lineage: Eukaryota > Fungi > Ascomycota > Saccharomycetes > Saccharomycetales > Saccharomycetaceae > Nakaseomyces > Nakaseomyces bracarensis. Next base: position 626,123 of record NW_027263969.1, on the reverse strand, counting down.
TTAAATTCGGATTTGAAAAACCCAGTTGAGTTTGTCGCGCTGCCTCTCTGGATATGCTCTCTAACCTTCGCAAATGCGTCTCTCTGTGACTCCACCCGTGTCGTGTCAGTGTCGCTACCCGTTCCTGCAGTGGTAGAGGACAGATTACCTTCATCGAACCGTAGAGATTTAATAGGATCAGCCCTAGGGGTCGTCCGCGGACTCGGATTACTATCAGCCCTAATATTCAGTGGCGGCTGTGGCACAGCACCAAATATATGCGTCTGACTATGCACCTGGTGCACATTAGGACTAGCTGAAGGTATTCTGTTCAGTGGCGTGGTCCTGCGACGAGACATCTTGAACTGCAACGGCTGCATATCCGCCGAATACTCCTCACTAAGCGGGTTTTTGGGCTTCTCGTCACTAGACATACTCATACTACTCTTCCCATCTACACTACTCGTCGCCCGCGCCCTAGTACTCCGCTCTTCATCATCTCCATACTGTCCAGAATCCGTACTCGATGTAGTGTTCGTCGCCACTTGCGATATATGCGTATCATTCGTCTTCGTCTTCGTCACCTCTTGCCCATCTCCACGTGTGAAGTTAAACCTGGTCATCTAATCTAAACTGTTTTCGATAATCGGTATTTATAAGAAATAAAACCGGGCTCTTTTTGCTCTATTATAGATGAAGTCTTCTTCGTGTGGTCTTTAATCTTACCGTAGTTATATCTTATATCTTTCAACTTTATATTTTTATATAATGTAGCGTCTTTCTATAATCAATTCTAGCTCTTCAAAAGAATCGGGGGCCAGATTCGTTTAAGTTTCCTTTTTTTTTTTCCTCTTTCCTTTATGGGTTTTTCCTTATGTCCTTATTTTATTTTTTTTTTTTTATAAAGAAGCTTTAAAAGAATTTCCTTTGAATATTTTTTTATAAGCCCTTTTTTTATATTTAAAGAAAATAAATATTATAATAATATATCGATTATAATCAATTTCTAAATAATAGATATGAAAGCTAAGTTGCAATACTAAAACGGAGCCGTTATATTCTTATTGTATTTTCTCGGATATGTATCTGTAGCAAGACGTAATCTCCGTATTATAAGAGTATTTTTAAACAATTGGGAACCCAGAAAAAAGAAAGAAAAGAAGGTGAACAAAGGATACTTCATAATGAACTAGAGAATAAAGAAGAAGAAGAAAGGCAAAAAAGTAACACAACCCACAAAAAAACAAACTCTAATTTAAACAGCCCAAGAAAAAAAAAATAAAAAATGAAAAAAATGAAAAACTCGCTAAGAGATATACTTTTTGAGATGATGATGGAAAAAAAAAATATAAATAATATAATTTTCAAAAAGTTTTAGTTTTAATCATTAAAAGAAAGAAAAACCAACGTGATATATTTATATAGAATAAAAAAACTATCTAATGCTACCACCTTGGGCTAAGGATGAACCTAATTGTTCAGAGCCTACATATGTCCAGCCACCGAATTGTTTCTGAACACTTTCGCTGAGGTACTCATCGACCACACTATCTATTGGTTTTTCTCTAGTGAATTCCTGGTCGAAGTTGCTTGTGTCTGTAGCACTAGTTACTGGTGGTTTGTATGGAGGTATATATCCCTTCATTAGGAGACGTTTCCATGACAACTGTGCAAAGAATGGGTGGCTCTTTATCTCTTCTGCCCCGTTGAATCCGAGTCTTCTTTGTGGGTCACGGCTTAATAAGCCGATCAGCAGGTCTTTGGCGTCTCTATCAAACCCATCAGGAAAGACCAACGGGTCTTGCAAGATCTTTTTATACATCTTGGGAACGTTTTCGTCGTAGTATGGTGGAAGACCTGTTAACATCTCATACAGTAAGACACCAAGAGTCCACCAATCAACCACTTTGGTGTAGCCCTGACCCATCAGCAATTCTGGAGCCAAATACTCGGGCGTACCACAAAACGTGTCAGTCTTGTCGTCATCCTTCATATTCAATTTACATAGACCGAAATCACATAAAGCAATATGGCCTTGGTAATCCAACAAAATGTTTTCTGGCTTCAAGTCACGGTAAATGACGTCCATCTTGTGTAAGGTTTCCAGCGCACACAATAGCTCAGCTGCATAAAATCGCGATCTCGATAGGTCAAACCTTCCTTCTCTTTGTAAATGGTAGAACAATTCACCACCGTTGATACATGCTAACACTAGATAAAGCTTTTCTGGTGATTGGAATGAGAATTTTAGCGGAACAATGAAGGGACAATCAATACGTGCAAGAACAGTTCTTTCAGCCAAAGTATGCGTAACTTCTGATTTCGAGACAATGTATGACTTCCTAATTGCCTTCAAAGCATACACCTTTTTAGTATCCTTCTTCCGTACTTGCATAACTTTACCAAAAGAACCTTTACCAATAACCTTTAACAAATCGAAGTCATCTATAGATAGTGGCTTATTTCTAGAAGGTTTATAATCGACACTAATATTGATTTTACCCAAACCATTCCGTAGTTCAACCCAGTGGTGGTTATATAATCTTATACTTGCTGCAGAATCAATGAATAGATTAATCGGTAGCTGAAATGAATCTAGATGAACATCCTGGTTCGAATTTATCTTATCTAGAATTGATTGCAGTTTTTCATCTTGAGCCCCCATTTCCTGTTGCCATGTCTTTGGCGGTAACAAAATAGATGGAATGCGTACAAAAACATCAATATTCAATTGAGGCAGCTTTCTAGTAACATCGAATGTAGATATTTTGTTGAAAATAGGTTGTGCCATGGTACCACTCTCAGGTTCAATAGTGGCCACTGTATTATCGAATTCAATGGTAAAATAAAGAAGTGGATTTAATGGAGTAGAGTTAGGTAACTTTATAGTAGATGGAATAGACTTTGTAGCTATATCACCTGGCAGTAAGTTATCTTTGTTATTACCATTTGCAAGTTCTAGCCTTGAAATCTGTTGTAAAATCATATCTACATCTGCATTGACATCCCTGTTGTCGGAAGGAATACCTGATTCTAGAAGTCTTCCTAATATCTTCTTGTTTGAAGTGATTGGGAATGGTAAGTGAAAACCATCACCATTATAAACTTTAATGGTCATAATCCCACTAGAGGAAGAATTTGCCTTCTTCGGAGCTTGTTGCTCAGATACTAATTTTTCCTGATCACCCAATTCCGTATTCATACCTTGTAGAGGCATATCTTTCACAGTTGAAGATGAGGAACCTGGTTTTTTGTTACCGGAATGTAAACTAATATGATTTGAAGAGTTTGACTTCACCATGGTGTCGTTTCTAGTAGTCCCACTTAAGTTATTGCTGGAGTTGCGACTAGGGATTTCACTCGGATAGGGCGTAATTTCGGCACTGGAAGGATAAGAATCAACTGATTTCTCCTTACCAAAACCATCCATACCCACAGATGAATCGGAACCAGTGTGTTTATGATGGAAATGAAATAATTTATCTTTCTTTACTTCCTTTTCATCTTTGGATTTCCCAAATTTGAATTTCTTCCACGAATACATGACTTAATCCTTTTTTAGTGTTTATAACCCTTAATTTTTATAGCTTTCCTTGCTTTTACTATCTATAACTTGTGGCAAAAAACAGTAAATAGACACTTTTATATGTTCAGTATTTCTTTATCCTTTCGAAATTATTAAACCGAAATGGTTTTCTCAAATTGCTTATTGTGTAATAAAAACGCCAAAATCTAGTGCAAGGCGTGATTTCAGTGTAACAGATCAAATAAATACAAAACCAGTTGCTGTAATAGATATATGAGATGCTGTAATTTTCAAAGATACTAATGGTTAAAGTGGTTTGGCAAAATAAAATCAAGAACAAAACTTTTCTGGTTAAGCAAAATGTTACTATTTTTATTTATGTTATTTTTTAGGTCCCAAATTGCTTGTGATATAAGAACGCTTTTTACGAACTGATGGCAAATACCTTTTCTTATTTGGGAAAAATATAAGCCTTCGGTAATCTTCGTGAACACAACACGCCTGCTACTGTTTACGCAATTCCTCTGTATTGCGGATCAACAGCCTATTTTTTTTTTCTTTCCTAAAGTTTACAAAATTTATCCGTCTTCCCCTTCCGTCTCCTATTTCCTGTTAATCGGTTCAAAAGGGCTCTTCACTTTTGCTTCTTGACTTCAAAAAATATCAAAAAAAACTGAACTACCTTCCTATGGACTGCGGTAATACTATGAGAGAAGGTTGAAATATCCTGTAAGTCTTCTGTGAGTGTATGTAAGTGTTGAGAGAGAGGGCTACAAAAAAAAAAACAACGACTAGATCTGTTTCTGTACTCTTCGCCCCTTCGCCACTGACTTAAGTTGTTTCTTTTCTTTATTTCTTTTTGTGCTTCCCTTGTTTTCTTCTCTTACAACCGTTGTAATGTTTCTTAATTCTCGCAATATCCCTAAGTACCTTATTTTATCACAAAAAAAATTAATAATTGATGTTGAAGTTTAGTTTCCGTCATAAAAGGGAGATCTGTTGATAAACTCGCTAACTCAGCAATCACTCCTTTTTCTAACCCCTCACTCTATTACTGATATATTGAGGAAATGTTCAACTATCAAAATTAAAACGAGTACAATGGTATGCTTGAACTATGCTCCTTTTAACCTTTGAATACGTAATGTTAGTAAATACTTACTTCTATCAATAGTTTGAACCTAAATGTAGATCTTTCTTAATCTTTGTCAATTGTTTGGCAACCTGATTATTAAATTTGACACAGAATCAGAAAATATTTGAATACTTTTATAATTAACTTATTTTCTATAGCTACAATATTGGTATTACAAATTGATAAGAATATGTTTCATCTTTAGCCGCCTAACTCGTGATGCCTCCGCAACTATGTAAATACTATGATAATAAGACTGTCGTCCACAATGATGTTGATAATTGTTTAGTATAGAAAGTATTAAATATTGCTAAGCTTCAAAGAACAATCTTATAGAGATTATTTTTTTTATAAGTAACATAATATCGATATCTTCAGAATATTTTAAGTATTGTAGCAGAGCATTATATATGTATGTATAGCTAATGCTAACTAACAAGTAAAGTAAAAAAAGGACTGTGAATATTATCTTTTCATCTAGGTTTTTACAGTAGGTTCTTCGGTACCCAAAATTTCCTTGAAATCCAAAAATTGAACAACTGACTTAATAATGTCTTTCAAGTAGTCCTGTGCATCATTTTGGTAAGTGGATTTGTCGTCAGTGTATTGTTCGATGTACAATCTGATTGTTGCACCAGTAGAACCTGTACCCGACAATCTCACTACAAATCTAGCACCATTAGATAATTTGACAAACAGACCCTGGTGCGATGAAACAGTCCCATCTAGATCAGTATAGGAGAAATCACCGCAATCTGTCACAGTTAGGGCTTCATCAGTAGGGAACTTGGATCCTTTAGTGGCAGAATCACTAACATATTTTCTCAAGTTGTCAATAATAACATTAGCCTTTTCGGACTCGACCTTCTCGTAATCATAACGTGTAAAGAATGTACGACCGTAAGTGTTCCAAAACTCGTTCTGAATGGTCTTGATAGAGGCTTCCTTGTCTGGGTTATGTTTGTTGTAGATAGCCAGTATGTTTAACCAAGCCATGATTGCCCAAATACCATCTTTCTCTCTGACATGGTTCGACCCAGTTCCGAAACTTTCTTCACCACAAATAGAAAGTTTCTTAGCATCAAACAATGCACAGAAGAACTTCCAACCAGTTGGGACTTCATAACAGTTCAAACCGTGTTTCTTGGCAACACGGTCAATTGCGCTTGATGTTGGGAAAGAACGAGCCAATCCATATATACCTTGCTTCTTAAAGTATGGTATCTCATTGGCATATTCGGCTATGATAGCAACAGAATCGCCAGGAGACACAAATGCTGGACCAGCACCATATATCATGTTTCTATCACCATCACCGTCAGACGCGGCACCGAACTCGATCTTTTCTTTGTCAACTCTCTCAACCAGTTGATGAGCGTATGTCAAGTTAGGATCAGGATGAATTCCTCCAAAGTCTGGTTGTGGGTGCCAGTTCTGTAGGACCTCATCAGCGTCCAAGCCAAACTCATCAACGAAAATTGCTTTAGCGTATGGCCCCGTGACACCGTTCATTGAGTCAACCAATAATTTCCAATTAGATGATTTCTTTTGCTCTAGAATGAATTTGTGAATAAGTGGGAAATCAAAAATCTCCTTGAGGAGCTGCACATACGCCGTTGTGGTGTCGATGACATCCACCAGCAAGGGGCCGTACTTCTGGTTCTTTGCAATCTTAGTCAAGTCTAATTCGGGGAAATCCTTGACTATCTTATATGATGTCAATTGCTTGGAAATCTCCCAAATCTTGTTGGTAACTGGTTCTGGAGCTGGACCACCATTAGACAAGTTATATTTGACACCCATATCATTTTCCAACCCACCAGGGTTATGCGAAGCAGTCAAAATAATACCACCAGTACATTTTTCCTCATATGTTCTCATGATGTGTGAGGCAGCTGGGGTGGATAAGAGCCCATTGTGTCCGATAACCAGCTTACGAACACCATTGGCAGCCCCAATGGCAGCAATCTTCTGTAATATAACATCGTTGTAGTAACGACCGTCACCACCGACCACGAGGACAGCGCCTTTAGAACCTTCTGGGATAGCCTCCATTATGGATTGAACGAAGTTTTCAACATAATTAGGCTGGTCTTTGAAGACTCTAGTCTTCTTTCTAAGACCAGATGTACCTGGCTTCTGGTCCTGGTATGGTTTGGTAGGAATTGATACGATATCAGACATACTAAATGTTTTATTATATAAATTTATCTATTATTGAATGATGTAATATAATAATTTTGAGGACAAGAGAAATTTAATAATGGCAATATAAGATTATATACCATAGACTATTCTACATTTATATACAAGTAGAACTCCCTTTTTCCCTTAGTCAATTGGAACTAAACCCAAAATCCCTCGACTCGAGAATGGCCCCCCCTTATATGAAGATAATGTTTTTATGACGTACTCTAAGTCACGAGATTGCCAACATATGAATTGCGATACTTTTATATAAAAATAAACCATACTATACATACATACAATGCATAGTTAACAATTGACACAATCTAGTATAACCCAGGGTCCTGCTTCTCCTCTCCCCCACAGAGATACTGAGGGCTGACTTCCACTTCCTCCGTTCTCTCTGCGCTGAGCTGCAATTGAAGAACTGCGACTCTCGACAATGGGGGCAGGGGTTTTCTGTTTTTCTCTTGGTGTCCGTGTCTGTGTGTGGGGCAGGAAGAGAAAGAGAGACGGAGAGTAGTTAGCGCATTAGAGGAGTTAGCGCAGTAAACATTGCGTACATTTTGTGTTTTCACAGAGCAGCGGTGAACCTGCAGGGAATTCTTAGAAGAGGAGTGAAGAAAATAAAAATTAAGGGATGGTCCGGGTAACCCTCTCTATATATGTTGATCTATAATTAAGGAAGGATAGTGGTAGAGAGTACTTTATCTTATTATCTTATTATTATAGTGTATACACTCACTTCTCTTGTTTCATACGTTCAGTTTCTCCACGGTGAAGAAGTGCTTCTAAAGAGGGCACTGGTTCTGCGGATTCTTCTTTTGTCGAGGTGCTCTTGGGCTCTACTTTCTTGATATTCAGTAAATTCACTAGCTCTTCTATGTGCGGGTAATCATAGGGTCCATGTGGAGTCATCTTCTCCTTCAGGTTGTACGACAGGTCAGGTACACAGAATGTATCCGATTCGTTGATGAGTACTTGGTGGATGTATTCTAGCATCACTTGTAGTTGTCTGTGGATGACGACAGCTGGTACTAAAAGCGGATCCTTTTGTCTGGACTGGTCATGGTCATACAAGGGCAAGGGCAGTGAGGTATCACGCTCTGTTCCTTCGAAGAACTGGTAGTATTCGTTCTCTGGCACCTCAGGTAGTGGGTCCCAGTCCCTGGAGTTGACGAATGCCTCCATCATGCTATCAACCTTTTCATCTTTCTCTTCTGAGTGTAGCCGAGGGTAGAGAGTAGTCATGTCTTCTTCCGCGAAGGGTAGTGGATTCAGTATCAGCACTCTGACATTCTTACCTTCGTTATCCGCTAATATCATCGGACACAACATGACCATGTGAACACCAGAGTTATTCTTGGCGACGTACCTGGCTATGGCCACTTTGTCAATCTTGCGCATAGCATCTACCAGCGCACTGAATGAAGTCTGGTTCTCCACGAGCTCGTTAGGGATAATGAAAACGCTCTCAGAGGTCAGCAGTTGTCTGTCAAGCTTGCTGCTGTCCATGAACCCACGAATATCCAGTCCCGCGTAGGTTTGATAGGTGAGTTCGTCTTCAATAGAGGATGGCAAGACAACGTAGTCAGACCCGTAGCGATAAGCTTTCGTAAGCGAATCATTGGCCACTGTAAAAGTGGTGTCCTGCTTGGTTCCCTCCACCTCATATTGAATTACAGATTTCACAGGGGTATACGAGTCATTCTTGGGGTCCTTGATCGCACGCACCCTATGTATACTAGTCACTTTCTTAGTAGCCGGGAAGCCTCGCACACCGATGCACAGACACAATGGATCATCGACATTAACTTGCTCGGCCTCATACATGTAAGTAAATTTACGTTTCTTCCCCTCTGCTGGCTTCTCTTCCTGCCTCAAATCAACGATGCCCTCCAGGTCAGCACCCAGTCTCAGCTGCCCTTGGAAGACAGACACCGGCTTGACGACTCTAGGCACCGGTTGGGTGATCCTGAGAAGCAGCTCGTCTACGTGAAACACCAGGGATCCACCGATACTGTTCACTAGCGTCTGCCACGTAGATCCCTCATAACCGCCCGCATACCCTTTAACTCCGCTTTTGTTGTTAGCAGCGGCTTCGTCAGCCTCGCCCCCGCCTTCTCCGTCATCGCCTTCTCCGTCATCGCCATCTCCGGTTTCACCCTTATTACTCTTATCTTCAATATCGGCCACGGCCTTTGCGCAATTTATCAGGATGATACGCGAGTCGAGCTCCTCGTGCATCATCGAGATTTCATCAGCGGTGAGGTCCAGTTCCCCGACTTTATCAGTGAACACCATGATCTGCTTGAGCATCTTGCGCTTCTTGAAAACGGACTTCAGGTCCAGCGAGGCGACTAACAGCGCCTGCAGGATGTTGTTGTTCCCCTGATACCCGCGCTTCATAGCGTGCACGCTGTGTGCGAGCTTTCTCACCAGGTCGATGGCCACATCCACAGTAATCGGAGCTTCAAAGGGACAGAGGTGGTACACGTTGTCAACCTCTTGCGAGTTTTCAGTGTGGGGACAGTTAACCAGGTATACGGAGAGGTAGTCAGTCTTACGGGCGCGTCTGGCTTTCTCCAGCACCACAAATTCAAGGTATGCCAGTGTTTTGGCTATCACAAGGTCATCCACAGCCACATCTATGAGAATGGAAGTAGTTTCGGACATTTTGTTAGCAAATAAATACCCCGCACTTTATCTCTCTCTTTCTCTCTTAATTACAATATATCTCCATTTTTTTTTTTTCTATTTCTTCCACCCATCAAAAATAAATAACCCTTAAAAAAAAAGATAGATATAGTTACAAAAATTAGGGAAAGCTGATATATAATTATTTTTTTTTATAATCACTGTTTTTTTTCTTACTTTCGCTCTTTACCTGTTGGAGAAACGGCCGTAGGAGAGATTAGAAAGAGAATAGAAGAGAAAAATAGATGACGTACGGTTAGCAACTCCAAATAATTAACCAAAAAATAAGGGTTGGGGTATGATTATTAATTAACTCTCACATTTGTAATTAAATAAATATAAAAAGGTTAGAACATTTTACTTGAAAATCAATTACCCAGTAACTATTGCTATTACTATTAATGTAACTAAATAACTATAACAAGTACACTTTACAACTAACAAGTACACTTAACACCAACACTAACACTAATGCCTAGCTTTTGGGATTCATTTGCAGTCTATAACAGAAACAAGCACGCCAAGGGCGGTGCTGACATGCACGGAGGTAATCACATGAACACCGGTACGGGCCAGACTATGTACATGCACGCCTCAGAACACTACGACATCAAGAAGAAGGATGACGGTACCGTAGAAGCGAAGATCGAAACGCCCTCCGGACCTCAAATGGTCGATGTCTCAAACATGACACAGCAAGAGTTTGAAAAGCTTTATAAGACAATGCGGAAGGGTGAACCAAATAACCGTGTCAACATCTAAAAAAACAAACAAACAAAAAACCATTACCCCAACTTTTGCACAACCCCCTTTTTTTTTTATTATTACTATTTATATATTCATTTCTTTGCCTAGTTACAAAAAAAAAATATTACTAAAAAAAAATATCAAACTATCTAGCACATTTATTTAAATAGCCATATACTTTAATACGGATAAAAATTTCGGAGTTTTTTTAAATTACAACAACCGTTTCTTTTTCTCACTCTTTCTTTTTCTTTTGTCCTAATCTTAATATACGAGCACACTCACATGGCTCGTAGCATGGTACATCGTCTTTAACGGCGTGTATCGGAGTATAATCACCGATTCCTTTTAGGTTCCTTTTTTTTTTTCCCCTTCGAAGCATCGTACACAGAGATATACAGACCGGTACCGGGAGGGACTTTCTTTCTTTGGTCGCTCAGTATTAGCAATTCTAGAGAGTTTCTGTGATTTCTCACAGAGAAGCACGCAGAGGCAGAGGAGAAAGAAAATTTTTTTTTTAATTTTTAATTGTTTTTCGTTGGCGGTGTGCAGCGTGAAGTCGGTTTAAAGACGCAAAGCTCTGTCTCTGTCTCTCTGTGTGTCTCTCTGCTTGAGAAAAGATCGACCTGACTCATCTCATAGTGGTGTATTTTTCCAATTTTTCCAATTTTTCCAATTTTCAATTAATTTTTTTTTTTTTACACACTTCTTATAAAAAGTAGTTACCTAACTCACTTTCTGAAACAATTATTAATCTTTTCCAGAATCTATAAGAAATAACTTTGAAGTTATTAAAGATAAAATAATTAATAAAGCAAAAAGGATGATTAGAGCTGGGTTGAAGCAGGCTGTACGGAGGAATGTTCCATATATAAGGTGTTATGCGGGTGCTGCTGCTGCGGCTTCGGCTCATGCCGCTAGCACCGCCAAGGCGGTGCCTAGGCCAGAGCCTGCACCAAGTTTCGATATGGAGGATGTGTCACGTCGTGGTGTCAATGCGAAGATATCTCACCAGTTGAAGAACGTAGCGCAGAAGATGGATAACTCGTTTGTAGGGTTGACCGGTGGACAGATCTTCAACGAGATGATGGCCAGAAATAATGTGGACACTGTGTTTGGGTACCCAGGTGGTGCGATCTTGCCAGTATACGACGCCATCTACAACTCTGATAAGTTCAAGTTTGTCTTGCCTAGACACGAACAAGGTGCTGGCCATATGGCTGAAGGTTACTCTAGGGCCTCTGGTAAGCCTGGTGTGGTCCTGGTGACCTCCGGTCCAGGTGCTACTAACGTCGTGACCCCAATGGCCGATGCGCTAGCGGATGGTATCCCAATGGTCGTCTTCACTGGTCAGGTGCCCACATCTGCTATCGGTACAGATGCTTTCCAAGAGGCTGATGTCGTCGGTATCTCCAGGTCATGTACCAAGTGGAACGTCATGGTGAAGAACGTCGCCGAGTTGCCTCTACGTATTAACGAGGCCTTCCAAATAGCGATGAGCGGAAGACCAGGCCCAGTCTTAGTAGACTTGCCTAAGGATGTCACCGCAGCTATCCTAAGAGACCCTATCCCAGTTAAAACCACTCTACCATCAAACGCACTACAACAATTGACCGCTGGTGTACAGGACCAATACGTTGTTGAAAACATCAAGAAGTCTGCTGACTTGTTAAACATCGCTAAGAAACCAGTGCTCTACGTAGGTGGTGGTATCCTAAACAACGTCGACGGCCCAAGATTGCTAAAGGAACTAAGTGAACGTGCTCAAATCCCAGTAACAACCTCTCTACAAGGTCTTGGTGCTTTCGACCAAGAAGACCCAAAATCTCTAGACATGTTGGGTATGCACGGTAGCGCAACCGCCAACTTAGCTATTCAAAACGCCGACCTTATTATAGCAATTGGTGCTAGATTCGATGACCGTGTCACCGGTAACATCACCAAGTTCGCCCCAGAGGCTAGAAAGGCTGCCCTTGAAGGCAGAGGTGGTATCGTCCACTTCGAGATCACCCCAAAGAACATAAACAAGGTTGTTGAGGCTCAAATAGCGGTGGAAGGTGATGCTGCTACTAACCTATCCAAGATGATCCCATTGGTATTCCCAGTTAAAGAGAGAGCTGAATGGTTCAACATGATCAATAAGTGGAAGCAAGAGTACCCATACGATTATATGCGTGAGAGCGAAGGCTCCAAGATAAAACCACAGACAGCCATTAACAAGTTGTCCAAGATAGCCAATGCCACTGGTAAGGAGGTTATTGTCACCACTGGTGTTGGTCAACATCAAATGTGGGCCGCTCAACACTGGACCTGGAAGCACCCTCGTACTTTCGTCACCTCTGGTGGTCTAGGTACCATGGGTTTCGGTCTACCATCTGCCATCGGAGCTCAGGTTGCTAAGCCAGACGCTTTGGTCATCGACATCGATGGTGATGCATCTTTCAACATGTCCTTACAAGAATTGAGTTCCGCTGTTCAAGCTGGTACTCCAGTTAAAATCTTCATTCTAAATAACGAGGAACAAGGTATGGTTACACAGTGGCAATCATTATTCTACGAACACCGTTACTCTCACACACATCAATTGAACCCAGATTTCGTAAAACTTGCGGAGGCAATGGGTATGAAAGGTATGAGAGTCAGCAAACAAGCTGACTTGGATAAAACTCTACACGAATTTGTTAACTACGACGGTCCAGTGTTGCTAGAAGTCGAAGTTGAAAAGAAGGTTCCAGTCTTACCTATGGTCCCAGCTGGTAAGGGTCTACATGAATTCATAAACTATGATCCTGAAATGGAAAAGGAACAAAACGAACTACGTTTCAAACGTACTGGTGGTAAGCATTAATAAAATAGGCTTTGATCTCCCCTCCCACCATCTTTATTATTCATTTTAACTTATCTTTTTTTTTTATAAAAAAAAGTATCTCCATTTTTTTTCTTCTTTCAAACTCCTCCCTATATTCAAGTTGTATTGGAGGTGAATTAGTCTAAAGGAATAGACTCAAAAACATGTACAAATATCAATTGATCATCCCCCTTTTATAATAATTTTTTTTTTTCCTTTCGAAAAAAGAATAACTCAGACTTTTGTTACTCTTTACTTACATTTTCTCCATGAAAATAGTGAAACAGAATACATATTTATAACCCAAAAAAATTCCTTTAATAAAAATATATCAGCATTATGTTAAATTATAATCCTATTATCATCTATAGTTCATGTAAAATATAATATTGAATCCTTTAATTGTTCAATATGCTAACATCGTGAGCTGTAACTTTTTTTTTACTTTTTCAGTCTTCGGTGGGCGACCATAAAAAAGGAAGCTGGGTTTTTCCCAAAAAATTTAAAACTTAAATATAATTATAGGATCCTATAGCAATAGCCCCTATTGGCATTATCACATTATCATAACTGTTAAGCTTACAGCGGTTTTCTGTTCAATTAAATCAATAAGGGAAAGCTAAACAAAGACGCTAACTAAAAGGATTTCCCATTACTTTCCAGGAATCCAGAATTGTTTTTTATTCATACAAAAGAAGTGTGTTTTTTGCTAAAGGAAGGAAACAATTAACGGGGCAAGGTATACGGTATAATTATATTTAAACTTGACTATGGCTTTACTGAAACGTGGTGCCCGTAATAAGACCCAACAGGAGCCTCCTAAAAAGGGTGGGAAGATTAAGAAAGCCACTTTTGAATCCTCGAAGAAAAAAGAAGTAGGTGTATCGGATTTAACTTTACTGACAACGATATCTGATGAATCTATTAATGACAATTTGAAGAAGAGATTTTTGAATGGTTCTATCTATACTTACATTGGTCATGTGCTGATCAGTGTCAACCCGTTCCGTGATTTAGGGATTTACACAGAAGCGATTATGCAATCATACCAAGGTAAGAACAGATTGGAAGTGCCACCACATGTGTATGCAATTGCCGAGTCCATGTACTATAACCTGAAGGCATATAACGAGAATCAGTGTGTTATTATTTCTGGTGAATCCGGTGCAGGTAAAACCGAGGCTGCCAAGAAGATTATGGAGTATATCGCAGCTACATCTTCTACACATTCGGAGTCTATTGGAAAAATCAAAGATATGGTGCTTGCAACAAATCCACTTTTAGAATCTTTTGGTTGTGCTAAGACACTGAGAAATAATAACTCGTCCAGACATGGTAAGTACCTGGAAATTAAATTCAACTCTCAATTCGAACCTTGTGCCGGTAATATTACTAATTATCTATTGGAAAAGCAGAGAGTAGTAAGTCAGATTACCAACGAGAGAAATTTCCATATTTTCTACCAATTTACTAAAGGTGCACCTGAAAGCTATAGACAGTCATTTGGTGTTCAATTACCAGAGCAATACGTTTATACATCGGCTTCTAAATGTACTAGTGTAGACACAATTGATGATGTGAAAGATTTTCAAGAAACCCTAAAGGCAATGCAAATTATCGGTCTATCACAAGACGAACAAGACCAGATTTTCAGAATGCTAGCTGCGATCTTATGGATCGGTAACATATCTTTTATTGAGAATGAAGAAGGTAATGCTCAAGTAAGAGATACCTCAGTTACTGACTTTGTCGCTTACTTATTACAAATCGATTCTCCTTCTCTAACGAAATCTCTAGTAGAAAGAATTGTTGAGACGAACCACGGTATGAAAAGAGGGTCTGTGTATCATGTTCCTTTAAATATTGTGCAAGCAACTGCAGTCAGGGACGCATTGGCCAAAGCTATCTATAACAACCTTTTCGATTGGATTGTGGATAGAGTTAATATTTCATTGCAAGCCTTCCCTGGTGCTGATAAATCTATTGGTATTCTTGATATTTACGGTTTTGAAATTTTTGAGCATAATTCTTTCGAACAAATTTGTATTAATTACGTTAATGAGAAACTACAGCAAATTTTTATTCAATTGACTCTGAAGAGTGAGCAAGAAACATATGAAAAGGAACAAATTCAATGGACTCCAATTAAATACTTTGATAACAAAGTTGTGTGCGATTTGATTGAAGCAAGGAGACCACCAGGTATTTTTGCGGCCATGAACGATTCTGTCGCTACAGCCCATGCTGACTCTTCAGCAGCAGACCAAGCTTTTGCTCAAAGACTAAACCTATTTAGCTCTAACCCTCATTTCGAATTAAGACAGAACAAGTTCGTGATTAAGCATTATGCCGGTGATGTAACTTATGATGTCTTGGGGATCACAGACAAGAATAAGGACCAATTACAAAAGGATTTAGTCGAATTAGTTGGTACAACTACTAATCCATTCTTGACAACTCTTTTCCCAAACCAAGTCGATAGAGATAACAAAAAGAGACCACCAACTGCTGGTGATAAGATTATTAAAAGTGCTAATGAATTAGTCGAGACGTTGTCAAAAGCACAACCTTCATATATCAGAACGATCAAACCAAATCAAACCAAATCACCAAATGATTATGATGACCATCAAGTTCTACATCAAGTTAAATATCTCGGTTTACAAGAAAATGTCCGTATTAGAAGAGCAGGTTTTGCCTATAGACAAGGCTTTGATAAGTTTGTTGAAAGATTCTATCTATTATCTCCACGTTGTTCTTATGCTGGTGATTATACATGGACGGGTGAAACACTTGAAGCTGTTAAACTAATTTTACAGGATGCAATGATTCCAGATAAAGAATACCAATTGGGTGTAACGCAGGTATTTATCAAGACACCAGAGACATTATTTGCATTGGAAAACATGAGAGATAAATTCTGGCATAATATGGCTGCTAGAATCCAACGTGCTTGGAGAAGATACTTGCAGAGAAGAATTGATGCTGCTATTAAAATACAGCGTACTATAAAGGAGCGTAAAGAAGGTAATAAATTTGAGCAAGTACGTGATTACGGTACTAAATTATTGGGTGGCAGAAAGGAAAGAAGGTCTATGTCCCTTCTCGGTTATCGTGCATTTATGGGTGATTATTTGTCATGCAATGAATCTAAATCAAAGGGTGCATATATCAAGAGACAAGCTGGAATCCAAGAAAAGGTTATTTTTTCTTTCCATGGTGAAGCCCTACATTCCAAATTTGGTAGATCTGCGCAACGTCTCAAAAAAACATTCATACTATCTCCTACCGCATTCTACATTATTGGTCAAGTTAGAGTACAAAATGCTATGCAGTACACTGCTGAATATAAAATTAATATCAATTCCATTATTCAGTTAAGCTTAACTAATTTACAAGATGACTGGGTAGGTGTAGTATTAGCCAACTCCTCACTGCCAGACCCATTAATCAATCTATCCTTTAAGACTGAATTGATAACACATTTGAAAATGTTGAATGATAAAATCCAAATTAAGGTTGGACCAACTCTTGATTACCAAAAGAAACCGTCGAAGATGCATTCAGTGAAATGTCAAATAAGCGATACAGCTCCAAAATATAGTGATTTATATAAATCGAGTACTATTTTTGTTCGCAGAGGTAACCCAGCAAACTCAAAATCAAAGAAGAAACCTCAAAAGAAGAGCACATTAGGATCTGCTACCGCTAACACGGCAACTACACACAGGACTCTAGCTCCTGCTAGAACTAGTACTACTACAACCAAAAAACCCGCCCCAGTTCCACCACAAATTGCCAATGGTTCAAAACCCTCTGCTCCTGTATCTAGAGGTGGAAAGAAACCTGCCCCACCTCCACCAGGCGCTAAAAAACAACCCGCTCCGCCTGCAAATAGAAAACCTGTGCCTCAACCAGCAGCTGTTTCTCAACCAGCAGTTCAAACCACTCCACAACCAGCTGCTCAACCTTCTGCCCAGACAACCAATGGTGGCTCTTCTATCCCACCACCTCCACCACCTCCACCAATGCAATCTTCCGAACCAAAATTTGAGGC
Source organism: Nakaseomyces bracarensis (assembly GCF_045282275.1). Lineage (NCBI taxonomy): Eukaryota > Fungi > Ascomycota > Saccharomycetes > Saccharomycetales > Saccharomycetaceae > Nakaseomyces > Nakaseomyces bracarensis. The sequence goes on along the minus strand of NW_027263969.1, from coordinate 608,947 downwards.
TGCCTATGACTTCCCAGGCTCTGGTAATCCTAGCGAGCTACCTTTGAAAAAGGGTGATGTCGTCTATATCACCCAACAAGAACCGAGTGGTTGGTCTCTCGCTAAAACACTAGACGGTTCAAAATCTGGTTGGGTACCAACCTCCTATATGACTGAGCACAAAGGGTCTGCAACTCCTGCACCACCAGCTCCAGCTGCTTCACAATCATTTACAACAAATACTCAACCTAGTATCCAAGCAAATACTGCCACTCAAAATGAACCAAGCCCAACCCCTGTTGCCGCTTCCTTTGGTGAAGGTTTAGCTTCTGCGCTGGCTGCTAGAGCTAATAAAATGAGAGTTGAAAGTGATGATGAAGGTGATGCTACAAGCGATAATGATGACGATTGGTAGTTCTTAAAATTTTGTGAACATCATATAATTAAAAGATATGTAAACTAAATTTGTAAGCTTTAAAAAAAAAAGAGATTATACAGTACAAACATTCTATAGCCTTAGTAGCTATGACATATTTTTTAGACTGAAATTACTTAACATGACAGAATCGTGACAGCATTTATAACATTTTAGCAAAAAGAATAGAAATAAAATTATAAAGAATTTGTGTATTGATAGAATTTGCTTCGATTTAATTTATAAGGTACCATAATTTCTCTTCTTCGTATTTATAATAAAAAACTACTGGGAGGAATCGGTAATTATCTTATACAGAACAGCCAAACCTGTAACACTGGCAGCCATCAATGCAATAGTCTGTAAAGACATATGATCCTTACCGTCTCTGTCAAACCAAGGTCTTTTGCCCAGAGCAAGTTTCATCATTCCCAATTTCTTCTTGTTGAAAGGTGGATATCTCATCTGTAGTAATATATCAACCCAATATGGTTGTTTTAGTATAACTCTGTCGTGTGTGAATGCATCGAAACCATAAATACCACCATAATTACCGTAACCAGATTGACCAATACCACCAAATGGGATATCCTTGATACCTACATGTATCATTGTGTCTCCAATAATACAGTCACCAGATCTTAGTCTAGTTAGAATTTGTTCAATTTCGTGATCATTTTCAGAGAAAATGTACTGAACAAGAGGGGTATCGTGGGTAGCCAAGATCTTATCCAATGCACTATCTAAATTGCTGTACTTTATGATAGGCAAGACAGGGGCAAAGTTTTCTTCTTGCATTAGTGGATCATCCCATTCTACATCAAAGACAATCGTAGGTGGAATCAACAACTTACCCATTTTATCAATCATTGAACAGTCAACAGCAGATATTTTCCTACCTTGGCTATTCTCTAATTTCTTAACAGTCCTATTGTAAGCTGCCTCGTGAATCATGTGTGTATACTCCGTATGTTCGTCAAGCTGTGGGAATAATTCCTTCATCAAAATCCTGGCCTCCTGTACAGCTTCTTCATATAGAGACTCATGCATCAAGACATAATCTGGAGAGACACATATCTGTCCAGAATTACCAAATGCACCAAAGAAAATACGTTTCAAAGCGGTCCTCAAATTCTTTCTGTTTAGATGTTCAGTCACGAAAGTAGGCGACTTACCACCAAGTTCTAGCACGCAAGGAGTCAAGTTCTTCGCAGCATCCTGTGCAATAAGAGATCCGACCCTTGGTGAACCAGTATAAAATATCATATCCAATGTAGGAGATCTAACTAATTTTTGAGTCTCTTCAACAGCACCTTGTACAACTTGTACCAAACCTTCTGGGAACTCACAAGCCCTAATAATTTCCTCCATAAACAAAGCACAGTTAGGAGTCTGTTCGCTGGGTTTCAAGATGACACTGTTACCAGAAGCCAGCGCAATGGCAACTGGAGTAAGAGCTAACATAATAGGGAAGTTGAAAGGAGCAACCACGAGAACACTACCTCTAGCAATCTTCTCTACGCGAATCTTACCAAACATGAAGGCTGGTGAGTTATCCTTCACCTTTCTAGGTTTAATCCATTTTGGCACCCCTTCTATTAGGTGTAGAATATCACCTAGCAATTTCATATACTCAAAAGAAACACTTTCAAGCGGAGACCTGTGGAAATCCTGATACAGAGCATCCACAAATTGCTCTTCGTGGTCCTTTACACTCCAATACAGTTTCTTAAGCCACATTGTACGTTGTCTCACATCTTCTTTCCTTACATTTCTGTGCTTACTCAATTCGCGTTGCTTCGTAAGGAAGTAATCCTTGGATAACTCCAATTTGGCCTCAATTTCATCTAATGGTGTATACCTCAACATAGTTTTTTTGTTTGTTTGTTTGTATCGTGTTTAAGTTTGGTTTTACAATGATACTCTTATCCTAGAGAATAAGAAATAGTTGTCTATATTTATATTAATTTAAAACTTCTCCAAGTTTAATTTTTTTTTTTCCTTATCCTTAGTCTTCCCACTCTATTTCTTTCTTTCTTTTTTATTATTTATGATATGTTTACAATAAAGAACAGGTATTTCAAAATAAGTGTTGATACCTCTGAAGTCTCCGTTCAAGCCCTGGATGTTGCTATTCAACAAATGTTTCCGTGGAACCTGATGCATTCACGATTGGCTTCTCTACTTTTCTTTCTTTCTTTTTATCAAGGTGGTGGGGGGGGGTGTTTGTTCTATCGTGAGTGTTTGTTTGTATCGTGAGGGCAGCCATAGCAAAATGGTTGTAGGCAAAACTGGTTGCTATGGAAACAATAGGGCATTGGACGGTTCCGTGGAAAGGGAAGGAATAAAAAGAGAAGAAAAAGAAAAGAGATGATTTGCTTCTATGCATTTTTCTCGAAATTCTAGAATTCGGGGAACAAAAGCATTATATCATTACTATATACAAAAGCACTAAGTATTTAAGATGTTTGTGAAAAAGGGCTTATCTAATATGAGGTGGTATGCTTTGATTGTTGGTAGAGGGGAGAGGGGGAGAAGGGTTTCATTGGTCTAATTTCTCTTTCAATGTTTCCATTTGTTCCTTTAACTTGTCATCATCTTGGCCGAGAGCCTTTTTGTTGACGTTGATCGGGAGTAAACGGGTCCCGATATTTTCGTCTAGTAATTGTATCTCTTGTTTCAACTGGGCAGTGGTATTATCCAATGTAGAGTAGAAAGTCGAGACGTGGTCCTGGAACTGCTGTTTGAGAGTGTCGTTCCCGTGTAGAACCTCGTTATAAGTAAACACCACCTGTGATGCTTCTTGTAACATAGAACATAGTTTGTTATCTATCTCGGCAAGACTGTCCAGTCTCTCCTTTACATATTGAGGCTGTTCCATTTTTTTTTATATATCTAACTTAAGCCAATTGAACAGGCTGTTGTTGTTTTTCTGTTTGTTCTATATATTGATATTACCTTATATTTATATACTATTTACTTATTGAAGAATACGGCTCGGAACTGGTGAAAAAAAAATTATGAGTGTGGCCTCATCGAAGAAAAACCTACACGAGACATCACCGTCATTCGAGATGTTATTTAGATGTGTATATATGGTATTAATTGATGTATCCCACCGAATACCCATATAATACTAATACGATTCTAGGTTAGTTCGAGATTGAAGTACCATGAGGAATGAAAACTAGAAAAAAGAAAAAAAATCCTAGAACCTTAACTCTCACACTGAGATTGTGGTGGGCTCCATGTGATTCTTATTCTATTTTTTTTCCTTTCTTCACTTCAATTCTTTAGCACAATTATTAGTACTTATATAAGCTTTAAATCACATATTTATATAGGGTATAAATAAGTTTAATGCTTCATTAAAGTAGGGAAATCTGCCAATGGTAAAATAAAAAAGAAGTATGTCAATTAGGTTGGGTCTTGGAAGGGTTAGTAGTCTGCTTTCGCATATAGGAAATCCACAACAGTACCTCAAGGTGCTTCATATCGCGGGCACAAATGGTAAAGGATCAGTATGCACGTACCTATCATCAGTGTTAGCACAACAGAAAACGCAAAACAGAGTTGGGAAGTTCACAACGCCGCATTTAGTTCATGTTACAGAGTCGATTTCAGTGGACAATGTACCAATACCTAACTCACGTTACCTATCTATCAGAGAAAAGCTCGATAAAGTGAATCAAGAACATCAATTGAGTTGCACTGAGTTTGAATTATTGACATGTGCTGCGGTTCAGTATTTCAAAGAGATGGAATGTCATTGGTGCGTTATAGAAGTTGGGCTAGGTGGAAGAGAGGATGCTACAAATGTTATTCCCGGAGCTAGGAAGCTGTGTTGCGGTATAACTAAGATTGGTCTGGATCATGAAAGTTTTTTGGGGAACACTTTGGAAGAAATTGCTAGAGAGAAGGTTGGGATTGTAACTGAAGGTGTAGAATGCGCTGTGGTCGACGGCTCTAATGATAAAATTGTTATTGACACAGTGCGGGAACACTGCACAACTATGAGTTGTAAGTTATTGATAACCGATGGATCTATGGATACTCACGAAGTTCGCACTGTTGCATGGGGAATCCTGGAATTTAACGGTAAACTTCCTTTGAATGGTGAATATCAAATTTTTAATTTAAGGGTTGCCCTATCTATTCTAGACCAATTACAAAGGTCAAGATATATTAATGTTACTAATGAGGAATTAATGAAAGGTTTAAATACTGTTCAATGGCCAGGAAGATTACATGATCTTGAATTTTGTTTTATACAGTCTAAAGGTGATGAAAGAAATAAAAAAATGTTTCCTGTTCTTATTGATGGTGCTCACAATGGTAGTGCTGCTGTAGAACTATCGAAACATTTGCGTAAAACCTATGGTGATAAGCCATTGACATTTATAATTGCAGTGACAGCGGGTAAGAATTTGAATCCGTTATTAGCACCTCTATTGAGACCCCATGATCACGTATACACAACAAAGTTTTCTTCTGTTGATGGGATGCCATGGATACAACCAACTGATCCGAATGATCTATGCAAGTACATAAAGTCAAAAATGACTGACCACTGCATTGCAAAGAACTCATTATATGATGTTTTTCAAGAGCTTTCAGAAATATTGGATAGTGATAGTGCTGATAATAAAAGACCTCTTGTAGTTTGTGGCTCTTTATATCTCTGTGGAGAATTATTGCGTATTCACAACTTGAATTGTCGGTCAAAGTAGTTTAAAAGCCAATATTATTTAAACGCACAACTACTCATAAAATTGTTTGTTTCATTTTTTTAGTAGTATTATCTACATAATTTAATATTTAATAATGTATTAATTATTTGATGCAATTGTTACTTTTACAGCTAATAGTTACTACCTCGGTGTTGTTCTCTCAAACCTCCTCTTAAACAATTTCCAAATCACTATCGTCACTGTTATCATTTTTGCCAAAATGCTTTTTCCATATATTTTCTCTTCTCTCTTTACGCTCTAATCGGACTTCTCTAGAAGGCACAAGAGTAATTTTGTCCTTCTTATATTTAATTAAGTTACTGATAAGACCAGCTTTTTGTTTCGCTCTTTCATTAGTTTCGGTGTTCCTTGTTATGTCCAAAACCTTTGCTATTTGACCTCTTGTAGGATCGAACCCAAGTCTCTGAATAATGCCTGTTTGTAGTGTTTTTTCAGTCACATCTTTAACTTCTTTCTTATCCTTCAATTGCGACTGATCTCGACTATCCAAAGCTTTGATTAATCTTTTATCCAGTTTGTTATCATTTATTTTACGCCTCTTGCTATCTAGATTATTTAGCATATCAGGATCCTGAAAATTCTCATCAAAGAAAGCCTTTGCAGCTTTCTTACTTCGAAAATGGTGAGCTTCTTGATCTGATTTTCTAACTTCTTTTTCTGCTTTTCCTTGGTTGTTAATTACAAATCGATTATTGCTAGATGTTCTTCTTGTATTATTTGAATGTTCGTTATTTTTGTATAGAGAAGGTTGGACACCCACTTTTGTAGGAGCACCGAGCGCATAGGAGCCACTAAGTTCGATTCTTTTTGAGGCTGTACTTCTCATTTGAATCTCCCGGTGAAATTCACAACAACGATCAGTCTTGATGTTTATTGGAGCACCACATTTTTTGTTCTGCCCATGGTTCACAACCGGACACCACCCAATGTCTCTACTGGATGCAATTTCAAGTATACAGTGAAATTCATGACCGATTCTTAAGTTGAAAGATTTTATGCCATTAACACATCCTGAAGGTCTCCAAGGAAGTATTTCAGGGTTTAATATAGCAATTACATCACCGACTCTAAGGTTATAATACCGTTCAACAGGTTTCTTTCCGAACAGGTAAATGTCAAGATTGTGTTGAAAGTTTGTCAATGTAAATTTAAAATATTTTACCGGTTTGGCTGCATTAGTTAGTTTAACGTCCTCTTTCGCACTGATTATTCCTACTACAGCCCAATTTGAGTACTGTGGTTCTGAAAACTTTGGAGGTTTCACTTTGGCAAATAGTTTATTTAACCTAAGAATCTTTATTCCACGTAAAATTTCATTCAGTTCTTCCTTTTGTAGATATCTCTTCTTAATCCAAACATTAGAGTATTCTTCAAGTTCATCAACAGCAATTGGTTTTGAGGATGAGAGATCCGCTCCGCCAAAAGTGTGTATTCTTGTACTCATCATGTCTTGGTAGTTGGTGATTTTCTTATTTTCATGTATTTTTGAGTTTTGAAATTTATTCAGGAAATAGGATGTCGTACCACTAGTAGTTCCATCTTGTTGAACTTTGAGTTCGTTCGGATTAACTTCTTTTTGTTGTTTGTGCTGTGAGTTTAGGGCCTTTAGTGGCATTTCGATCTCTACCATAGGTTTTGCAGTTTGTTTCTTAGGCGATTGGGGCACCTCTATATCTCCCCGTGTATTAATACCCTTCAGATTTGGGTCAACGAATTTATTCTGTTCACGTCTCCTCTTTTCCTTCAATCTATCCATTAGATCCTGCCTCTTCCTCTCAATCATTTCTAGCTCCTTCTGAATATCAGGCACCTCTCCCTCATCTGATGATATATGGTCAAAAGGATCAGCCTTCTTCACCTCCCGTGGATCTCCATCAATCCCTAGCATATCTCTATTTCTTTTAACTTTCTTAACACTCTATATTGTTGATCTCTTATACCTTTTTATAGACTGGACAGTAAAATAGTACTGCAGATTAGATACCTTCCACAATCTGGTATGAGCTATGTTACAATAGTAAAATATACTAATTAATTTGATATGTGTTTTTACTTAAGAATAGCTTTGCTAGACAAACGGATGGAACCCAGCTTTAGTTAGCTTTCTTGCTCGAAGCCGTGTCATTATACCGATGCCTTGGAAATGTCGGTGCTAAAAGCGGATTTATATAGTATGAAATGTAAATCAAACACAATTAAAGGTCAAAAAAAAAAAATAAAAAAATGTTATATATAAATGCAAAATATATGTGTCTGTTTTATATAGTCTGTTTGATATGCATCATAGAAAGAAAAAATAATGCGAGTGGTGCCTATTTACTTTCTACTTTCTTCTGTTCTTTCTTTAGTTCCTTCCAATTAGGGCAATACTCTTCTAGTATCATCTTGAGTTTAGGTCTCTTAATAGGTTTTGATAGGAATCCATTCATACCAGCTTCTAAGCACTCTTTGATATTACTGTCATCTGCGAAAGCAGTAAGAGCAACAATAGAGCCTGTGTATTTAAGGTCGTTACGGATCATCTTTGTAGATAGCAGACCATCGACTTTAGGCATCTGAACATCCATGAAAATGAGATCATAGGCATCATTTTTCTCAACAAGACTTTTTACCTTATCAAATGCGTCTTGGCCATCACAGGCCAGGTCGATATTATCTATACCTTCGAGGTTCAACATACGTTTGATTACCTCTTGGTTAACGTGGTTATCTTCAGCAACAAGAATCTTGAAGTGTTTGTCAACGACAGCAGCCATAGTTGGCACATTTCTACTAGAAGTAGCAGTACCAGTGCTTTGCAGGAAGGGTCTATCTAGATGGACCTTATCTTCCTTTTGTGATTCACTCTTTACCGCAATTTCTGGACTACTGTTGTCCTTCTCCTTTTTCTTATCATCATTTTCCTGTGGCTCCTCTTCCTCAGATTTAATTTCTTCAATCTTCAATGAAGGAGTGCTGCATTCTGGGAGCTTCTTTTCAGTTGAATTACTGTTTAATCTCTCCACACTGGTTCTTGATTTCCGACTACGTAAACTACGAGTAGTATCTTTAAACTTCACACGTCTGTTCTTCTTACTCTGAGGATTGAATTCATCATCAAAAGGTTCTTCAACATCATCAAAATTAATTACTCTTGTCTGTGTTAGAGGAACTGTGAAAGTAAATTTACTACCTACATCTACCTCTGACTCTAATTTCATGGTTCCGTGCATCATAGTAGCCAGCTGTCTACAAATGGAAAGACCCAAACCAGTACCACCGTATTGACGAGATAGAGTTTGATCACCCTGAACAAAGGGTTCAAAAACAGATTCATGAAGCTTAGGATCAATACCAGGCCCTGTATCTTGTACTTCAATGGCAAAGACCCAAGTTTTTTGTTCCTTTAGTTCTGTTCCTAAAGCATCATTATTCTCCTCATATAACCCAGGTGTCTTCTTAAATTGCGTATTGAACAGTGCATTGTCATATGAACTTGTACTCGAAGATACTACTGAAGATAGATCATCGATATGTTCTTCTGGTTCATTATCATCTTCATCATCTTCATCATCAAGTACTTTTTCATTTAGTTTGGAGCTAGCAGTTGAATTCGTTTCTGAACTTGAAAATGGTATTTTTGACACATCCTCATTACTAGGGCTTAATAATGGTGGACCTTCTTTGATATGTATTTCCTTGTAATCAGCAGCTTTAGTGGCTTCTTCATCATACTCTCCTAAAAGCTTAATTCTAACGTCAACTTTTCCATCTATAGGGGTAAACTTCAGAGCATTTGAGACCAAGTTCATAACAATTTGAA